>NC_134646.1:18076545-18388420 GCF_030463565.1 Pelecanus crispus
ACACATATACTCTTCATCCCCCAATGCTGGTCATAGTTTCATCACCATGGAAGACATCAGCTTAAAGGAAAACCACCCATTATTTGGTTTTGATGCCAAGGATGATGGGTACGCCTGTGCTGCAGGTTGCAGTGTCATGAAGGTGTAGCCAAGCCACTGTACTGAATTTTGGGGTACTACCAGAAAAGGAGCCACAGCAGGATGCAGTTCAATGGGGCAAGTTAACCTTGCTAGGCTCCACAATGCCATGGCTGGAAGGTTTTATTAGCCCAAACAGCCTGGTAGCAGCCAGCTTGGTTATTTCCATACTAGTTTCTGATGGGATAAAAGGGGGTGAGACTTCTCATGCAGCCCCTGGAGCAGAAGCAGAACATTTCTGCAGCTGCCTTTGTGGTAGTGGTGACAGTCTGTTAGGTGCTGCATAATACCAGCACAAGGAGTTTAAACAATACTGATTCTGGTGACAAGTATTATAAAACCAACACTTTGACTAGTAATTTGAAAGCTAGGAAGCATTTTGAATTTAACTTCCTCCACATCATGTCTTCTTGCTCTCATCATTGTTTCTGTAAAGTTCAAAAGTAGAGGAGAACATGGCCCTGCCTTTCAAATGATACAACATCCACCAAAAAAGGCTGCCAGTGCAGGCAGTTGGTAGTTGAAGGTCTCAGGCGCGTGGTGCTGTTCAATGCCATAATGTCCTGGGGGGCAGGTCCGTGGAGGCTGCCTTCCAGTTCAAGTCTGATGCTTCCCATATTTGCATTGCTGGGAGGACTGAAAGGAACAGCAGAAGAGAGACACCACCCAGGCTGAATGCACACAGGGGCTTAGGGTCATAAACAGCAACTTTCCAATCTGATGATATCATTAGCCCCATGTCTTTGTCTTGACCAACATTTTGCCTCCACTGATAACAAAGATGAATCTTAAAAATACCTCAAGTCCACTCATGCTGGAAACTTATATGTTAATCCTCATAATCCTATATGCTTCACCCTCAGCTGCCCCTGTCCTCCCTCTCTCCTCCATAGAGTCAAGGTAAAGAGAGAAGACTCAGGCATCTATAGGGGATCTACCTGATATGGACTCCAGGAGCAACCTCAGTGTCAGCAGCTGAAATAGAAAATTCAAAGTAAGCAATGTGTTGTCTAGATGGTAGATGACAGTTTTTTATGTGATTCTTGGGAAGATGTGGTGGTGATATGTCAGAAAGTTTGTTTGATTATGCTAAATTTCTTACTGGCTATTATTCACTGACTCGGTATATATTTTTATTGTTGCTGCTGTTGTTGAAATGCAATTTGCAGTTCCAGACCTAATTACTGATGGCAATACAACTTTTTATAACCAGTTGCTTTTCTCTAAATAAATAAAGCATAGAGTTCTTTGCTGTACTGTAATCAATACCATGGTGACCTCAGCTAGGTGCACAGTGAGATGGTTTCAGCTTGATTCAAAACACAGGTAAACATTTAAAATACCCAAATGGGTTAAGACTCACAGGGTTCTCCTGGATCAATAAGTCCAGCCTACTGTCTTGGGCAACCCTGCTCTCTAAAACATCAGATCCGTCTCAAAACTGGAACAGCTTCTTGCCCTATCTGCAGCTAATGGCGTGATGCTCTAGAACCTGACACAAGAATGCTGCTCCAGTGCTGGTAAAACTCATGCTGTTTTTCAGACTATATTTCTTTTGGGGTCCTTTGCCTTAAATAATGTTTCTCCAACTCACACATTTACCCAGAAAATAATTTCTGGGTACATTACTGATCCCAACCCTCCATCTTAGGTCGGCAGCACAGTTTTCTTTTTAAGCTTCTTGTTATTCATTTTGCTTATAACTGTGGGTACGGAGGGGTGGTTTATAAAAAAAAGAGGAAAGAGCTAAATTCTGTGCTATGATTTAAGAGAGAATGAAGTGATGCTTAGCTCCTCCCTTGCCTGTAGCCCCAACTGTAGTTGCCTCTCTATACTCATCCTCTTAATAATTTAATTTGTTTATTTAGTGGCCAACCACATAGGCTTAAAATACGAAACTTGCATCAGTCATCAGTGTTTTCATTCATTGTTTCCTATAAAAGGAAGAGGACAAGTATGTGTAACGTAAATAGGTAACTATTTGTAAGATTCACATACTGAGATGATAAAAGCATTAGCTTAGTTATTTAAATATTAATAGCTAGGCTGTTATGGGATTACTTGTTTTCAGACTTCTTGTTTTTTGCTCCACCTTTCTTTGTTAAATATGGATCCTTTTTCCTTAGTCTTCTTTCTTGCTCCTACTTTTACATTCCCTTTGCTTTGCTGTGTTTACTTTTCTGCAAGAAAATGCCTTAGCTTCTTATTTGTTCCTTTCTCTTTTTTAAAATAATAATGTATTTTGCCATTTTCTTTCTCTTTTTAGCAGGACAGCAGGAGAAAAAGCACATGGAATGGTGAAAAGGAAGAGCAACAACATCCTCTGTGAAAGCTGCTGGAGAGGAATCCTCGCTCAACTCAACTTTAGACTGTCCCAAGAATGTAAAGGAACCACAAAGCACCAAAATCCTTGCTTTTTTCTGTCATTCAGCTACCTACATGCTTTATAGGCAATAGAGTTAAAATATTGCTGTTTCCTCCTTATTCTGAAATACCCAAACAAATAACTATGTCAACTAATTTTTCCAAGGGTTTTCACTGAGCTACTACTTAGCAATAGAGCATTTCACTGCTTTATCGTATGATCAGTTTTCTAAAGTGTACCCTACATTCATAAGTAGCAAATAAAATTAACAAACTTCTCTGATAATATAATTACTTATGGTCTCTTATATTGTCATACATTAAATTAACTGAGAATATGTAATTGCTGTCACTAACACCTCCTGTCTGCTTAATGAAGCAAAAGGTAGAGGCACAAGTTTATTCATTGTGTCTCCGTAGAATTGTCTGGACTTGGGAGACAGATTGCATCCCATCTCCAGGAATGCCCCCTCAAACCCATCAGGTCTCACTATTTTTGCTATGCTAAAATAGAATCATAGAATCATTTAGGTTGGAAAAGACCTTTAAGATCATCCAGTCCAACCAGTAACCTAATATTACCAAGTCCACACTAAGCCAATTAAGGGTCGACTAGACTAAACCATGTCCCAAAGTGCCACGTCTACCCGTTTTTTGAACGCTTCCAGGGATGGTGACTCCACCACCTCTCTGGGCACCCTGTTCCAATGCTTGACTACCCTTTCAATGAAGAAATTCTTCCTAATATCCAACCTAAACCTCCCCTGGCACAGCTTGAGCCCATTTCCTCTTGTTCTATCACTAGTGACTTGGGAGAAGAGACCAACACTCACCTCACTACAACCTCCTTTCAGGTAGTTGTAGAGAGCAATAAGGTCTCCCCTCAGCCTCCTCTTCTCCAGACTAAAAAACCCCAGTTCCCTCAGCCGCTCCTCATAAGGCCTGTGCTCCAGACCCTTCACCAGCTTTGTTGCCCTTCTCTGAACACGCTCCAGCAGCTCAATGTCCTTCTTGTATTGAGGGGCCCAAAACTGGACACAGTATTCCAGGTGCGGCCTCGCCAGCGCCGAGTACAGGGGGACAATCTCTTCCCTGCTCCTGCTGGCCACACTATTCCTGATACAAGCCAGGATGCTGTTGGCCTTCTTGGCCACCTGGGCACACTACCGGCTCATGTTCAGCCAGCTGTCAATGAGCAACCCCAGGTCCTTTTTGGCCAGGCAGCTTTCCAGCCACTCTTCCCCAAGCCTGTAGCATTGCATGGGGTTTTTGTGACCCAAGTGCAGGACCCGGCACTTGGCCTTGTTAAACCTCATGCAGTTGGCCTCGGCCCATCGGTCCAGCCTGTCCTGATCCCTCTGCAGGGCCATCCTACCCTCGAGCAGATCGACACTCCCACCCAGCTTGGTGTTGTCTGCAAACTTACTGAGGGTGCACTCAATCCCCTCATCCAGATCATTGATAAAGATATTAAACAAGGCTGGCCCCAAAACTGAGCCCTGGGGAACACCGCTCGTGACTGGCCGCCAACTGGACCTTAACTCCATTCACCACAACTCTCTGGGCTCGGCTACCCAGCCAGTTTTTCACCCAGCAAAGAGTACGCCTGTCCAAGCCATGAGCTGCCAGCTTCCCAAGGAGAATGCTATGGGAGATGATGCGTAGATCCTAATCCCTTTAGAGAGGTCACAATGTCAGGAGTGTGTTGTAAGAGGTGGTGTATCTCCTAGCCACATAGGGTGTCACAGGGTGTCAAACAGGATGATTTTCTGCCTGCAATAATACTATTGAGTAAAGCAGAGTAGAATTTAATGTGTGTTGCCTCTCCTTAAAGAATACATTTTCTGTGCACCAGACCATAGAGGGAAGTACAATGAGACCTTTTTACATGAATACTCAATAAAATAATAGACTTACTGAGGTAAGTTATTTTGAGGACACTAACAGGTGAAATGATACAAGAATGAACCCACTTAAAGAAACACCTGAAAAATAAATTCTGCATTGCAAACTGATATAAATTTCACATACCAGCAGGGAACTTCAATGAATATTAGTCTTGTGCAACATGCTTATGTGTGTAAAATGGATTTCTACTGTACTTTGGCTTAAAAAACATTATTCACTGTTTCCTAGTACAAAGCCCCAGCAGGCAGGCACTTGGCTAGCTAGTGAAGAACTCTGCCCCAGTTTTCCATAATGCATTCATGAAGGGATTTGTAACAACTGGTGGTTACTGCAGCAGAAAGACTGAAATGTTGTACCGTGGCACTTTTGAAACAAACACAAAAGTTCAATCGCTACAGCTCTTACAGGCTAATGATGTGCTATAAACAGTGGCATATTGCTAGCAATGTATAATCCATACTCAAAGCAGCCATTCATTAAGACTTATAATTTCTTTTCTATATACTCTGCTCTTCAGGTTAAAACTATGGATTTCAGAAGCCTCTATTGGTGACTCAGCCTCACTGTGGTAAGTACCTGCACCCTGCAGGGCTCAATTTACTAAGAGCTTTACGGAGAGTCCCCAGCACATATACCTTGCAGCTCCCTACATCTCTCAGCTCTCTTTTGTGCAGAACAGCCGTTGTCTGAGCATCTGTGATGAGGTCAGGAAGGTCAAAGGGCTCATAGGCATATCAACAAAATGTAAAGCCTGGGGCTGCAGCAAACAAGCCTGGAGAGTGAGCAGCAAACTGCAGTCAACACACAGCTCAGGGCTGGGCTAGAGTACTGTAACTGTTAAGCAAGAATAATTACGTTGTTAAATACAAGCTGGGCTTAGTTTAAGGTGAAGAACGGCACCTCCTCAGCCAAGAAAACTTGGTGTCCTCCCCAACCCATCTTTCTTTCTCCCTCACTTTAACACTACTGGGAGCTTGCTTCTCTCTCTTTTCTGACTGCTTTCTTTGTTTCCAGCAGTTTGCAAGCCTCTCTTCCTTAGTTTCATGCTCCCCTCTTATTCTTGGACTTTTTTCTGTCTTTCTGAAGCTCTCTGTATTAAATAAAGGTGTGGCCTCAAGCTGTATGATGAAGAGTGTGGAAAAAAGTTGGAAGAAAACTATCACATGGAAGATTTTTTTCTAAATTGATACAGGAAGGTATATACAGTCACAGAGTAGATGCCATTTATGGGCATCTCTCTCTTCACACAGCTTAGATCCCTTTGAATCTCAATTCACCAAAACAGAGCTCAGAAACATGCTGAGATGGTACAGTACTCAGTTACAGAAGAACATGTCTTATGAGTGGCAGCATTGACAAGCTACATTATTGCAAACTCAAATAGTTGGTAAAATGCAAAAGGACATGGTTGGCCACTCTTGTGGAACTTCTGCCCATGTCCCCCAGCAGAAGAGCAAGACCAATGTCCACCTCAGGAGGGGTCTGGACACTACTCAGAAGCTCAATCTGGGCACTGCAATGTTGGTCAGCAACCCCATATGAAAAGGCATGATCGGGTATGGCTACACCGGTAGGATTTCATTCTCAGTACCAGAAGAAAGGCACTAAACTGGATTGAATGAGCTTTATCCCTAAAAGGGGAACTAACATTAACCATTGTCCAATGCAGCTACTGTGGGATAAATACATAATGTTGCAGTAAGAACTTTGTAATGACAGGCCATGCAGTTTTACAGTGTTCACCCTGAAAGATGCAAATTTGGTCATTTTTGCATTTGCAAGATTGGATTTAATCTATAATGACTGTATTTATATTTTATTTCAACCCTTGAAAATACTGGATAACAGCTTTCATCTGTGCTGTTTACTGGAACTGACCCATTCTATCCTTCTGGAGAACCCAATATTTAGATGAAGAATAAAAAATACTGAAATTGTTAAAAAGAACTAAAAACTTCCAGGTGAGTGTGTGTTAACACTGGCATTAGTGCAGACACTTTCTAGAAACTTGAAATATGTGTGAAGCTGTGGAGAAAGAAGTCTTTAATTAGAGGGAAAGTGCCTGTGAGGAAAACATTTTGCTTTTGAATCTCTAAGAGGAGAATTTTTCCCTCGGAAATGAAACAAAGCATGTGCTGCAGGTCGGATGTGGCAGCTATAGCAGAAATCAAGCTTCTTAACGTACAAGTCTTAGAAGCGCATACCTTTCTCATGAGCCAATCTCAAATTAACCCTTTCATACCCTGAAATTCATACACAAAAGATAGTTTGAAATGTCTTATGTGTGTTATTTGCTTCCACGATCCCTGTGTTGTTTATGCATAGCCTGTGTACAGACTTATTTTTATGGTAGGATGAGAATATGACAGTCATGTATTGGGATAATACCATGTGCAATGTGCTCAACTTTGAGTCATATAATTTATGAAGCAGAAATATCAGGGACAAGGGTGGGGGTTTGGGGGAATTGGGGGAGAGGTGTAATCCAGGAGCCTTAGCTGGGCCTCTTAATACTACTGTTATGTCAATAAATCCTAATAATAGCAAAAATGAACTGGTTGGGAAAGTGTTATTATCCTTTTTCACTGCAGGCCAAGGAAGTTATTAGTTTGATTTGCAGTCAAATCTCGAGTAAAGCTGGATTATTGCCTGGATCCAAAAGTATTCGCCAAACACATACAGCGAGGGACATTGGGCCCAGGAAATGTGGAGACCCAACTGTGTGCACACCCTGTGGGGACTTCAGGCTACAGCAGCAGAGGAGATGTTTAAAAGTCACCTTGCACAAATATCCAGGCTGCACAGGCGCCTCTCTGACCTGAGTCACTGAGTCTTTTTTTTTTGTTTTTTCCCTTGTGATAATCAATTAACTTTAAAGGGATAACAGTGCAGGGTGAAGTCCACCTCCAAGGCTTAGCGAAGAGTGGTAACAGAAGAAAATGCTTCTGGAAAAAGACAGTTTGCAAAAGTCTGATTACATTTTTCCAAAAGATTTCTTACTTGTTTAATTATGCATTTCTGTTCCTCCCTTGGTGGATCTGAACTCTGCTGACTGAAATCCAAGATTTTCTCTCCTAAATGGTGAAATGAACCCCCACATACTGAAGCTCAACAAAACCAGCAAAAACTTACAACTCTATTTTCTTTCCCTAAAATTACTCCTTACCTTTTATAACTCCTACACAAATAGCTGTGATATTGTAAATATGATAAATCCCTCTATGTGATCTGAATAAATTGATTAGGAGCAAAATAGTCATGTGGGCTGGACTGCATTGGCTTATTAAGGATTCAATAGCTAATTGCTTGCACAGTGGGATGAAAAAGAAGGAAGAAATAAATACAGAGAGAAATATATGTTTGTTTGTGGAACGGTTGATGGGCTGCTGGCCAGGGCAGGCTGAAAAAGACTGCAGGAGTTTCGGATACAGTGAGAACCTATTACCGCTGGTTGGCATGGAACAAAATTCAAAGGAAGACATCCAAGACTGAGGTGCCTGGAACAATATAGCTGTGGTTCAAGGGTTTCTCTTTTATGGCTTCATTACAAATGCAATATAATTAAATGCACCATATACTTGCACAGCTCCTTTAATCCAATGATTTCAAAGAACTTTACAGGGCATAATTAAGTAAGGAAAGATATTTGACCTGGGAGAAAAACTTGGAGATGGACCTTCCAGCTTCCCACCCTCTCCTGTCTTCTTTGTTACATGCATCTCTATTTACTGGATTGTGAATAGTAGAGCTTGGAGGCAAAGCTAATTAATAGTAAAAACTTGTTTGTGTGAGGTAAAAAGGGCAGGAGTATGCGCATTTGAGTGGTAGTCCAAAAGACAGAAAGTGTCAAGCAAGAATGAAGAATCAGGTAAGCAAAAAGGGAAACCTAGAGGCAGAAAAGGAGCAGAACGAGTTCATATTTGTAAAGGAACTAAGATGAAATGTGGCAGCCTTGAAAAGATGCTGGGAAGAGTGTTGCATGTCAAGGTGGGTTTTGTAATATTCTTTGTCCACAGCAGCTTGGAAGAAGTCCTATCCCCTTTAATAGAAAACATGGTTGGTCTTTCTTCTTCTAAATAAGGGTTTGGACATAACTTTAATAGTCCCCACCAGCCAATGTAAATCAAAAATCTATAGCTTCAGGGAGAAAAAGGAAAATCCTGAAGTCTTCTCCCTACTCTTCATTTTCTATAACTTTTTCAGCAACAAGAAAAGGACCATACACAGTGCACAGAGAGAAAACGATAGATTAATTAGCTCCCAGCAGATCTGCAGTTCCCCGGACATGCAAAGCCAAAGTTGAAAAGAAGTGCCCAGTCATTCTCCTAGCCCGAGCGAGCAGAAAAGTGAACGACTTAACACCTTCCCCATTTTAGGCATAAATGAATAAAGCAGAAGCAAACTGGACTCTTAATAAACAAGAAGGGAATTTAAAAGTAGCACAACAGTAGTTGAGAAAGTTAAGTACATTTGAAAAAGAAGTGGTCAGTTTTCACCAGATGAAGTAAAATCCTTGAGCTGTGGACGATTTAGGTTTTATGCAGGAGTAGCAATTGATATTGCTGCAGAACAGCTGAAGAAACTGTCAAAAACTCTGAGCAGTTGCTAATTGGCTGATCTGACGAGACAGGCCACAGGTCAGTGAGGTCTCTGTGCCACCGAAAATCCAGCAAAAATAAGGACAGTAGCCTTTTTCTAACACGAGTGTTCCAGGACCGTAGGTTGCATGGCCTCTTCAGCAAAGTGTCCCAGTGAAGCAAAGCAGAGCTTGAACAGCATAAATCTGTCTGTAATACAGTTAAAAATATGGAATAAATATGAGGATAAAGGTACTGCTGAAAACCTAGAGGAGTGCAAACTTACAAGCTGTAGACAAATACTGTGGTGTTAATTTCTGAAAAAAAAATGGAATGGTAAAGAAGAGGCCTAATCCATAGCACTAGGACCTTGGGAAATTATTGAATAAAATGTCTCAGGGAATCTGAACAAAAAAGTAAAGCCCACTATGCTGTCAGTGGAGCTGCAGGCAGCAGGGACACATACGCATCTGCCTGGAGCCAGATGTGCTCCTGCATGACTGTCTCCCAAGGATCTCCCAGGAGAAGGTGATGCTCCATTCATGAATGCTCACAATGGGCTTGGAGATCCTTGATAAAAGGAGCAATGCAATATACATGTGAAGTGTTATTATTATATCTGTTACACAGGTTTATTAAATTTAATGAGGACATCGAGGGATTCCATTAATCCTAACAGCAATACCAGTGTCTTTCAACATTTTCTTGATTAAGCCATTGAAAATATAACAGCTTTGAGTGCCTTGTGTTTTTACACCGTGTGATTGTTAAGTGCACTCTACATACAACAGTATTTATTCATTCCACCTGAATTCTATGCCGGTGTATACTTTATCGGCTCGGCCTTTTTCACAGTAGAAGAATATGACCCTACGTAAAGTCCACAAATATATTTTCCCGTAACACTTTGCAATAAGTGAACATTAATTTATGCTAAATTACAATGGAGCTTCCATAGAATTGCATATTACATCTACATGAGTATCCAGGGAGCAGCTTGATTAACATCATTATCACAATGAATAGTGGAGAAATTAATGTGATTTGCTGCTAACTATAACAGAGAAGCATTTAAATTTTACTTTTGGAAGACATCTCCCTTTTTTTCCTATACAAAGTCTTTCCAACTTGCAGGTAGAAACTGTGAAAACGATAGTCAGCTGAGCAAGGCCTTTCAGGAGTAGAGCTGTTGGATTTTCACTTGTTATTAGGCCTTGCTTTTTTTAAAGCCCTGCTGTGAATACATGCATGTCTTACATCTACATTTTTTTCCCTGTAATTTAAAAAAATATTTTATAATTAAGATTGCATTAGCTTATAGTGAATTTGAAAAAAGCTTCTCCAATACACTTGGAAGTAGTGATGACTTCTTCCCCTGTTATTAAAAAGTTATAAAAACTACAAGAAATTAAAATTACATACAATCCTGAAGTCAGAAATAACAAATAACTATTGAAAAAAATTCCTAGTAACCAACCAGCAGGAGCACATCCCAGTAAAATACAAAATTACTTGTATTATTTATTGCTGAACATTTCTGTTCCAGTGGTATCTGCAGAGCTCAGTTCAACTGGGTAAAATAGACTTACAGAGATACCTTTGGAAACTAAGTAGATGAGCCCCATAAGTATTTAGGAGAAGGGAATACAAATGAAAAGAAATTTTAAATAAATTTGCTGCTTAAAATACCTTTTAATGTACAAACATCTTCTCTTAATATGTCACCAAACTAGCAAAATTTAAGAATTTAAAGAAAATAGGGATACATAGCTTCAGTGTACAAAGATATTGGCTCTGAGATACCTGGTCTTCCTTCCAGTTGCACATAACAATAAAAATGTGCAAGAGATAGAGTGAAGATTGTAGAAGATGTTACAAGTGTCTGTTTTCTCTTTTTTTTTACTACATTAAAATTTTGCAGAATACTACTAGCTCATTTCTCCAGGGTGTTTTGCTTTTGGAAGGTGAAAGGGTTGGCGTTTGTGCAGTCTGGAGCTTTTGGTAACACCCATCACAACCACAGCAGAGGGAGCAGCTACTCCAGTCTTTTATGAATGACATAAATACAGACTTAAAACATCCTAAAATGGTGATCTTGGGACGTTACTGACTGTGCGTAATCTCACTAACCCCCCCTACTTACGATTAGTGGCTGCTGACTTCAGGGATAACTGCCATTCATTGATGAATATGATAGGAATACCACTAACTACAGGGATTACAAGTGTAAATTGCTCACTACAAATGTATTCACTGCTGATGAAGACCACATTGACTACTTAGGCATGTGTCAGTCATGTACACCCATACTTTCAAAACAGCATCCAAACAGGAGCCCTCACAGTTTCCTGCTGTAACACAGAGGCATAAATTAAGCTATAAAAATAAGTTGAATTTTTCACAGGTCTTAGAAGTGTAATATGATGACAATCAGCTTTCTACTTATCACTTCAGGGCTTACTTAGTTCACCTAGTACCTAGTTTTGTATCTAATTAAAAGATCTTTGCAGAGATTTCAAGGGAGATACTGCAAGGGGTGGTGGTACTGGAACAACACCCTGCTGCACGTAAAAGAAAGTATGCACATGTGGGTTCACCTCCTGCAGAAATGCCCTGTTCCCTTTGCAAGCCGCATGCTTGGGGTGCAGCTTTGCTTCTCTGAACTGCAATTTCTCAGTTACTGGTTTGCCTTCCCAACTCTGGGGATCTGTGGAGTGAAGGGCCACGAAGAAGAGTAAGGCACTGGAGCATCTCTTCTATGAGGAAAGGCTGAGAGGGCTGTGACTGTTCAGCAAAGTGAAGCAAAGCAAAGCAAAGCAATGAGAGAAGAGAAGAGAGAAGAGAAGAGAAGAGAAGAGAAGAGAAGAGAAGAGAAGAGAAGAGAAGAGAAGAGAAGAGAGAAGAGAAGAGAAGAGAAGAGAAGAGAAGAGAAGAGAAGAGAAGAGAAGAGGAAGAGAAGAGAAGAGGAAGAGAAGAAGAGAAGGAGAAGAGAAGAGAAGAAGAAAGAGAAGAGAAGAGAAGAAGAGAAGAAAGAGAAGAGAAGAGAAGAGAAGAGAGAAGGCAAGGCTCAGGGGTAATCTTATGTGTACAAATACCTGAAGGGAGGGTATAAAGCAGGAAGAGCCAGGCTCTTTTCAGTGGTACCAGTGCCAGGACAACAGGCAGTGGGCACACACTGAAACACAGGAGGTGCCATCTGAACATCAGGAAACTTTTTTTTTTTACTGTGAGGATGACTGAGCACTGGCACAGGTTGCCCAGAGAGGCTGTGAAATCGCCATCCTTGGAGATATTCAAAAGCCATCCGGACATGGTCCTGGGCAACCAGCTCTAGGTAGTCCTGCTTGAGCAGGGGCTTGGACATGAGCTCCAGATGTCCCTTCCAACCTCAACTGGTCTGCAATTCTGTGATTCTGTGATTTAGTGGTCTGCAAGGTACAATAGGTATGTGGAGTCCACAAACAAAATAAGAAAAAAAGGTAGCCACTAAGATAAAGGACAGTGGGGGCACTGGAATCACTGCAGACCATTAGTCTAGAGATGTGTTTGGCCCATTGGGTGATATGAATTTTTTTTTGTTGGTAAGTTGGCAGAGCAGGAGTAAGGAAAGACTTGCAGAGTGCAATTGTTGAGACTAGGAATAGGAAACACAAATGCAGAGTGTTCAAAATCCTTTCAAAGTTTATGGTCATAAAATTCAGGCCTGCAAATGAAACATGCAGAAAGTCTACAAGCTGAGCTTCTTGACTTTTTTTTTTTTTTCCTGAGGTGGCCTCAATAGTTATTTGCTTTTATACAGATTAGAGATATGTCCTACAACAGATACTAATTTTCCTTCTATCATAATGACTACCAAAGAAAGCAAGTTTCTGTGCCTATTGCCAACAAGCAGTGGTATGTTCCTTTATCATTATGTGCTTTAAATATCTTCCCAGAGAAAAATTAACGACAGATTTTTAAAGCAGTTCTGTCTTAAGAACCAACATGATAAAAAGTCCTAACAGTGCCTTCTTCCTAACAGGACTCCTATCCTCTCACTGCATCCATTGTAAGTTGGGTAAGCAAAAGCTAAATTAGCATGTGAATGCATTAGATATTATTTTGTGTGGGTAATAAGGAGCGAAACTGAAAACAGGTTAAATTAAAGCTGAACTTCAGGAGACATACCCTGACTACAAGGTTTATTCAGCTCATTTTCCAAAGCAGCAGGCAGAAGTGTTTCAAAATTTTAGGCTGTGCTTGGACAAAACACTAGAAAATATGATGTAATAAGCAACTCTGTTTTTCGCAGGAAGGAAAGTAATGCATTTTACCAATCCCCAGCTTCTCCAATAGTATGTCTCCTTGCAGTGAGTTTTTGGTGGAGGGCAGAGAATGCCATTTACTTAGTTCACAGAGTGTCTTCAACTCAGCGAGTTTTAGATCAAGCTTCTGGACGTTTGCAGACATGAGTGGTTAGTTAGTTCGACATTGTTAGGGCATTTGCATTATCCAGCACAGAAAAAACAGAGAATTTTTCCTGTCCAGCAGAGCAAACATTTTATACAAACCTACTCTTCACCAGGGCAGTGAAGTTTGCTGGCCTTATTCTTTTCTACCAAACATGAATATTTAGTCATAACATACAGGTTAGGAAGCCTAGACAGAGAGGCCATTTGTGATCCCTGCCAGTGGGCTGGGTCTCTTGGGCAGTGCCTGGTGGCCCCAGGACCAGCCTGCTTCACACTCAGACTTGTTGAGGCTCCTGGTGTGGCTATTCCACTGCCTAAGCCAGGAAGAAGTAGGATCTCCATTTACTGCACCGAGGCTTGAGAGTCTGCCTGTGTCAGGATTTTTATGAACACTTTTATTAAAAACATAAAAGAAAACTTGAAATTAGACAGCTCATTGTTGTGAAATGTTCCATGCACAACAACAGGCTGTGCAACATTTGAGTTTCCTTTCAGCTTTTACTTTTATAAAATCAGATTCTGGGAAAAGAATGGGGGTTTTAGTAAGGAAAAGTCTTTATTAGCGTTTTTAGAAAAGGCTTGTCCTTTAGTAAAGCCATTGTGCTGTATTTATGCAGCCAATGCTGTATTAATGGGTTTTCATATACTTTTCCCTGATTAGATGGGCAGTATTGTTCATAAAAATTAACAACTAAACAACATACTAAAGAGGTACCTAGAAACAAAAGCCTAAAGCTGAGAATATAGGTTATCTTCCCAAAACAGGATTGTTAGCTAGGAAACGATTGTACAGTTCCAAATGTAAAAAATATGACCTACTGCCACCTCCCTCTTGTGGACTGCTATTTATAGTGACAATTGGATGGCAGATTGCTGTTTAGCAGTTTGATGTCATACTTTATATTCCAAGTGAGGTAGATAGCTTTTTGAATGTGAATAAATACAAACGCTGATTCCCATCTATCAACATGTATACATTCATTATCTCCCACGTTTACCAGAAAGCACGCATGCTAGCATCACCGCCACAGTAGTAATTACTAAAACACAGCAGGCTCTGAAAGACCTAAAAAGTTTGCTAGTTACCATGAGAAATATTGTCCCCAGGAAATGCATGATTCAAACCCAGTTTATACATGGTGAATGCCTACCCATAACTATGCATAATTCAAGTAATTCATGAACCATAGGAGCCTCACTTGTTACTCCTGAGACAACCAACAAATGTCATGGTATGAATAATAGAAGAACACGTATATTTGTATAGCACATTGAATTATCTACTGTAACTTCTCAACTCATTGCAGCTACTGGCAATTATCTCTGTGTTAGCAGACACTGAATAAGCGGAACATTTACCTGGCGGGCTTTAAAGTTCTGAATCCACTTGCTACTGAGTGGTCTCTGTTGCTTTGTCCTGCATAGGGGGCTTATCGAGTGCTATCTAATGCTAAGTGTTCGTTTTACAGCTTGCAGCCCAGAGTAAGTCCTGTGCCCAGTTTCTTTTCCAGTGGGCTATTTTAACTTTGCAGCTGTGGGTGTAAATAAAATTCATGTCATGTCATTCAGATGCAGTCACCATCATTTAATTGTGTAACTAACTAAGCTGGTGGGGAGGAATGTATAATTTGTCAGGTTGTCTACCTGGAGAATAATAAGACTCTGACCCAGCGCACATCAGCTCTCCTATGGGTTTGAGCACTTGCATTGTCCTGGCTGGGTTTCATCTTCAACACTTCAGATTTCTGCAGTGTAGACATGAAGATCCATGCAGTTGTCTAGACTCCTTTTATACCAATAGAAGAAACAGGCACTATTTGTTTCCACAGCTAGCAAACATATTGAAAAAAAAGTATTCATTCTGAAGGTAGGTGACTAACATAGGACAGATGAATTTCTCTCTGGATGTGTCTATTCCTTCCACTGATTAGAAAGAGTCTAGAAAGAGCTCACCTTAGATGCAGACATCAAGCTCGCAAATGTACAAATTTAAGGGAGCTGAATTATACCTTTATTGTATACAGAGCACCTATTCCAGGTGTGCTATGCTGAATTTGGATTTGTATGTACTTAAGATAACAACTCCACTTTCTTTTTTTGGACTGCCTGTTTCTTTTCTCCAAATATAGGCCAGATGTTAATTACTCTTCTAGATTATATGAACATGAAAAGTTATATAGAAAATCTTTTTAGAAGTCAGGTCCTTAGTGTCCCAAAGTCAATTGCTGACTGTGAAAGTGTTCTTCATTTTCTGTTTAAAATAAACAATGAACAAACTTAAAATCTTTTCCTTGGTTTTAATTTATGGAAAGCATAAAAAGAGGTCATATTTTGTTTCTTTTGTAATCAAATTGTTCATCTAAAAGGGTATATTTTCCAAAAATTAAAAACATTTTTAGCTAATCTATACTTTTCCTAGTGTGAGTCAAGTCATTTGGTGTTTTGAAATAAGAATAGTACAGATATTTGCCAGAAAATGAATAGAAAACCTTAAGCACTTGAAGAAACTTGTGTATTTGCTGCTTAATAAGACACACAAACCTGCCACTTGGCCAAATATTTCCTAGCACATCTGGGCTTTTCTCTGTAAATGCCAGGTGAAGTTGACAAGATACGGAAGTGTTTTGTTGTTGCTTTTGTGTTTTTTAAACTGATTAATAAGCATACACAAACAGCCTGCCTGTGAATGCAAGTGAACCCTATTCCCTGGACATATTTCAGCCTTCCAAAAATAGTCTCAAGGTAAAAAAATGTTGATCTAAAGCAGCCCAGCAGTATCTGACATATTCAAATGTGCAGAAAAATTGCAGTATGGCAAGTCTCAGGCACAGAAGTTGCACAGAGTAGAGCAACGCAACTGATAGGGATTTTGCCCAGTCTGACTCACAAAGGCAGATACAAAGCGTGTTTGGTGACACGAAATTAAAAAACACTACACATTAAGGAGCAATAAAGAACATCATCTACAGTTCCCAAGGTCACAGACAAAATGGAGGATAATTTTACCCAACCCTGAAAGAGAGGGAGGCTTTCAAGGCACTTCCCTGCCTACGTGCAACATCATTTTTTGCTTTGCCTCTTCCCAGGCTGGGTGCACAGGAGATGGGCTGGCTGGCAGGCAGGTGGTGGGTATGAGGCCGGCCCTGGGGACACATCCCTTGGCAGCAGAAGCAAGTTGTATTGCAAAGGATCAGCATCTTCCCTGTGCCCAAACAGCCTATAGCGAGCCCTAGATTCAGGCCTGTAACATCTACTTGATTGTAAAATAAGCGGTACAGTCTCTAGAGTAAGAAAGCTTTTTCCTGATGTCTAACCACACGCTCCATTACCCAGTTAAAGCTTGCTATTTTTTGTTCTGCTGACCGAGGATGTGAAAAACAGATTTTCTACATGCCTTATGTGTACTTGAAGATAGCTGTCGCGTGTCTCTCAGTCCTCTAAGAAAAGCCAAGTCCATATTTTCATATTGATCATGTTTCTAGATCCCTGATGATTTCTTCCTTGCCCTCTGTGTTGGTTTCATATTTTTCCTAGGAAGCGATGTCTCAAACGGGGCATGGATTTCATCAGTGAGGAGTGAAGTGGAAGGATTACTTCATATTTTGTATATATGGCACTCCTATTCATGTGCTTCAGCATGAAACTTGTTTTATTCCAACTGTAATATTCCAACTGTAACTATTGGCTGTTTTACTCATGTTGAGTTTCCAATCCATCAGGTTCTTTTTTGCAGAGTTACTGCCTACCACATCAATACTCCTCCTGTTATTGTGTAGTTGATTATGCCTATTTAAGTGGAATACTTATTACTCATCTCTACTGAAATGTTTCTTATTGTATTTCAGATCATTTATATAATTTGACAAGAACTCTTTGATTCCTAACACTATACCCTGAAGGTTTTACTCTCTTTTGTGTTGTCTGAAAGTTTAATAATGTATTTTGTTATACAAGCAGTAAATGAAAACATTCTTCAGTATCAGATGCAGGACAGGTCTGCACAGAACCTGACTCGATACATGTTTCATGACAAATCATGGACAACTTCTTGTTGACTAAAGTTTTCAAGTTGTTCCTTTTATTTCACAGCAGTTTCAACTGGACCATTCATTTCCAGCTTTCTTGGGAAGAGCGTTATCAGATGTTTCCCCCATTCACAGGCAAGTTACACTGGCTATAGGAGGCAACCGGGTGGGGCAGAGATTCTGAAACTGAAAATAAATGTTCATTATGGTATTCTGGAACCATTTTCTGCATGGTTCCTCTTGACCCTGCAGATTCTCCTAGCAGGTTTCTCTTCTGCTTACATACAGGAAGCCTGGGCTAAATCTACTGCTTTCATGTTTGGCATGTAAATGTCAGGAAGTCTGCATTTTGGCAAGGGTTTGTTTGTGTTATACCCATAGGAAAGGTAGATACATAAGAAAAGAATTCCCAAGAGGGCACAGCCAACAAATCAGCCCTTTGCTGAGATTTGCGTCATTTCCCTTTTGAGCTGCAGTTAGTTAGGTCTTCATCTACATTTTTTTTCTCCTGGCCAAGCCCTATTTTGTTAGTTGGGATTATAAACCTCTGGGGACAAGGACCATCTGTTTCAGGTTGGTTGTGCAGAGCCTAGCACAGAGGTCACCAGCGCTGGCTAAGGTGAGTAAGCACTATTTGAATGACGAATTGATAATAAACAACCATACTGTATATTTCCTAATGTTTTGCCAGGTCCTATTAAGCAGATCATGTATCACAGTATCCTTAGCTTTTCTTAAGATATTTCTTAAGTAATCAGATCTTCTTGTCCAGAAGATTTCCTTTATATTTAATGAGCACAAAGGTTGCTCCTGTGTAGCAGGCAGCTTACAGGATTGGGGCCAAGTGAAATCCTGACAGCAGATACGCATTTGCTGGTCAAGATTTGGTCTTTGTAAAATCATTGTGCTTAGCACTCATGTTTCCACTACCCTCTAGTTGCCTCCTTTCCCATTATCTAATGTTTAATTTCCATATTTACTACTTCTTTGTAAGAGGGGAAAAAAATCATTTTAAGGAACTTATGTAAATAAAGACTTCAAAATAATTTCCTTCTGAATTCTTTTCTTTTTCTTAGAAAAGCAGTTACTATAGAAGAAAATTAACAGCTACCGCTGTATAGTTTATTTCATATGATAGTGCTTTTAAGTGTTAGTTTGGGATTTACATCTTTGTCTGCTTTATTTTGGATAAGCTAATTAACTTTAAAAATAGTTTCCATAAGATGCAAAACATGGGAGAAAAGATGGTGGAAGCCAAAAGGTTGACTACAGCAAGAGTTGCGTTGAATTAAATTAAACTCCAGCAGAGAACAAACTCTGTGGAGTGCAGGAGGACAGTCTAATTTAAAAGGGTGTGTCTTGCTGTGCAGTCTCTTTAAGTGTGATCCTCTTTTGGCCTAATTTTCTGTGACAGTGTATTTAATAACGGTGGTCCCTTACTGAGAATACCTTCTGCCTGGTCTGTCACTGTAGAAATTTTGGCTCTGTAATGGGCATATCTTTGTCAATTCAACACTTAAATTTCCTTAAGGGAATTAAGAACTCTTAACAGCTAGTCATACAACTCCAGGTGAAGAAATTTTATGCTGGTATTAAAGCACCTCAAACGTAAGCCATTCTGCATTTGTTGCTCCTCCACTTTGTTAGGTATCTATTAAAAAAATTGGGAACTTACTTATAAAATAAGAAGGCTGCCTTATAAGACCAATTATTTAAAATCCTAGAAAGGACTCTCAAGGGCAGATCAGGAGTTTCACAACAGTATGGATTAATGTGAAATTTTTTTTTGTGTGCTAAAAATAGGCGGGCACCACTGTGTGACAAGCATTTTATGGGGAATGCACATTTTTCATTTATGAACACTCGTCATTAAGTGGCTTTATATTTAAAATATTACCTAATGGAGCTGCATGGAGTCGAGAGCCAGCATGTAGACGTACTTCAGAGCTACTTGGTTTCCAAAGCAGCAGTCCTATTTAAATGTGTACATGCCTTCTGTGACCTGACATATCAGAGGTTCTGAATTTAATTTAGTTTAAATGTGCAATTTTCTCTTTTTTTTTTCCTCCATTGCAATTATGCAGCATATGAAGTATATATAGAAAGTCTATGAAGAAGCTGTGTCTGAAGAGCCCAGCAGATACGCTGGAGGATTATTTTTCTCTCTCCTCACCATTATACAAATAATTGTAGGATTAAAAATCAAAAGAATCTGTAATAACATCTAAGGGTCTTGCGTCTTGGTCTTTCAGACTGCCTATAGACACAGCAGGATAAAAACGATGCTTGAATTAAGTCAGATTCCTTATTTTAAGGAGTTCTGCATGCTGTATCCAATACAGCACTTTATGTATCAGTAGTATATAACCATTTTTGCCACTAGAGCTGTAACATGCACAGCTCCAAGCTCACAGCAGGAGTGCAAGGTATCCTGTCTCCTGCTGTATGAGCATCCTTGTTAACAGCAGTGGTGAGACAGGAGGCACACTGGGAGAGTCTCCCTTCCTCTGAGGGTGGCAGGCATGTCCCATCCCCTCTCTCCAGCCCTTCACACTCCTCCAGACCAGTGCTTTAATCCTGCAGCAGATTGTGGCTGCTCGCCTCAAAGGGGCATAAGAAGCTTAAGAAGGTGGACCTTGGGCATGTCCCCTGGCAGGCAACGTCAGTGGGGGATGCCTGTTTGTGGAGAAGGCAAAGGTCCGTGTTTGCAATCATGGGTGCAGAGCAATCTCCATTTGCATCACCAAGCCCTCCAGCATAATGTATAATGGAAGCAGGCGCACTGATGAAAGACCAATTTAGTGTGTTTCCCATAAATGCTGTCCCATGCAGGCATATAGCAGGTACCTAACTTGGCAGCACCACTGAAGCTAACCTGTTGTCCATACTTTTATGGTTAAACTCTATTGTCACATTCTTAGCTGAGGATCAGAGTGGGATCTGACTAAACAAAACTGAGAAATGTAGACTGCTTAATTTCTGTATTTTCACTTTTCATTCCCTGTGCACAAGAAAGGAGGCCGTAACAAACCATGTCTTGGCCTAGATTGGTGAAGACAGATTTCAGCACAACCCCATTTTGTCAAAGGGGATTTCAGTTCCCACACTCTGAAGGGCTGCTGGTTTTGTTAGAGTCTAGAGCTTTTGCTGAAACAGCGCAGCCATCCTCATATTAGCTTTACCCATTGCCTATCACAGTTCACTGTCACAGAAGGCTAAGAGGAGACAGAAAACCAAGGTGGCAGCAATCTTGCAAGTGAAGGTGACAGGTAGAAAGACAGGCTTAGGGGATCCCAAAGGGAGGTCTAATTTTAAAAGGGTTCATTATGCTACTACATTTCAAATAATAGTATTTGGGAGGGGTTGAAGTTATACACAATGAATTATTCACATTCTTCAACCACTCACTAATTTAAGCCAGACACATGAAAACTATATGCATCTTTTTATGAAGCATGCATCTTGTCCAAATTATCTCTTTATTACTCTCGCTAAGTAGTATATGCGTACAGTTCAGAAAAGAGAATGCACATAGCCAACAAGAAGGGGAAAAACAAAATATTGGGGTGATTACTTTGTCATTTGCTTTGTTCTTGATGCATCTGTCTCAAGCCAAGATGTAGGATGTATTTAACTCTTCCTGCGGCACCTATGTCCCAGTGTGAAATAATCAAGGTGAGTTCAAAGGTGCACACATCTACCTTCAGCACCATTATTTACCAATGAGTTTCACTCAACCTCAATCTTTTAAATATCTTTTCCAAAATGGAGTGCAATGACTTCTGGCTGGAAAAGAAAAATGCGATCACTCTGAGGTGTCACCAATCATCTCTCAACTGAGAAGAATATTTCCATTATGTCTTCTACAGTGAATGCTGGCTTTATAACAACAGTCATAGCATGCATTAAATTTACTTAATGATACATTTGTATGACCAGAATAATGACAATTGTCTCCCTTGTCCATATTGCCCATATACCCTAACATTAACTAGGCCATGTCTTTATCCACTCTTCTCAAGCACTGATTATCTGCCATAGACACCTGTACTCTGTGCCATGTTCAAATGTTAACAATAAAACTTACAGGAGTAGATTCATGTGAAAAGGCACAAAAGTCAGCTGGAGCCATTTCTAATTTTATGTTGCTGTCATCCTATGGTGCATTCCCAGTCATGTAATAATAAAGAGAACAGAGGGAAGGGTGGGATTAGATGAGAATAGTAAATTGTTTTTTTGACAACTGGCTTCTAACTTCAGGTTACACACACATCCCTTCCTTGGCCATCCAAAAGTCTACTTACTGAATTCAGCACATGAGAAAATAAGAGGCTAAGGCAATGCTTTCCTGCAGCAGAATGAGGAGCAAAGAAGCTGTATACAGGGACATAGCTAATGGAAAGCTCAACAGGAATTTTCAGCTCCTGCATTTTTTAATGCTGTCTTCTTGTTTAGGGGTGCTTTATTACAGTCAATTGCTCCTCCTCATTAACTTATAGTTTGGCGCTGATAGCTCTATAAACTGCCCTAACAGCCCCCATGAGTACTGCTGTAGTGAAGGATCTGGTTGCATTTCCATTATAAACCTAGTTTCAGAGATATTTATAACTCAGCCATTTTAATTTGCATCAGGCTTTGGGGAACTTGGCTCACAGGTCAAAGAGTGAAACAATTTTCAGCTTATCTATTTGAAAAGAAAAGATTTTAGCCAAGAGCAGTTTGCAGCATAGAAAATTTTATCATGATTCAGAAGCTTCCAGGATAAGAAAATTTATCTTATCTTATGCAGTAATTATATAATGTGAATTATATATGTTACATTTGTGTATATAAATTCAGATTAATAAGAGGCACTGTATTAATTGTTTGAGATATTTTATTACCAGCACCAAAATATGCTGTTTTCACAAATTATCTAAAAGGTAAAAGCATGGATATTATAATTTCACCTTCAATTTTTGAAAATCTGTAAAAAAATTGCATTTATAACTGTTTCAGAAAATATAGAACAAGAAAATGTTGACGAGGAATAGCAAAAACCCCCAACAACTTTGAGGTCATCTAGCTTATTAGTTCATGTATTATAATGGTAACCCAATGCATCTGTACAAGTAAAAATTCTAACATTTCCTTTTTTGGGATCCTTACATCTATCTTGAATGTACACAGTACTACATCCAATCTCTATCCTATTAACAAGGAAATTAAAGCAGCTTAACTCTCCTTTAAGTTTTGGGCTGGCTGATAGCTACCTTTACAGCTGGAGAGCTTTTCTAGTGTGGATATATTTACATAAATATATTTGTAACACACATTCAAAGATTTGTTTGAATATTCAGTAATATTTGTCTTCTGACAAATATTATTCTAACTTATATTTATGGTCATTTTCTCAGTTATTTAACTTGAGGATCTAATAAACAAAATTTCTATTCTAGATTACTTCAGAGATCCTTCTCTTTATCAGTGTTTTCTATTGCACATCTGCTTGATGCGTGTACTTCATTTCTGTCACTAATAGTCTCAGTTCTACGCTAAACTACATAGTTTCTAGTCAGTTTTCACCTGATAACTGGTCTTTCACTCTAGTGGAAGTGACTACTCTGTCAGTGAGTTGCATTACCTCCTCTAGGTCACTGATATAAAAAATGAACAGATTCATCCTTAATGATTACCCTTGTAGAGGTCCATTAGTTGCATTTCTCTTTCTGAAGTTCAAAATTACCCTCTGTCTTTGATGTTTAAGCCTATTTTGTATCTTTGCAAACACCTTATCCTCTTCCCAAAACTTGCTGAGCTTGTAGATTAGCATTTTTTCCACTTTGTATTGTCTATCAAGCTGCTTTAAAGTCCACGTAAATTGTGATAATGGCTTCCTCTCTCTTTTTGGCTTTTCCTGCCTTTTCCTCCCCCCTTATCCTTACCTGCCCCACTAACATCCCTTTTTAATACATTCTCAAATGTCTGATCAGAATTGTTTCCTGATTTATATGGAACCATCTTCACTTATGAGTGCCCTTTAGTTACTGCCCACTCTGTCCCTAAACCTTGACCCAGCTATGAAGCAAAATTTTTGTTTAATTTTAGATATGCAGGGGCTCTTTTTGAAGTAAAAGACCATATCTTATTGCTTTTAGAAATGTATACAAATAAAAGTATATTGCTAGTATTGCTAATTCCCAGGATAGTTTGGAAATTGTATATACTATTTACAATTTTTTTCACTTGGTTTATTTTGAATGTGATTTTTAAATATGACATTTTACAGTCCAGCACGGGTTGGTATTAAGTACATTATCATCCATGCTGCCCAGTTTTCAGTAATTATATATTAAATATTTCCCTCAATGTTTTAAATCTGTTCAACATATATAAAATAGCTAGTTTCAGTGAGGAATAGTGTATGTATATCTGCTTCATCTGCTTTATCCACACTGTCTCTGTGTTCAGATTTCTGTGTGCTTAAGCTTGTGGGTAACGGTTGACATGGTGGATGTATGGTTTATATACAATTGCAAAATCATGCCAGAAAATACTGAGTTTGTTTCAGATGAACAGGTTTTTTAAATTTCTGTAGAACTCCAGTTCTGCAAACAAATATATAATTAAGATAATGAGTTTGTCCACTGTATATCGGGTACTTAGGTATTTAAAATTTAATATGCGCAATAGCATTTACAGAACCAGGGTCAAAGTTCTGATACCATACCTTTACTAAAATCTCAAATTTTTCAGTACCTGAAAGTTAAAAAAAATTGCACTTCCTTTTCATCTTGAAATGTAATGAAAGGTCGATAGCTCTAAATTCTCACAAAACTAAATTTCTGAGGATTTTCATTATCAAAACCTCAAAATAAACCTTTAAAAAATTGAGTGTCTTCTTTCATTAGGGTCAAAACAATTGTATGACCCTCAGTTGGACTTCCATCATTCCTTTATGGGCATATAATATAATCTGACAGCTGCAAAAGTCAAAACATGCACTTCTATCTTATCAACCCAACACACTCAACCTTATAAAGACAAATCTTTACAAAGCCCATTCTCATTTTGACAAATCAGCATTTTCTGACTCCAAATCACTCGGATTGTTCTAGAAATAATCTAAAGTATTTTGCATAGTCATTGTGAAGTTTGATTCATGGCTACAGTGCTCTGAGATCCTCAAAGAAAAATCTCTATATAAGTGGAAGGATATAAATACCACTGCAAAGAGTGCTACAGTTTCTTAGGTTCTTTTAATTTGGTTTTGAACAACTGGATTTTTTTCCCCCATGAAGATCCAGACTGATTTTACAAAAGAGAAACTGGGGAGGACTTTATCTAAAATAAGGTTGAACTAAGTACTCATTTAAGAATTGTATGCAGCATCTATCCTGGCTAGATCAGTGACAAAAAGGTCTCGTTTATCTTTGCTCTACATCCAGTCCCTCTGTAACTTCCATTTCTGATGAGGATTTAAAACATTTCTCCTTTGCCTCTTCCTGCTGAATTGTAAATGAGCTTCGAAAGGACTGCAGAACTTGCCTGCTCAGAAAGCCCTAAAATAATAACACTGAATTTTTGCAGGACTTCTCAGTTTTTCTCTTCTACTGTATCTTCTTAATCATTTCCCCAGCTGTACAAAGGCATTGGTGAGATAAAAGAGCCAAAGATTTATTTTTTTAAAGCTTGCTCTTCATGGGTTTTTTTTCCCTTTTTTTTCCATAACCATTCTTCAGGAATATGCTCTCTTCCTCACTACAATAAATAAGACCTCTGTAAATAAGATCTGTGTCTAATGAATGAGTGGACTGTATTATATTTTGACACCATATTAAAATTTGTCTTCAAGGAGATGAAAAAAGACAAGGGTGAAGAAATGCCTAATGTATGCATTTGAAGTTGCTGCAAAAAAGGGAATGTAAATAGTTATGGAAGAATACTATATTGTATCTTCACTAAATGGCAAGGGGCTTTGAGCTCTAGAAATGATCTACTGGACCACCCAAGAGCAAGTAATACATACCATGTTCTGTGCCTTATGTATTCTATCAAGTCCTTAACATGAGGATATATTTACCACACAAAAATTTAGCCACAGGAAAGATTGTTCCTATATTCATTTACACTCTTATGCATGTATGTTGGAATAATTACTCATGTACTAAATATTGTAAACTAGAAAAGAAATGTTCAGCTGCAGTTATCTACAACCTAATAGCTAGTAAAATAAGCAACAGCTAGATATCTTCAATAAACATCTAATTATAGTTAAATATCTGGATCTTTTCAATATCAAATCAAGTTCAAACAAATGCAAATTCAAATAATATAGCATTTTAAAAGTTATAGGAACAAAGATAAACAGCAATGGTTTGCTTCAAAGACTTAGTCACCTGTTGAAGGAGAGCTATGGTCTTCACTGGTGTTTGTTGTTACATCTACAACACACAACTATTGGAGAGAATACATTTGAAAACCAAGCCATTCAGATGTAAAACGAAGTTTCAGATGTAGCTGAAGGAAAAAATAGCATGTCTTAGAGTCTGTGAGTTAACCTTGCAAACTATTCTTTCATACTGTTGGCTACAGAAGGAAGAGTCAAGCCCTGGAGAAGGTTGTGCTCCAACAAGGTAACACAAATGTTATGTTGTGAACCAAACTCATCAGGAACGCAAACCTACTAAAAAAACATATGGTTGGCATTCTTTCCCAAATTAGCTGAAAACAGCTTTGCAAATAAATGAAATTCTATTAACTGGTAAGCAGAGGGGAGAACATGCTGACCCTCATCCACAGGCCCCTTCTTTGACTCAGACACATACGAACAATCAGAAAATCAAAGTTATTGCATTTAAATGATGTAACTTCTTCCCAATTTGAATCATCAATTTTTCATAAACCAGTGCCCTTCATCTTGCAGATATGTCACTCAGAAGCTCTCCTGTCTACAGGGTCATGATGCCAAACAGCTGATGCTCTTAGGAAGACTGTTGGTGTGAATTTCTGCAGCTGCTTAACTCTCATTGCAGGCTGCCTTTTCCCTATGCACAATCCATAAAAATGCCTACTGGAGGTCCGTACACATTCAGAAACAATGAGAGCTACAGAGAGACATGGACCATGAGCATTGTTTGTATTTTCTGTGATATTTGCATGAACTCGCCAAACCAGCCGTGTCCCATTCCCATTCATTCAATCATTTGCTCCTACTCTATATTGCATTATATTTACATGGGATCACTCTCCAGTTTATTCCTCCGTCTTTCTTTTTTCATTCCTGTTTTGGCTGGCTTGAAAATTTTTCCTACTGCAATGCCCAGAGCCTTACAGCACCTTGTAAAGAGGCTTGCAAGTAGAGCTGCATTGAGAGAAGGACTGAAGGGAGCTTTCTGATTTTGATGGCACCAGGAAAGCACTCTCTGCTGAGTCTGCTTTAGCCCCCTGCGTCTGCCGGCAGTTTCTCCTGGGGTTTCAGGGTGTTACACTCCAGAGCATCCAGAGAAAAGCCCTGTATAAAAATGCCCAAGTGGTCTATATAGACCTTAAACCTGTCCAGATTTCCAGCAGGTCTCCTGGGAAATTTGTGTTCCAGTTTACCAAAGTTGATTTCTAATCATACAGATTCCTTCCTTTAGAAACACTGCAGTGAGGATGCTGTATAGATAAGCCTGCCCCACATTTCCTCTGTTAGAAGAGTCTTCTTACTTTTCTTACATTTTGCTCTGTGTTGCAAATACATCTCATTTATATGCTATGCACCACATACCACTGAAATGTGCATTAGTCCAAGTGAGATAATAAAACCTGGAATCCTTCAGTGTCCTTGCTCTCTTCATTTTTCACTACACTTTCAACAGAATCTCACCTGTCACAGTCTTCAGCATCCAGTTTATATTTTTTTTTCCTTGTACGTTTTGACTGTCTCTACAGAAAAGGAGATCTTACTAAGGAACACCTAATAAATGTAAGACATATTCTGTCTCTATGATGAGGGACATTTTTCTACTTTCTTGTGGTTACATATTTCAAGAATAGTACTGTAAAAATTGAGACTGTTTCTACTCCCTGGGGGTACTATACTACTTATATATTTTCACACCACTTTTCTTACTTACTCTTTCTTAGACTACATATATTACCCCCAGGTCTAGGAACAATCTCATTTCTGTGTGTACACATACAAGCTTATGTAGAAATCAGTTACAAATTAATGTAACCTTCCGTTACAAATATTTCACCAAATCCAGAGTTTTTACATCTGAAACTATTTCTAGTAAATCGGAGAAGACAATTCAGAAAGATTCACATGTTCATACATTGAGACGGTTTTAAATGATCTCTTTCTTTGGTGGTAGGTACTGCATCTGCCTCAGATTAGCTCTGAGACCACAGGTTGATATTCATTTTTTATTCCAAATGAAATGAGGTCCCTGAAAGGTCTTAATGATCTGAGCTGAGAGGGAAGATTGTATCCAAACCTCAAAGAACGTACGGATAAGGACTGCCAAATAAGCTAGCAATGGGGAAGTCCTCAAAAGGAACTTTACTACTTTATACCCTCCAGCCTGGCAGTGGTATTAAATCTGGAAGAAGAGTATGCCATATTCCCATATGGGTAGCATATTCCCATATGGTAGGAAACATTACTTCTGGGTACCAGAAAGTCCTGTTATCTCCTCATTGATACCACTGGGGTCCATTTCATCCCTTATATCTTCACAGTCCTCTAAGACTCCTTCTTCTGTACCAGTTGTTACACTCCATCCCTCCAAATGATTTGTCAGAGTCTCAGTCATGACTGCACAGCATGAGGGGCACTTTTGTCCTTCCCTGGCCTGGCTCAGCTCAGCGTCACATAACACTGGAGGCTACTCTACTCCTGCTCACGAAAACTCCTATGAGCCAAAATAGCAGATGGAAAAGAGGGAGGCAGAGACAGGTCCTTGCCTTCCCCTTTCTATTGCAGATACAGACTCTAAATCAGTAGCAGAAGATACGTTGTAGGAGAAGTTGCACTGGTTCTAATTTTGTACCATGGTGGTCTTTTTCCATGGTTAGCAAAGAAGGCATTTCCCCAACATCTGGTTGTAGAGAGTCTTAGAAATTAAGCCTCAGACACATCCTAGAAAACTATCTAGGCTGGTTCTACTAACTGCCTTCTTAAGGCCTTACTTATAAGACTCTTGGGAAGGCAGGAGTCTTCCACGCTACTCAGCTTGGTCAAACATTTTACTGCGCTGCCAGGTAGAAGTTGTTCCAAATATCCTCTACCCTATTATCCTAGCTTTTCTTCAGTGTGAAGTTAATCTGCTTTCTCCTTGCCCATCCTTTAATCTATATTTCCAATGTCATCTCTATTTTATAAACATTTCAGGGCACTTTTATTCTGTGTACTTCTTCTTGTTTGAATCTACATTTTACAATAAAAAAAGAAATAATAATCATTAACTATAATTAATGAGAGGTAGTTTCAAAATGGAAAGCTCTGTGGTCCCAAATTTCTCCCAATTTGGGGCTGCACAGCTCTGGTTTTGGCAAGTGTCCATCTAACAATGCTCAATGACACAATGACACAATGACTTTTAAAAATGAAGTTTAAAAAAATCTGTTTAAGACAGTAGCCACATTTGTCACCAAAAATTCCCAGTATTTCAGAGAAGATTGATTATCATGAGAAGAAGTAATCCTATCAAACTGTCTGCTAATTCTATTAAAATTATGCAAGTGACAAGTACTCTCTTAAGTACTGAATAACCCTCTCAGAAGTATCCCTATCAGTCAAAGAATGTTGATTTTGCACTAACTCTCAGCAGCAGGAGAATACATTACTCTCTGTGTAGGTATATGCAATTTTCATTTCTAAAAGGATACGAGTTTTTCTCTTTACTGCTAGCATGCCATTGTCTATTGAATTGCTTAAACTAAATGACTGATTTTTTTTTTTTTTTTCTCCCATGGCTAATAGATATGTATCCTATACTTGCAAAGAGCATAACACTGCTTATAGTGTCAATAAGAACATCTGAAGAATGTCCTGCAATTGATATTTACCACATGGGCTTTTCTTGTGATGGTGTGATTTTTTTTTTTCTTTTTTACCTTTTGCATTTCATTTAATAGCTAGTGCTTTAGTTAACCTGATGAAATTTTATAATGATCCTACTGTCATAAGGAATAGAGAATAGGCATACCTGAATTCAAAACCCTTCAAACACCGACCTTGCCTCTTTTGTCATTGCATTGCCATTTCACTGATGCAAAGTTATTTAAAATGGGTGCAAAGTCTTACTAGCCCCAAAGCAATCAGAGTTTCCTGTCTCATTGCACTTGTCTAACTCCCACTGCTGCCAGTGGAAGGGCAGAGAGCCCTCATACCATCACTGGACTGAAAGCCATTATGGTCTAGATCTGAGTGTGACCTTGAAAGGTGGTACTTGGAGAATATGCAATTCAGTAAGTACTTGTGATCAAAAGTTGTAGTATGCCTAGCTTGCATAATTTCAAAATAATTGGAAAAGGTGATTTATCTCCTGCCAACTTTTAAAGGATCTTTATAAAAGTATGCAATATGTCTCAAAGTGTTAAACTGTGTCCTAAGGCTGCTAGATTTTACACATTTGCATGACTTTTAAAATCAGTCCTAAAACTGTTGCTTTCGGTTATTTTCAATGTAGTCCACAGAAATGATACCGTTCCATTTTTACCATTCTCTTTGGTATCTACACAATGACAAGAATTGTATTTTTGACCTTTAATCTAAAGAGCATTCAGACAAGACTGAGAAAGTGCATATTTGGAAATATTTCCTTCAGAGACAGGGGAGAGAGGAAAAAGAGAAAGAATATGTGTGTGAGGGGAAGAAAGAGAGAGAATGAGCAAGACAGCAAGCAATAAAGGACCTCTTTAAGTCTCAGTCTCCAGAGTCTCTGCATTCAGAGAATACAAGCATGCAAGTGGTCTCAAGCAAACATGAAAACACAGCAAATGAATCCATAAAAAGAATTAGAAAATGCTGTTACCTGCCAGTGCAAGGAAGTGGAAACAGACAAAATTTCTAATCTAATCTCTCAATTCAGAACAGTAAATATATCTTTTTTGAAAATTGAGGATGCTGAGTTAGGTTTTGCCACTGCAATCCTTTCTCCATCAGCACCTCGTCACTCTCTATTTCCATGCATTTCAGCCCTGAAGTGGGAGTGGGAGTAGAAGTATGGAAAGTCTGCTGGAAGAGCTCTGCTCTCATCCTTTTACCCTTGCCTCATTTACTTGGCTCCAGTTGCACACATCTGCTTCGCCAGCTCTTGTTCTGGTGCCTTCTTCAATGGAGCCCCCCTGCCTGAAATTTCCTTCCTGACCCAATCCTCTATGCCTCCAGCCCTTATTCTTTAAAGTCTCTTCTCAAAATACTCCTCTCATAAAACCTCTAAGCCCCAGTCCTCCCATTGAGTCCATCAAAGAACCAGAGATAAAAACCAAACAACCCCCTGCAGACCTGCCAAGACATGAAAATGAGCCAAGTGCAAGTGCTCAGTCACTCTTCCTTTTTAAACTTTCTTCCCACACTGTTTGTCTCATTCTGTCTATCTAGACTAATTGTTAATTGTCCTTCTGCAATTTTATACCTAGACTGTAAGTTTCTCAGAGCAGGGTCTTCCTTTTAATAAATGGAGTCCATAAAACACATAACCTCCTCTTGGCACAGAAAGAATTTGTATTCAAATATTCTCTTATAAATTACTGAATACCAAAAATGACTGAAAAAGCTCATGAAAGGCTATCACTGCTAAATTACTATCACAAGGTATTTAGCTGAGAAATGCAGATAAGCATCTGGGTTTTCAGATGCTTCTTGAGACAAAGGACTGTATTCATCAGATACTTGGAGACGCAAAGCAACCATAAACCCAACCTTTTCTGGCCAAGGAAACAGTTTTACAGCTGTTTTCTATTGTCAGAATGACTCAAACCATATGGGTGAATCTGGTCCCAAATCTTCTGAGATCCACCAATCACTTGCTTTCACCTAGACAGCTGCAGATTTAATCAGTTGCACTCTGACTTCTGAAAATTTAAAACCTCTATTTAAGTCTAGCAAGGCTCAGCCTGAATCACCTCTTTTTTTCTCCCCTCTTTCAGGATAGCATTCACCTCTGTGCATGTCAGGCGTAGGGCTGATTCACAAAGGCTGTCTTGCTTACGTGCCAAGAGGTTTAAGTGAGGAAAAGGCCTTCAGCTGACCATTTGCAAAGTAACAAGTTCATTCTTTGTTATCCCAGGATTTGGTTCCCAATATATACAGAATGGAAGCTGGAGTTGGACCAAGGTCATTGTGCTGTGATTTTGTTTGAAGGTGGATTTTACTTTGTGATTTTGAAGAGCTTTGTACCTTCTACGCTTGAGGTCATTGGATTTCTCCATAGTTACATGTTGCAGTTTGAAGGTAAATGTGTTGATTTGTTCATTATTAAGAGCATAATGGAAGAAGATCATTTTTATGATTGTCATGGTTTAGCCCCAGCCAGCAACTAAGCACCACGCAGCTGCTCGCTCACTCCCCCTACCCCGATGGGATGGGGGAGAGAATCGGAGGAGTGAGAAACACTCCTGGGTTGAGATAAGAACAGTTTAATAATTGAAATAAAGTCAAATAGTAATGATAATAATAGCAATATAATAATGATAATAATAATAACAATATACAAAGCAAGTGATGCACAATGCAATTGCTCACCACCCGCCGACCGATACTCAGACAGTTCCCAAGCAGTGATCGCTGCTCCCCGGCCAACCCCCCCCAGTTTATATACTGAGCATGACGTCATATGGTATGGAATAGCCCTTTGGGCAGTTTGGATCAACTATTCTGGCTGTGCCCCCTCCCAGCTTCTTGTGCACCTGGCAGAGCATGGGAAGCTGAAAAGTCCTTGACTAGCATAAGCAGTACTCAGCAACAACTGAAAACATCAGCATGTTATCAACATTCTTCTCCTACTAAATCCAAAACACAGCACTATGCCTGCTACTAGGAAGAAAATTAACTCTATCCTAGCCGAAACCAGGACATGATCCTGGGATGAACCTTGAAAGGATTGTTGTTAATAAATACTTTGCTATTCTATTTATTAAAGATACAGGCTCACTTCTCTAAGCTACTTCAAAAAAGGAGCTTTAAATAGCAGTAGATTATAAGTCCCCCAGGCCATTTGGGAGGACAAAAAAGACAAATTTTTTGTTTGGTTTAAAAAGTTATTTTCTCTGGTTGTATATCAAAAACACGTAAATCAGAGACAAGAACTACAAAATCTACAAGCAAAACATGGAACTGACTATTTGCAAAATGCCATCAGATTTACAGAGGAAAAAAATAGAATTATTTCTTTAACCATTTCACTAATACTTCTTTTTTTTCCACTGGAATTTGTCTTCCATAGTAATGTAATGCACAAAGTATTCAGAGAAAACCAAGATTTTTTAAACTAATGAAGTCTTTGGGCTAAGTGCTAAATCAGTTATTGTTCTGAGGAGCCCATGTGCCAAATTGCGAGTGTGAAGCAGCGGAGAGCTCTCAGCAGCATGGTTCGTGTTGATCTCTTTATAAAGAGATTCCCCCTTGGTTGGAGTTCAGATCTTTGTACTTGCAACTCGAAAGCATGGTGGGCCTGATTGCTTCCCCATGGCATGTGTGCAACCACAGCTAACGCTCATCCCACGAGTTGCAGGTCTGAGCCAGGCAGGCGGGATATGTTTTCACACCCTTCTTCTGTCTTGTTTGCCAGGAAAGATTAATATTCACACAAGGAGTCTGATTTAAAACAATCATTTCAGGCTACAGGGTTTGGTACCTTTCTACTTCCTCTGTGATGGATTTTAAAACTATCTCAGCCTTCTTCTTACAGGGACACTAAAGGTAAAATGTAAAATGATGATAAAATGTAAAATGGAAGTAAAATATAGCTCTTGACCAGATTAGACTGCCACATACTAGAGAAAACCATGGGGAGGTCAGAAAAGTGAAGTGATCACAGTTCCAGTTTACTGTTGATCTTTGGCCAAACATTTTGCAGGCAAATTTTGACATTGACCAGAAGGCTGAGTTTCTTATATAATGGAGTAATTGGCCTGCCTAGCCTGGGAGCTGTCTCTCTGTCACATCTATCTTTAGAAACTGATGAATGTTTAGTAATTCAAGACACCAGTTTTAAAGGGAGGCGGTTTACCACCATGGTCCAACTGCTTTAGCCTGTTGACTAGCCAGGCTACACAGTGTCTCTGGCGAGCTCGCCTGACTCGGTGCTCTGTAAAGCTGGTTTTCAGAGGAATTTGTCCAAGCCAAAGGTATGAGCAATGGAAAAATGGGAGCAGAAAACATCTTGTGCAACTGACCTGCTGGTCCACATTCCACAAAGTAAAAAAAGAAAAACTGCCATTTCATTAAAATACAGTACACAAAGAAAGACACAAGGTCCCATATTCCCATGTAAACCATCTCTTTTTAATTACCTTTGCATAAAGTATTCTGTCTCTGTCCCCAACTTTGGTTCCATTTCCATTTAAAAGGAACTTCTTTAAAAGCACCTGCTGATGAGGTTCATTTTATTTAGAACAAAAAACTTCACTCAAGACAAACTCTTTGTTTTCATTTGACTTGCAACAGCATTGTTGACCACTTTGTGCAGCCAAATGGATTGCACCCAATTGCTGTATGTGAGCACACAAGGGTATGTGTAGTTAGATTCTGCCAGTCTGCAGGTGCATAGCTTGTTTCCTTTTTCATGGCTAGGTAAGCCTGTTTTCCTTGTACAGGAAGAAGGTAGATATGCTGGTTATCTAAAACTGCACGGAGAGGAAGCCCCAGACCAGGTGCTACAACTTTCTAATGCTCAGAAACCCTTCAGCTCCTGCTCTTCAGTGGCAAAATCCAAGAATCTCAGGTGGCAGCATTGTATTCTGTACCTCCCACGTTAGGGTCAGCCTTGCTGGTGGCTTCTGCCCACTCGTGATCCTGAAGTGCATTGGTAGCATGTAGAGGACATTACATGACACTGCATCATTCCGTTTCTCTCAGAGCTATGGAGATGAGAGATAGTGAGGTTCCTGTGATGTATTCTTAAACATCCCTGTAAAGTTTACCCTGGTATTTCAAGACTGGGTAGGGTAAATGGAAATTTAAATTCTTAGGTATAAGTACAAAACATTTTTGGTTATTTACCTTATTTTTCTATTCTATTTTTCAAGTGCTTCTATTTTTTCCATCCTTCTTTCCACTGCTTTCCTACTGTCCAGAGGGCAAATATACAGCTACTATATGTCTTACATCTCTTTGACAAGGCAATGACATTTATTTCCTATCCTGCTTTCAAATCCTAGTTACAATAACATCAATGATGCTGTGAACTTTCCTCAAGTTTCACTGATGTGACAGAGATTAGTGGCACAGCTATTTGTTTTATTTGGCCACCTCTTTGCCTAATTAGCCCTGGCTTGCAGCAGAAGGAGAACTGGTAGTAAAGTAGCTTTTTTGGTATGTTAAAAACAATCTGTTCCAAATTTCAGTTTAATTAAAATTGAACCAAAACCTAAAAGGTATCGCAATTTCCTATGAACTAGAAATTCTGAGAAGTTTTTTTTCCAAACCTAAGATATATGATACTTCCTAGATTAAAAACTTTCCCCAGAACCTACATCTACTCAGTAAAATTTCATTTTCCTTATTTTCATTGATGCAAGGAAATTCAGTTCTGCTGAACAGCTGCCTGAAACTCCAAGGTTTGTGGCCTACTTGATAGCCAATGCTTCTTGGGCTTTTCTACTCCCTGTGCCAAGCAGGGAAGAGGTAGCTCAAGTTGAGCTGATGACCTTGGACTCTCAAGGTCCCCAGCTTAGGAGCAGGCTGCCCCAAAAGTCAAAATTCCAAACTAAATCCCAGGATGCATTTGGCAAATATTTTGTGACAGAAATCTTTCGGGCTGAACACAGCAGTGTGTTTTGTTGGAAAATATTATTCATAACACTAACTGAGAACAGCATGGGGTTGTCCTTCTCCAGGGGAAATTCTGGGAGTTCAGAAGAAATCCCTGTAAATAGGTTATGAAGAAGAGCAAATACTTTCTTCCATATCTGTGCCAGTGAAACCGGCAGGATCATGCCCAGGGCACATACTGAAAGAGAGACTGTCTGTGGAATGATGATAAGAGACTATTTTCTGGCGCCTATCATATGTCATGATCAGGGCTATAAAAATGATGCACCGAATACATGGCAAGTTTCCACAGTTGTTGAAGCCAGACACTGCTGTTTCAGGTCTTGTTTCCTCCCTGTCTTTTTCAACGATAGTAGGACTCAGCAACGGTTGTGGCAGCATCCTCTGCAAAACTTCCACTGGGAAAGGTGGAGTTTTGCGCCTTCCCATTTTGGGATTATCCACACAACACCCAGGCTTGACAGGGTCCCTGATCTCTAAACACCTAGGAAATGCAAAGATGTTGCTGATGGCACTGTTATAAATCAATTTTAGAATTCATTATTCTTTTTTTTTTTTTCTGGCACTGCATAAGAACAAACAACTGTGCCTGGAAAAAAAGAATGTTCATACATTATTAATATTATCTTTAGCTATTTTCATAATTGCCAATACCTAGTGTATCTATCAGGGTCATAATTTATTAGGCGAAGTTTGTGTACTTACATATATATCATGTTGTCTCTCTCCTGCTCTCTTCATACATAGAATCATAGAATCATAGAATCATTTAGGCTGGAAAAGACCTTTAAGATCATCCAGTCCAACTATTAACCTAACATTACCAAGTCCACCACTAAATCAATTAAGGGTATAGTAGCAATTTCATGTTTCCTGGCTTGGTGGCTGGATTATTTATAATGAAAGTAAAAACGAATATATATATGTGTGTGTGCATATGTGTATTTGTAAAAGTACATGCACTTTGAGAAAGCAGTCCTGTCTCACATACTCTGTGGTCTGTTGGAACGTCGATTGGTGAGATGGCATTTGGGCAACTTTGGGACCAGATGCAGCTGTTATTTAGATATGTGTGTCGTGTGCATGCATGTGAGCCACCAGCTTCCATGTGCAATTGCATTACTGAGACTGCATGTGTGATACCCTGTAGTGCTAATGGTGCTAGAGAAGCCCATGCCAGCCTTTGTTTCTCTGGGCCTGAAGGTGATGGGGAGGTGGTCATAAACTGAAATAGCCACAGCTAGTAGTGTGACCCTTGGAAAGCCTGGTGTCGAATTTTCTAGGGATAGTTTCTTTTGTTTTGCAAATGCAATTTGTGCTTGTAATTTCTGAGCTGCATTTGAACAAATAGGGCTAATTTTCCCCTGCCTCCATCTCGGAACCTCCAGGCTCAATAGCTAGTCCTTCTGCAGGTACAGGTTTTTTCCTATTGAGTCTGGGGGTTAAACAAGGAGGGATGTGCCTCAGTCTGAAGATGCCATACTCCTTTCCCACATTTTATATGCAGTCCATCCCAGAACACAAACAGTTAACAGTAAAACAGCAGGAACTTTGTCCCTCTCACATGGAGCTTTATGAGCTGCTGTAATATACTTTGAAGCCAATGCAAATCCCATTAGTAAGTAGTTTTAAGGTCCAGCTAGTGCACAGTACAGCATAGTCAAAAATTTTAAGTAGCCAAGGCAGTAACCACATTGAACTGGACTTTTCATTTCAGGAAGATGCCTAGATTTCATAAGAAGAATTATTTTCTTAATATTAATTGTTATAAGGTGATGTTTCTTATATTAATCTTTTAATTATGTTCAATAGTACTATTCTGCTTTATTCTGTTCTGTTTTATCTTATTCTGCACACAAGACTTCTAGAGAAAGAGATCAAGAGTGAACATGAACCTATGTCACCATAAACAAAGGACTTCCTACCCTGGTTCCGGGGGTGAAGGTGAGTGTCCCACGTGTGCTGTGAATCCAGCCCTGGTTACACAACTCCAACATTTGTGACATGCTGGGAACAAATCCTGTGGAATTGGAGACTGACAATTCCCTTGAGTAGGAGAAGGATCAGGGACAAGAGTGACATCTGGAACAACAGAGGGGAAGGCTTAAAAATGAGGAGGGAAAGACAGTAGCTACAAGGGGAGGGGAAGCAGAAGAGAACTGAGAACACCTGGGAGGACAAAAAAGAGGATATTATGTATACCAGAGCACTCCTCCTCACAGAATATACAAAGAGCTCACAACTGTGTTAATGTTAAGAATTATCATTGTTAATTATGTTCATTACTATATTAATAATAATTATCATAATCATTTTGATGGTAAGATTATTATTGCTATAGTGCTAATAGCTATGCTAGTAAGTCCATTAATAATACAGACGCTATAGCATCCTGAGTTCTGACATTCCTGTACTGTCCAGAAGATCACCACTAAACCACTGGTGTGTCTCTGCTTGCCTTCAGGGCCAGCAAGTACCAGTTCATCACTGAGAATAAGCCTGTGTGGTGAATCCAGAAAACACAGCTCTGCTGCTAAACCGATTTGTACCACACTTTGAAATTTCAGCATGGGTAATTCTTCATTTCAAGTTCTCCATGTATTTAGGATCCAGCATTTAAAAATGAGATGGTGAAAGACTTTTAGGCTTGCCAAATGCTTATAGAAGTGCCTAAATGGACAGAATTATAATTCTTGCTGCCTATCTGAGATACCTGAAGAAAACTTGTTTCTAAGATTGTGCTGAGCACCCTCCTAAAAGAAGGCTGTTCAGCAGGCAGCTCCTTGTGGCAGCAGCATAGCATGAACTCCACAGTCTAGGGAGGACACCAAGAGTAGCAGGTCAAGATGGACCCATTTACAAGTATTTCAGGATGTGTTCTCCTGCATTTTTGACAAAGATAGTTTTGAATCTGTTAAGTTTGGTAAAAAAAGAAAAAAAAAAATAAGGATGTCTTTAAATACTCAGTAACATTTGCATTTTAAGGATAGAGTACCAGCAATGTAATTTCAAATTTCCTGCAAATTCTCTGGGATTCACTGAAGATCTGCATTAATAGGGGCTAATGGAGACTAGAGCAACAGAGAGGTGCATCCTGCAACATCCCTGCAACCATTACAGTTGGGTGACTGATTTTCTTCCCATGGTGACATAGTGCCAGAGGCAAAAGGGAAAAGTGAGGAAGGAAAATATGCATTCTGACTTCAGCCTAAGATGGAGCTAATAGAGCATTGAGGGTCCTCTCATTCAGTTATAGCCAGAGGTACCAAAAACTTTCCTTTTCTGAGATAGAGAGGCTGGGTGTGGGGCAAAAGGGAGGATGAGACAAGGGCTCACATAGAGACATTTCAGAATGTCTTAAAAGATGCAGAAAAATGAAGAGTTCATTTTTTTGCAGATCACGTTAACATTATTTTTAACCTCACTTCTTTTATAATGACCCCTCTGGAAGGGTGAAACATGCATTCTTACCAGCTCCTTTTATTCAACTTAAAACATGCGTGCTGAGTTGTTGTTGGCTTTTATACTTGGGAAGTAAAAAGGAGCGGGATGTTAGGGGAAAATATATTTCTGAAGCATTATTTGTTAAAATGTCTGCAAAGAATTTCACGGTCTTCACAAATAGATGAAAGGGAAACAGCTCACAGTTTGACCTTCCAACCTTTCCTGGGGTCTCAGTAGGTGATACTGCAAAACCTGGAGATGCGTGTTTCTGGCTGAAGCTGCATTACAGTAGATTTGCACTGCAATTTGCCTACTTTCTATCCCCCATACAAATGGTGGGTTGCCCCATAGTCTTAGTGAAACTGTCAAGGATCATGTGTGCCAGGACAGACCTTGTGAAGCCCATCATCTGAATCTTGCTCTAGCAAAAATTAATTAATTTAAAAAAAAACAGTCAGCAATGAGAACAGGCAATGAAACTGGGGTTCCTACAGCAGTCTGGGTGGAGAAGGTGATGACAACATATTGGCAAATTTGTTAGATGTGAGCTGAAAAAGAAGCAGAACCTTCCCCACCCACTCCAACCCCATAACCAAGAAGAAAACACAAGCGCGTTAGTGCTCATCCCTGAACAGCTGAAGACATTGTCAGACATATTCTGCACTCCCACGTGAGTGGAGACATAAAGCTGGGTGTTATTAATGGAGTAATTTTCATACCTACACCCACACTTTAAGGAACTGTGTTTTGATGATGTTGGCAGGCCCTTGAGGCTTGTAGGGCTTGGACAGAGGAGAGCTGGGTCTACTTTCAAGACTATCCCTGGGAGTCTAGACACCCAGGTTTGTCCTAGATCCAGACTGTTTTAAAAAAAATTAAATTCTAAAGAAAGGCATACTTCTGATCCAAGAGGTCTGTATAGAAAGGTCTGTATAGAAAACTTTGTCTAGCGTGTTCCCCATATCAATGGCAACAGTGAAAAACAGAGGGAAAATATATACACTGGTCAAATATAAATCCATGAAGACTTGCCACAGCACTAGGTTTAAATATCAGTGAACAGAGCTATTTCTCAAAAAGTTGGAAAATGAAGATTTTATTTGACTGTCTCAGACAATATTATTAACCTTTGATTTTCTAGAAGTTCAGATAAGATCCCTGCAGATACTTTATCAGCGTGGAACCTCCAAAGTTTTTCTTCACACGACCACGAGTCAACAATATAATTACTATAGCCAGAATTCTAGACTCAGGAAACTTGTTCAGCTAAAAAACAGAGACAGTTACAACCAGGGATGAAATGATCATAAAATTTTGTATGTTTTTCAGCCACTAAGTGAGAAGAGGAAATCGAGACAACTCCAGATGCAAGCTCAGCATCCCCTTGTTCTGTTTTAAGATGAGGGTATTAAATACACATCACAATTACCCAAGCAGAATCCATAATGTAGATCAATAGTCTTACTGCTTCAGAAACATTGGATTTGATGAGTGTGAAGTGTAGCTAATGGACAAATTTCATACCAATAAAATCTCCACTTCTCCTGTCTGTATATGCGTATATTAATTACTGATAATCAATATGCCTATTAACCTCTTAGAATTCAGTGAAAGTCAGCATTCTTTAATATTTACACCATGTCTGACTATTTCTTTTACAGAAGGCAGGAAAAAACCCAGAAACTGTAGTATCACCATGCTGGTCTGGCTTTAAGCTTTAGGGCAAGGCACGATGTTTTCTTTCTGCCCATTACCAAGGTCCAGGGAGAAAGGGAGAGTCCACTGAGAGCAGGGTGATCACACAAGTCCTTTCATGGCTATTGCTGCTGGAGGTGAAACAAGGGGATCAAGCGTGTATTTTGGCAAGTCCAAGCGATTCTCTGTGCATTACATCCCGGCAAATAAAAACACACGCAATAAGACTGCCAATCTCCATCTCAAACTTAGTCAGTGGTATTTGAGGTGGAAAGAATAAACACAAACGGTTACAGAGTACAGCCTTTGACCCCAGGAACGGTTGGAGATTTCTGGCTCGCATTCTGCAGGCACCTATGGCTAACCAGCCCCACTATTTCTTTTAAAACATCAGAAGGTCTTCCGAGTTTAATTGTGTATGTTTATTGAATGTACTTCTTGCCCACCTCTCTTTCACAAGCACAGCAGCCTAGTGCCCTTTGTCAGCCTTGTATGGAAGGTACGAAGTTCATGCTTGAACTCCGTGCTTTCCATTGATGATTTTCCACAATATTGCATGGCTCTACCCAGAGTTGCTCACAACAGATTTAAAGTGTGTTCCTTACTCAGAGAGCTTCCAGTATGAATAAGAGAGAGAAAAAACGTGAAGCCAGAGAAGGAACACCAGAGCAAGACAGGAAGCACAAGGGATGGTTGATAAAAAGGACTGTTAGCTGGAGGTGGCAAAGGAGCAGGTAATCAGACACTGCATCCTTGGATCGCAGAATATGCCAGGTGGCCACAAACCCTGGGGTTTTGGCTTGGCCACTGCAGAGATAAGGCCAGCTGCAAAACTTGGATCCTGATCAAATGTTTGCAATCCAAACACCCTGAGAGTTGGGGTTATTTGGCGTGGGAGCATGTCTAGTTTATATTAATGTTTATTGCCCCTTGGCCATTTGGAATCTGACTTTCATAATTCACACCTCAGCAATGCATGTTTGGCTGTCCTGATGGCAGGCTACAAATCCGACTCCGCTATCTAGCAGCACTCCTTTCAGCTGTATGGAGCTGCCTTGCATGTGGGTTACATATTACAGCTGACAAGGGCTGAATGACAACTTCATGGCTCACTGTTAGAAGCTTAGCCAAAAAAGCACAAAAGGCATGTCTCCTGCTAGGGCTTTTATCTTTCACATCCACTCAACACTTTTTGCAGCAACTCTTTGGGTGAGAGGATCAGTGTCTTCTTTGCCTGCTTTTCTTTCCAGAAGTCTCACTTGGCAGGCCTGTCACCCACAGCTGTTTCAGTGGTTCCTTGGTCACACAACTTAGAGGTTTAAGTAGGCTCTGAACTGACCTCTCTGCTCTTAAACATGGCTTAGACCTATTCTGTGATCTTGAAACCTTCACCTTAATGGTACTTAAAGATTGGCATAGATTCACCATCAGCTTCATGCTGGTCAAAGAACAAGACCAAGAACAAGAGAGAACAGTCTGGACTCACACTCCTTGGAGCAGGAGGAGAAGCCAATCATCATAACAAATAAACTTATTTCTTATACTCCATAAGATAAAGAATTCAGCCTAAGATCCTCCTGTTCCATTTCACTCCTCTGGTAAAAAGTATATTTTATTAACTAGTCTTTTACATTTAAGTCTGTTCTGTCCTTTCAAGCTGGGAAAGAAAAAATCCGCAAAAGATATATTTCACAGAGTCTATTTCTGGGAGTATGTTGGATACTTAACAAGTTCATCTTCTGTGAGCAGCCATTTCATGTATCAGACCATAATGATTGCTTGGGTTCAGATTGCAGCACACATTTGCACTTGCTGTTAGATCCCCTTCCTTGATGCAGGAAAGCCAGAGTAAACATTTTCTTAATAATACTTTGTACCTCTTTCAGCTCTTTGTCTGTTTTGAGTATTTCCCCGTCTTCCCTCCCCCTATTTATAGTATGACTTATTTCTCCTTCACAGACAGCAAAAATTGAAGGAGGTAGTAATGCTGAAGGATATTGTTTTCTCTAGTGCTTCTAGGTCATCCCTGCAGATCACTTGTCTTTTAAAAAATGAGGTGTACTAGCCTGGGCAGTGCAAGCTAAACTTCCCATAGTAGCTCCTCTATTTATATTACATAATGGGCCAAACTTGGCCCATTTCTGACCTCAAAGTCTATCCTACCTAGCACAACCAATGATGCTATACACTGTGTGACATTGAATTGTCCTGTCCCAACATTATCAATCTTTCCTTTAAGAAAACAAAAACAAAACCAAAAACCAACCAAGCCCAGTTTGGATGAACTGATAATGATAACGAACAGTTTTTGTAGTTATGAATGCTAACCCAAGGCAATTGCATCTCAGGCTCCAGAGGGCAGGATCTAAATAACCTTTTGATTGCCCTGTTGGCTTCTGCTGTCAGGAAAGAGCACTTCCCCTGATTGGGGCACTGCTCAATTTATAGAGTCTGTTGAGTTTTTATTTTAAAAAAAGAGAGCCATCAGGGGCTTGATTTTCTTCTTTCTTGCCCCTGTGGGGCTGGCACAAAACCTTCTTGGATCAGGCTTACAGAAACACTCCTGTTTCACACCCAATCATCAGTGCAAAAACAACCACACAAGGTTAAAAACAATTTTCCAGTCATGGAAGTAAACCAGTGGGTGAGACGGACAACTACACTTTCATGATAAATCCCAGCTGAACAGCCCAAAGTGAAATATTTGCTACTCCTTTTTTTTACCTTGAAGCCGCAGTCCTAGAGCAGCCCAGCACCTTTTTTGCAGTGGCCACCACCTTCCCAGCCCTCTCTCTGCATCTGCGCCACAGTCTTGCCCGGCACAGCTGAGGGCAGCTGAGGGAAATGTCACCGTGAGGCATTTTCCTACTCCGATTACTCCAGCTTTTGCCTGGCCGCAGGCCAGAACAGGCTCTAACATAGAATCATAGAATCATAGAATCATCTAGGTTGGAAAAGACCTTTAAGATCATCCAGTCCAACCATTAACCTACACTACCAAGCCCACTCTAGACTAATCAAGGGTAGACCAGACTAAACCATATCCCGAAGTGCCACATCTACCCGTTTTTTAAACGCCTCCAGGGATGGTGACTCCACCACCTCTCTGGGCAGCCTGTTCCAATGCCTGACCACCCTTTCCGTAAAGAAATTTTTCCTAATTTCCAGTCTAAACCTCCCCTGGCGCAGCTTAAGCCCATTTCCTCTTGTCCTATCGCTAGCTACTTGGGAGAAGAGACCAACACCCACCTCACTACAACCTCCTTTCAGGTAGTTGTAGAGAGCAATAAGGTCTCCCCTCAGCCTCCTCTTTTCCAGGCTAAACAACCCCAGTTCCCTCAGCCGCTCCTCATAAGACTTGTTCTCCAGACCCTTCACCAGCTTCGTTGCCCGCCTCTGAACACGCTCCAGCACCTCAATGTCTTTCTTGTAGTGAGGGGCCCAAAACTGGACACAGTATTCCAGGTGCGGCCTCACCAGCGCCGAGTACAGGGGGACAATCACCTCCCTGCTCCTGCTGGCCACAGCATTCCTGATACAAGCCAGGATGCTGTTGGCCTTCTTGGCCACCTGGGCACACTGCTGGCTCATGTTCAGACGGCTATCTACTAACACCCCCAGGTCCTTTTTGGCCAGGCAGCTTTCCAGCCACTCCTCCCCAAGCCTGTAGCGTTGCATGGGGTTGTTGTGACCGAAGTGCAGGACCCGGCACTTGGCCTTGTTGAACCTCATACAGTTGGCCACGGCCCATCGATCCAGTCTGTCCAGGTCCCTCTGCAGGGCCATCCTACCCTCGAGCAGATCGACACTCCCACCCAATTTGGTGTCGTCTGCAAACTTACTGAGGGTGCACTCGATCCCCTCATCCAGATCATTGATAAAGATATTGAACAAGGCTGGCCCTAAAACAGAGCCCTGGGGAACACCGCTCGTGACCGGCCGCCAACTGGACTTAACACCATTTATCACTACTCTCTGGGCTCGGCCACCCAACCAGTTCTTTACCCAGCGAAGAGTATGCCTGTCTAAGCCGTGAGCTGCCAGCTTCCCGAGGAGGATATTATGCGAGACGGTGTCAAAAGCTTTGCTAAAGTCGAGGTAGATGACATCCACAGCCTTTCCATCATCTACCAGGCGGGTCACCAGGTCATAGAAAGAGATCAGGTTGGTCAAGCAGGACCTGCCTTTTGTGAACCCATGCTGGCTGGGCCTGATCCCCTGGTTGACCTGTACTTGCCTGTGGACATAAACATAGTTTAGGGTTGTCTTAAACTACTCAAGGATGAAACTTGTGTAGCTAGCTGGTGGGGGATCTAAGGGGCTACCAGGGCCCCGCTCAGCACTGCCTGCCACCTGAACCCCCAGGTACTAGCCTCAGGGCCACTTGGGTTCCCTCCAGGTACCCCTCAGGGCATGGGCAAGGACGGGGTGTGCAGGGTGAGCTAGCCTGGCCTCACACCACCCTCTGGTGGCATTTCCTCAGGCTGAGGAGTCTTTCGGCTGCCCTCAAGGTCCACTCATCCTTGCACTGTCCCAGCAGCACAGAGAGGTCCCAAAGTGAAGCACAGGGCACCCGGGTGTCTTTAGGATTTTCTGGGTAACAACCCTTTGGTACAGAGTACAATGAGTCTCCGGATAGTATTAATTACATAAAGCAACAGTTTGTCAATTTGCACCTTTATATTCACTATTCCTTTCAAATTCTGCATCTCTCTCCACACCACTTTCTCCAGCACATTTTCTCCACGCCTGGAGACAGCCCTGCTGCAATGAGTGTCCACAGATTGGACCCGAGATTAGGTTTGGGTTTAGCCTTTAATGACAAGAAATGTAACATCCTGAGAAAGGAAATATGACTAGACAATTACTCTTGTTCGTATATAGCTCCTTGTGAAGAGGAGCCCTGTCTCCTACTTGATTGTGAATCTTAGTTACAGAAAAATATTGTTCTCAAACATAGCCTTGAGAGCTACATGGTGCTGTTTTCATTCAGCTCTGCTGAGGCCAGAGATAATTTGTACACTCTAAATACAAATTGCATCATGCTAATGCACTTGTAACAGTCAAAAGTACTCTATTCATAATAGATCTGAAAAGGCAAAATACACAATATTAATATATACTGAAGAAAATCCGTGTCAAGAATCTTGTAAACTGGAGTTAATTGAATATAAAAATGCAGCCAGTTTTAAAAGGATGCTTTTGACAATATTTACAAGATATTTAAATTTTAATACTTATTTCATCAAAACAATTCTTTACAATTTTGTGCAATGTACAGTCATTAGTGTCTTCTTTGCTAAGATGCTAAGCAAGGAGTAGAGTTATAATTTTCCTGCTTCTGTCACAATGTACACCTACTTAGTTTGCATACAAAAGACTCCATATGTTGCAGTGCATATGAGGATCAGGCCCTGCAGTAGAGCAGATTCTCTGAGTACTCATTAAACCCAGTTAATAGGAAAATGGATTGTTGCTTTATCATCAGCCCAAGCTTGTAACCTCAAAGCCTCCTAATTTGTATGTGACCTCATAATCTCTCTGTGTTAGCATGTATGAATTAATGATGCATATTGCTTAACCAGTGTTTTAGCAGACTTTTTTTTCTCAATTTAGGAATTTTTTAAAAATAACTATATTTATTATTATTATAACTATATATAAAAGAATATGAGTATTATGAGATTTTATGTTATTTTCCTTGGTTTATCTTTCTAGATCACTAATATATATAAAGGCCTAATCCCGTCTTCAGTGACATCAGTGGCAAAATTTACCCTGGTATTGATAAGGGCCCATAATGTGTAGGGAGAAATATGACCCTGATTAGTAGGAGCCACAGAGGAACAAAAATATTCTCCCCTATAGGAAACTAGGGAGGGAGAAAGTAGAAAAAAAATGAAATAAAAATCCTGCATGGCTGAGCCCATTTACCTACCAGGAAACTACATTACTCTCACATATAAAACCTCAGCGAGATTTCTAAGTTTAACCAAACATGTACACATCTGCATGCACACACAATCCCACAGAAGGCAGCCAAGCTGCAAATAATAGCTATTTCAGATTAAGAATCCCTCCCCTTTGCCCTTGCTTATAATCTTTATTGACGTTGTATATTCATAAGCAAGTAGATTAGGTTCTTTAGTCCTCTAACACACCAGACGTTAACCTTCAGTAAGGCTGTTTTAATTCATCAGTTTCTTTCCTGATTATAACTTCCAGTGTAAAAAGCCTATCTTCACTTCTTCCCACAGACAAAATAGGACAAACCGGCAAAGTCTAATTAATAACTGGTTCTTCTGAAGACTATCTGCATTTGTTTAAACAGTACAGATTCTATGGTTGTCGCACCAAAAGATGAATCCGGATTAGAGTCTATGTCTCCTATAGCAAGCTCTCATTGAAACACAAGTTCTCAACTCATTTTGAAATTTTGGGGGAATTGATGATACTCAGTACATAATAATATAACCAGAACTATAAGAATTGCCAAAGAGGGGGGCAAGCATAGCATTCTGACAATTTTAGATGCATTAGCCCATACCCACTCTTTTACACAGACTTCCTCTACAATATTCCTCTGTTCATACTACTAGGTGATTTGACCCTTGAAATGAATAGTTCCCACCTGTGCTGTATGTCATTAGGTAATTTTGACATAAGATTCATGATTTTCATGTTAAGATGTCCACCCCCCAGTGTTTTGTGTTTCTTCTTTTTTTTGTAAAGTGAAAAGCATTTTCATAATCGATGTGTCTGCAGCGGGTGAATTATCTTCCTCAGAAACTTTTCCACTATCTGCCCATGGCTGAGACGTGTATACTCTTGATTACAACCCAACACAGTATTTTAAGTGATCTATTTTTAACAAGGACAGCAGATAAATGTTCTTGAATTTCCTGAGCATCTCACACTGGCACCTTTTTAATGAAGTGATGTCACCATGGCCGTATTTCAGAGCTCATTCAAAAGAGACCCATTCCCTGCTCAGGAGATTATGGACCACCCACATAGAGAGGAAAGAGATGCAGTAGCTCTTAAAACATTGGCAATAGTGGGCAAGTCAGGGGAACAGGGGTAAAGAGGTCCTAGGTGGGCAGCTCTGTGTGACCATATAAAGTCTGGTGAAATCCTATCAAGCCTAAGCCACCGTGTTATCTCATGAAGCCCCAAAGGTATGAAGAGGCTTTGTCCTTAGCCTCACCAAATGAGAGGACCTCCCTCAGCAGCTATAACTCAGCTTTACATCCCCAGCACCCCTGTTTTGTGCGTTGTGGCAGAATAGCTTCTGGTCAGTCAGTTCATTACGTCCCCACAAAGGTAGGAGCCAGGAAGAATGCACAAGTGTAAATCAGAGAAGCTGAACTAAAGCCCTAAGTTTGCAAAAGACTTGGCATCGATCACAGACTGTGTGGGTGGACAGTATCTCTCTTTATGCACCAGGAACATGGAGTAATGATTAGGCTTCTGTTTTCTCTACTCGCTTATGCTGGCTTGTTGGTACTGAACATGTGCTAAAATACTATGGTGCTTTACCCATAGTCAGTCTCCATGTCATGCCACAGATGGCAGGTAACCTGAAATCACCCAGAGGAGTGCACAAACAGCGCTGAGTTAAAACAGAGACTTAAAGGAGAAGACTATTCTCTTTCTTTCTCTTTTGATGGTAGCAGAAATATTGGAAATAGCACAGAATATTAAAGAAATGGTTGATACTACAAAGGCAACTGAGCATCTGCTTAGTCATAAATTCTGCACAGGCTATCCAGTAATGGCTTTTATTTTAAAATGTATCTTTAAATAGAGCTGGACTACAGAAGGAAGTTTGACTCTACTCCCTCCCTTGAACTTTGGTCTGAGCCACAGATCTAAACCACTCCCCAAATTATGGGCTACAAAGCCAAGAGGTGTCTATTTTATAACCTCCACTCTTCTGGACTGTGGCTAAAGTCCCACAAAACCCATCATGAGTTTTCAGCATAGTGGAAAGTAGGAGCAAGGGCGATCAGCTTCAGAACCCACAGGAACGGGTTTGCAAATGACCTTCCTGGGATCTTCTAAATTTTCAGGTAATTTGTCTGAAGCTGGAATTTACTGTATTCCTAAAACTGACCAGGACCATCTGGCACTGGTCCCCAGCTGTGCCCCAGATGCAGCCACACACAGCTGGAATGTTTGGCCAGAGTAGGACTTGCCTGCCTTATTTGTCCCCATGTATCTCTCATTCAGTGTTATTCCAGGATTCCACAACAGTCAAATATTTAACAACATGGTTAATTTGAAATTTATGGAGTTCTTGATCTTGCTAGCTTCAGCTGTTTTGGCTGGGGGAACTGTTGCATCTCCATTATGTCTAGGGCATCGCTATACTATGGTATGAGCTGATTCTCCTAATTTCTCAGCTGAGTTGTGTTCTCTGTTCTTGAATCCTACACACTGGAAACATAAGCAGCCCGTTCACATTGTTGATTCAATTCTCCTCACAGGTATAGCTTTGTTGGTATAACAGAATGTAGTCTTAGCTGTGCCCATTTTTCTGAGTCTTTGAAGTGCAGATCTTACCACAGGTAAAGTCGTTGTAAGGAGAATAAGGGAACTGGCATTTTTTCTGTTTAAATCATGTGCACCTCAGTGTACCTGTTTACAGGTAGAAAATATCTTTCTTAAAAACATAAATAGTTGATTCCAAAGAATTTTTTGAGGGGGCTCCAATCAGAAAAGCAATAGCTATTTGGGCACAGAAGGAATTAATCCTGCTTTCTGCAGATCTTTGTCTTATAAGTGGTCTCTGGCATGCATGAAACACAAACCCAGCTGAAGCTAACTGTGTTTGGGGCATTTACAGGGTCCCTTTTCCCATGTGGCTGTTCTAGTGCCTAATGATGTGAGATACCACTCTGCAGCTTTTCCCACAGTAAGGGCATTTACAGCATCTGTCTCCTCTACCCATTTGTCTGTTTTCATGACATTTGTTACTTAATTATCTGGGACAGCTTTAGCCCTCTGCCACATTTGGCTGAAATCTGCCACTGGCCTCAAAAAAAAAAGAAAAAGAGAGAGAGAGAGAGAGATCCAGGCAAACCCCATGCTCCTATAAGCCTTATTCCCTTAAGAAACAAATTTAAAAAACAACAGCAATGTCAACAACAGCAAAACCACACAGTGACAAAGATCATACACTTTCTAAAGCAAACCCCACGATTCTTGAGGAAACAGGAGGGAAGCCATGTGAGGGGCAATGCCTCCTCCCTGTCCCATCAGCAGGGACTGCTGGCACTGGAACCCCGGTCAGAAAGCACCAGGGCACCTGGTCCAGGAATTGCAGGGGAGGGGGATGCATGACAGCAGCTCCATGCGACCTGTCAGCCCTGAGCTTTGGACAACATCCTGCTTCAGACAAGGAGAATAATTCTAGCAGCCTGCCCTCTCCTCTGGCAGCCCCTTTCCAAGCTCACACCAGCTTTCTGGGCTTTCTCTGTCTCCAAGCCCTGTCCCTGCCATCCGCTGAGCCTTACTGAGGGCACCCTGCTCTCCCCACGTGCCAAGGCCCACAGGGAGAAGTCTTCTGCTGGGCCAGGTTTTCCCTCAGCAGCCCCTTTGCAGTTCTGCTTTGCCCACAGCTATGTTCTGTGCCAGTGCCCCACAGGAGAAGACACTGGGATGGTGGCTTTCATGGATATCCCCACAGCTTATGCCAAAGTAGCACATGCATAGGTTAAGAAACCTATAGGTTGCTCTGTCACCTAATTTTCCAAGATGATGTATATGTGCTGAGCATCTCTCCCTCTTCTCAGACTAGGTTCTGAACAGAAAAATTGCTTTTTACATATTAATTCTTTAAAAATACACCTTTCCACCATTGGCTGCTTAGATAAGGCAAGGCTCAGAGTTGTTCATCAACACAAATGCTACTTTAATCTACCTGAAAAGATAAATAATAGATTAATATATATTTTTCTTCCAGATTTTAGGAAAATTATTCCATATATATTTTACCTTTCCTTTTGTGCCTTTCACCCATGCAGTGCAACTGTTGTCTGCAGCTTTCTTTTTGCAGGAAGCGAGATCCTTGGATTAGCACAAAGAAAAATAAACCAACTCCCACCAGTTACAGTATAAGTGTAAATTACCATGTGGATAGTTGGGAACTCAACACTTACACCAATTAAAATATTAATGAAGTATTCTAGCTGATTTTTCTATATTAGAAAGGAGGAAATTCTGAAGTACATGATTACTGTATAATACGCAACTTTAAAAGATCCCTTTGTTACTTGTTTGGTGCTCTAAATCACATACTTTTGAATATTGGGTTGGATTTTACCCCTTGATCTTTTTGAGAGGCAGAACAAAAGAGAAAAGCACAGGAAAGAAAAAGTATGAGGCAGCCCAGCTTCCCTGAAGTGATGGATTGAGTGGGTGGTAGCCATTTGTCAAGGAAGTTCATCTGGTAAATTCACAACTGACTTCATGTCAAAGGGAATAACTGCATTTCAGCTCCATGTTAGCCAGGCAGATCAGCATTTCAGAGATAACTGTAGTGCAGTAATATTTCATAGCTCCCATAGTTTCTTACGTGGGAGGATTGTTTCGAAGAGCTCACCTGCCTGCAAATGCACTAGCTAGACTGGAAGGGAAATGGGAAGGAAATAATGACAAAGGATTTTACAAGCTGGTTTTGTTTCTAAGGCGTATATATATAAAATGCAACCAAGATGAGGAAAAATAATTTTACTGTTTCTCCACATTTACTTATTTCCAGTCTGAGCTGATAATAGCAGGTATGCAGATCTTCCTTCTTCAACTGGAGATTTGCTCTCTGATCAGTGTTAAGTATTGGATTATTGATGTGCCCTGAATGGTAGAGAGACCAGAGAGACCAACTCTGCTGGGGCTCTGCAGGTTCCGGCATGCTCTCCATTAATTGTCACATGCCAGAGTTTTTCTGGTCACAAAAAGACTTTTTTGTCTCCTTAGATCACTGCATTATTAACTCTCAACACAGACTGTTGCATCTTACATGGACATATATCCTCTTGCCTTTGAGTATTACGGAGAAAAGTAGGCAACTGCTAGGCACTTGTAGGTGTGGTTCAGACCTCTGGCTGCAAGCACAGCCACAGCTACAGAATGTTCTGGTGCTAGCTAGTGACCTTGAAATAATTCTTCACTGAAGTTAGGTGAAAGTTAAAAGCAGATTACTTAACACTTACAAAATCAAAAAAAGATAACCAACTGCAAAGACAAGGATTACATAGATGCAGACAACAGAAATAAAAGCAAGCTGCACTTAATCTATTTGTAGTAAGGATAAATTTAAAAGATTGCTCTTTACTCCTCTTTATCCAGCTGACAGGCTACAGATGTTTACCCAACCCATCTGGTAAGGAAACACATCCTTTTGCATACCTACATCTTGCACTACAGCCTTGGAGTGCATTTTATCTTGGCACCATGTGCTGGCTTGTATTTTGGGTTACTGTCTTGGTCTCCCAGTCTATTCCACAGACTGAATGCTGTATCTCATATCAACATGGAAAATCACAGTTATGCTTAATATAAACACATAAGGAGAATCAGTGCATGCAGCATATTTCTGGCTCTTCACTGAAACAGTATGCATTGATTTTACAGTGACACTGGGTTTGGGGTGACAGAATCCTACTCCTCCCTGTAAGTGAAACCATGATAATGACTTACTAAAAAAAATCAGCTTTGGTCTCTTAGGAATGCCTTTAGTTAGATGATACCAATGTTAGCAGATGACCCAACCTGTGTGCAAAAAACTGTATATGGAAATGAAGCAAAGCCCCTGCTGCTAAGAAATATGGATTTTTGGCCACAAGATTTACAGGAACTATTTAAGAAGCAAGTACCAAAGTGTGTCCATGATTACCTAAAGCCAGCCTTTGGCATATAGTAAGAAGTGAGATCACCGGGTGAAAAAAAAAGACAGAAAAAATGTAAACCAGCAATTTAGAAAATTGGTACATATGAGGAAGTAACTAAGTGGCAGAATTATCAACAAATTGAAAGACAATCTGAGAAATATATTTATATCATAAAAAAACTTCAGTTATATGGCATTGAAAAAGCTGGACTGGATCTTCATCACTCTACTTAGAGACAAGCTTACTAACTTCATTGGAGATCATCTCACCAGCTGAGGATCTGCCTCTGTAAGTCATAGAAAACAAAGGGTTAATATAGTGAAATGTAACTTTCAGCATTAAAAAAAGCTGATTAATTATTGTTAATTTGTTTATGGTAAAGAAATACTCTAATAAGTAAGAGCAAAAAACCCAAAAAAGAAGGGGGTTGATTTTGAGAAAAACTGTATTTAGGTTTTTTTCATAAATATATCATATTCTTACAACAAAATTGAGAAAATCTATTTTACATTAAAATTAAATGGACTAAATATTTAAAAATATTAAAGGAACAGAGGATGTCATTTTGCCTGTCTGCTCCTTTTGTCTGTTAATCATGTGAAAAAGGAGTGCTTCTTGCAAAATTTTGAAGACTTGAACTCAAACATAGCAATGGGGGAAGAAGCTATTTAACAAATGAAAACCATATTAAAGATGGAGATTTTACACAATTGCTTTAAAGAACTTTTCCTTATTAAAAAAATAATGCACTTTTAGGTTAACATTGTTAGACGTAAATAAGTTTCCATCTTTCCCCTAGCAAATACGAGACCAACATTTAACACAACAATGCAGAGCTTTTGTCTCATTCTGTGGGCTGCTGGTACAAGTTCCAGCACTGAAGACCATTCGTGTATGAGTAATCCTTACTTGCAAATGTATTTTCATTGACTTCAAGTAACAAAGTTGGTCACAGGCAATGCTGAATGAGCTCCTTTTAGGAATATGTTCCCAAGTGTTTGTTCATCACACTGAAAATACCCACATTGATTTATTTTATCCAACAACATTAGGACAATTTGGGTGGTATTATTGGAATATTTGTTTATTTTTAAAGTTTCTCATGCACATCTACATTCTTTAGGAGTCCACATTTTTTAAACATGGGACAAATTAACTCAAACATAACAAACAGCTCAAATAAACTGGCATAAGAGGCCTGCAGGCCTACTCCAAAATCTTTTCCCCAGCTGTTTCCTCTGGGATAAAAAGAAAAAACCAAATACACAAACAAAAACCTCAAATAAACCAAACAAAAACCCATCAACAAACCAGACCCACCAATAAGTATCCCTGGCCATTGCATACATTGCTTGAAAGAGGTGCTGCTGCACATATACACACAAGCACTCAATAAAATCCCTCCCCGGGGAGAGCACAGAGCAGCTGGAAACCCTTTCTGCATGCCCTGATTAGCTAAAAACTGTGCAGCAGAGAGCTAAGCTGGCAACTGAATTCCAGCCCCAAAGACTATTTTACTCCCACATAACTTACTTTCAGTAACAGGGATTATTCATTTCAGTGCCCTAGACAGAGAAATATATATTCTTTTCAAATAGCAAGACCCAGCATTTAATTGCACAGCAACATTCAAGATCCAGTGATTTGGTCCATGCATGTTTGGCGTCATGGTATTTTTGTGACTGGGGGGACCTTGTCCCCGTTGAAATCAAAAAAGAATAACCCTCTCTCCTCCCTCCTTGCTCTCCACTCCATCCCCACCTCCTGTGACACACAAACCCCCTGGACCCCCTTAACTATACTCAGATACAGTTTGACTGTTAAAGATCAATGAGCAATGATTAATGAGGGAGCTGGACTAGCTTGAATTCCTACCACAGTCATTCTGTCAAACTGGTCATTTGGTGAAGCTACTGAATTGTAAGCATTTGGTTAAGTGGCCATTTCACTTAGGCCTTTAACCATGAATAAAACTTGTGGGTATTAGATCAAACAAGAGTGACACGAAACGACAATATGATCTGAATTCCAGACAGATACATGAGCAGACTTTTGGAAAAGAGACAGTTCCATGAACTACAGAAAAATTAATTTTCTATGATTAGGCTAATTGTTGAATTTAGCTACATATAGAATCTGTCTTTATATTGGCTACATCCTTTAATGCTCATTTACATCATGGGTTATACAGCTGGATGTTGGGGGACTGAAGTGGGGAGCACCTACAGTATATTGTCCCCAACCTGTTATTTCACAGACTCTGGATCTAAATACGGTCTTCGCTTTTTTCCTGCATTGCTGTCACAGGTTTTTTTACGATTACTCAAAAAAGGGGGTTACCATCACTCTCCTTTTTTGAGACCATAAAAAAGTGCATTTTGCAGCCCCCAAAAGATGGATATTTTGCAGGGGGAAGTGTCTTCAGCTTTCACTCTCGCAGCAGGACTTAGAAAAATACACCTTATGTGTATGCTTTTTTTCTGCCCTACCTCTTCCTTCATATCTCTGGCTGAGTAACCATTAGTAACCACTGAATCTGCAGGATACTGACCCCAGGCATGTAATAAGGGCAATATCTTGACTAAATGTGACTCATTGGGTGGGACAGCAGCCAAGAAAAGAAGTTAGCAGTAGTCCTAGTTATCACACCTTCTGTATTGGAGGCACATTTATCCTTTAATACAGAAGGACAATATTTATCTCAGAGAAGATATTCTGATTTTGAAGATATGTTTTTCAGGTTGTCAAACTCAGAATTAAAAGCAGAGGAGGACAAATCGAGTCTCATTAGGAAAACAGCCAACTGTAAGATAACATGGTTTGGCTTTTCTTTTAACATGTATTAAACAAACATTATTTTAGTAAACTGAAGGGCAAGCAGGGATTTTGCTGACAGCTTGCGTATTTTTTTCTTTTCTTATCTCTTTTCATATATGTATGTGTGCATATTTTCTTCTTTTAACAAAGGACAACACATGTTCCATATACACGTGAAAACGTACTCCTTCTAAATATGCACTAGGGTAACATTATGAATTCACTAGTTCTGCTTGAACTAAACAAGATTACTTGTGTGTAAAGTTTTTTTCCATATGTAAATTTCTGTAGAATCCGTCTACTCTAGTCCAGTTAAAAATTAAAAAAAAAAAAAGTTACTCAGCCCTCAACCATAAACAATGGAGATGTTCTATGATTCCAGAATTTTGTTACATTTAGTACTTGAAAGCAATAAATTACTTATTCATCTCTGAATGAATGGATTTTTTGATCTATATTGTGCTTTATTCCTCACTGTGTTTTCTGGTCTTAGCATGAGTTACATCTACATATTTTTGCAGAAGCATAGTAGTATATGTTCAGTGGAACCTGACGGAGGAAAAAAAATCAGACCTTTTGTTTGTGACAACAAAGTAGCTGTTGATAAAAGTAGAAAACAAGTAGAAAGAAGAATTAGACAAACATGAATTGAAATATTGGCTGATAAAAAGAAGAGTAACATATTCGTAACTACTTTGTAATTGAAACATCCACTGTTAATTTTACATCAGAAATAACATTTATTGTGTGTATATCATTCCTCTGAATGAATTAAACCAAGCTGAAAGATTATAAATTAAACTCCATAGATCTCTATATAAAGCCTATATATAAAGGAATTATTATTCCACTCCAACAGATGGCAAAACTGAGTAACCACGACTAAGATCTGAATCCAGGAAGGGACTTAAGTATTGCAAGAGTGACTGAAAAGCAGGGTCCTAAACACTCTTGCACAGTTGCTATCTAACGCTGTGACTCCCCAAACTGGATTTTTTGCTTAAATGTGCTCGAGGCACCTTAAGCAGCCCCTCTGAGAATGCTGCTCTTGCCACAGTACCTCCCTCTGGTCCAAGCCCCAGGAGAGACCCAAGGTTACACCTTCCCTCTTCCACATCCCTGACAAATTTGCTGTGGTGGGAAAGTGTTCCCAGGGTGGGCCTAGCAGTAAAATAGTCAAAATGGCATGGCTCCTCTTCCTGTCTCCAACACACTGACTGCTGATGTTTAGAAAGTTCAGGGAGGAAGGGGGAGCTCTGGATGCACCTCCCTCCTTGGCCTGAGAAAGCCAAAGCCCCAGCATCATTTCCCTGTGACAGCACCCTACGAGTCCATTTGGGTAGGAACACTGTCCTTTTACCAAAACCAGTAAGCCCTGTGCTGAATGTATGAAGATTCACAGGACTGAAAAGGAAGAAGGGGAGAAGCACGGCTTGGTAGTGCCCTGCTTCAGGCAGCTTGTAGTGGAGGCATCCCCCTTTCTAGTCCCACTCCATGAAATGTTCATGCACGGCCTACAGCACCCAAACTGGTGGTTTGAGCACACTCCTGGGGAAGTATTGCATGCCTGCTGGCAGCTGGCTCTTCCACTGTCGGCATAAATCCTGGACCTCAGGGCCATTACACGTGAAGAGATGTTGTCTCTCAGCTCTTATACTACCTCCTAAACTCATATAACCAAAAAAGCTTTCATTTAGCTCTTTGAGTACAAGGCTGTAGTTATCTGACTTCTTGAAACCCGAGGGATATAAGAAAGCTCCATAAAGTACGAAATAAAACACTTGTGTCCCCAAACCTGTTGGTATTTCAGTCTTTCATCCATCCTATTAGGATGCTGTAGACAGCTCCTCGGGTTGTCCATGCTTGTGGGCCATGCTCTGCAGCCCTCTGCCAGGCCTGGGCTTCAGGGTCGTAACTCTTACAGTCGCTTTAAGTCAGTGGAAAAACTGGAGGTAGAAATCAGAACACCTGACTCCTGTGTGTATCCTTTAAACTTTATCCTATGCTCCTCTTAGAAGTTTCATATATAACCAGTCTGACGTATTATCCACAGAAACTGTTAATTGTCTGTTGGGCTCATTGGGCAATTAATGGCTTCTGTGAGGGTATAGCAAAATGAACAGAATGAACTATATTTGTTCAAGAGGTTCCTAATCTAGCAAGCCCAGATTGACTAAATGGCCCCCAAAAGAGCAAGTCCAATAAGGCAGAAATGTAACCATCACATCTGAGTGGTTCTGAAAAGAAGGCAACTACTGATCTTAAATTACTTATCATTAATATTTACAGGATTATATATGCTTTGCAATATGTGGCACACTCCAAAAAGCAGACAGGAAGTGTTTTCATAGTCAATGAGGTATGCAGCTATTCCTATGTGATTAAATACCTGATCCTTACATTCAGTCATGTTACTAAATTATTATGTCCAAATCTTTGCCTTTTAAAGTCACCTATGACCTCTGTTTTATGCAGGAAAAATTGCTAGCAATATACAATAATTGTTTTTTTTCACACTACTTCTGAAGGCAAAATCAATATCTGGGCACAGTGGCCACTGTACTTGGTGCTAGCCATTCTCCTCACCTTCCTCAGTGCCAACATACAACGTACCACACCTTTCTCCTCTCAGTAGCAAAATTAGGTGGGACTTCATAGGGGAAGCTAAAGACATGAGGCTATTACCAATCTAGGGAAGAAAAGACTTTAAAAAAATGTGGGGTCCCAAGTGTGAGCAACCGGACAGCTACCTCTTCCCTCTTATAATGATGGGACTTCGGTTCCTTCATAGTGCAGTTGCAATCAGTTTATCGTTAACTGAGGGAGACTTTCTCAGACAGGTCCATCACAGGTCATTTGCCTTTTAATAATCAAAACATCTTCACATTGATCTGGAAACCAAGCAGTGGCTGACAGAATACAGGTTTGGTATGCTCCCAGGTAACACATAGCCCAACAAGCTCAGCATGTCCTATCCTGCACATTTGGTAGTGATGTGAAATTAAGCCCTGTCATTTTTTTGTGGCTTTTTTATTTTTGTGGCTATGAATAGAGAGGTTGTGCTTGGATGTAACTGGAAGTTACCCTATGCACAAGCATGCTTTTTTCAGCCATTTCTTAAAGACCTTTATGCCATCCAGAGCATTATATCAGCTGTGCTCTGCTGAACAGCGCCTTCCAGAGAACATTTCTTTAAAAGGAAAATGACATTGATCAGTTCTGTTGCATTAGACATAATTTTTACTACACATCCACTCAGCTGTCTGCTCTGTTTGAGCCAACCACTGCCACTCTCTTTAAAGCAAGAAAGTTATGCTGGAGGAACCAGCCAAAGAATTGCAATCATTGTAATCAACTGCAGAAAGTTCAGAGCTGGCTGGAGACTGATTCAACACCAGGATGCAACTTGTACATCAATCCTAATTAAAAGAGGAAATGGATTTGTTGGACAAATACAATGTCTCAGGGCAATTCCTATCACAAACGATAACAGCTACCAAATTTTACAAATTGCCTAGTCTAACACTATCATCAGAAGACAGCTGGAAAGGGTAGAGTTGCTTGAAGAATGACATTTGAGCTAGGTGGAAAACTCTGCTAATGATTTCTCTTGCAATTTCTTTTGTAGCCAAAAAGAACTGTCTTTTGAAAAAGAGTAGAAAACCAAAACTTATAACTGAAAAAAGAAAGTTGGCCTTCTACTTTCCAGTTGTTGATGAAGACACAAAATTTCCAATGTATTTTCACTAAAGTATTTCATACTGGAGACGAAAAGAAAAAGGTGGACTTCTTCCAGTTAGCCTTACTGTCCAAGTCAGGAAGAGGAACTTTAGTCACTGCTCTGCTTTATTGCATAAGAGATCTGGTTTCTAAAATCCCAACTCTGGCTACAGGAAAATACTGACTGGGGCATTGTAGAAGAATAGGAACAGTTAATTGTATGAGTTCAAGCTCCCTGCGCTGTTCAGTCACCACTTCTGCAGCAAGGACCTTGGCAATGACTGTTTCATTCCATTTCCCCCGCGCACTAGGTATTGCCCAGGCAGTGCCAAGCACGTCTCTGAACAGCCCAGATGCCACGTAGTCGTTCCCCAGAGCAGCCTGTGAATGACAAATGAGCAGTGTTCACATAACACGGGATCCCAGGAACTTCCAGCCTGTCTGCTAACCTACCTTAACGACAATGTCCAGTTAGTCCATGATGACTCCTGAACACATATGTCTCCTCTGATACATGAATACTAACATCAAGAAGCAGTACGTAATTTGTTTTGATAGTGCCGTAGCATACCACATGCATCCCTCTGGTGTGACAGTCTCAAAGTGCAGAAGGGTGATGTATGCAGCACTGCTATAGAAGTGGGAAGCACTGTCAGTTCTGTAGTAGTCCAGCAGGAGCAAAAGCACCCCCCACTGAGATGTTCTAAAGATATCCTTATTTATTTTGGCTTCTGTCACTTCAGGATCATACCCTTGGGTAAGACAAACTGGCATCATTCTAACTCAAGAAGTAGCATTCATACCCTTGTTACTGTTTAACTGTGGCTCTATCTCAAATATTTCTCTAGCTGATGTGTAAATAACACTCTTCATCAGTTTATCTTCTATTTTTGAGGCTTTTCTTTAAGCTCTTTTAATAGAGTTTCTGGGAACAGCGGTTTATGTGTCAGTGTGCAGCTTTGAAATAATAGCTGTCATATTTATTTTCAGGTCGACAGTCTTCATATTTTGGCAGAGCATTATTTGTTGCTGCTATGTGGAGTTCATCTGAGCTACAGGCACACTTGTCATCCTTTGCCTGTGCTGGCCACACTCTGGGAATGTCTGCAATCAATTAAAAATATGGTGCAACCCATTGCCTTTTTGGATACATGTTTCTTTTTCTGGACACTGTCCTTTTAAGTGGTGGTTGTCCAATGTATGCAAGCTGCTGTGTTGTCCTTGTTTTGATCCAAGAGAGCTCTTCATCTTTTTTTACCTTAAGGAATTGGGGTTTTGGTGAGATTTTTGCATAGCAAATCAGGCCTGCAGTGTCAAAGAACTGTGGAGTTCACTCTGTAGACTGTGCCTAGTCGTTCCTCACTAACATGCACTAACCAACACCTTACAAGAGCTTTGTTCAGCTTCACTCTGGATTTTCCAGTGGTTTCTCTCAATTTTCTTCCCAGCTCCCATTAGGACCCAGTCTCATCTTAGTTAGCCCTCAAAATTGCAAGACTCTGCTTACTCTGAGCCAATCTCACACATATGTTTCATTTTTACATGGAATTCAGGGTTCCTCGCATTTCTGTATTACCACTTCACAGTCTGCCTCTGCTCTACTTAACAGAAAATTATTAACTGCATCAAGCTTTTCAGAACCAGCCGCTGTCAAAAACAAGGCTACCTTCTGAATGTCTTCATTTGTACTGGCACTGCTTGCTTACAAACACAGAGCAAAGTGCCTACTGAATTTGCTTCTGTTGTCTTCCACATTTCCGGAGAGTTTTGGCTCTGATAGAGATTTGAAGTTCCCCATTCCTCAACTTAGGCTATTTTTATTCTTGGTACCATGTGGTGCTCAGTAACCATTTGGAGACAAGGTGTTTAACACAGATCTATTCCATTCAGTGTGTCTGCTCCAGCTGCCTCTGTATTACAGCAAATGAGTCCTTTACAGATACAACTCCTCACATCTTTAACTGATTACAAACTCTTTTTGTGTAGATATGGGGTTTTTTTCCTGATGAATGGCTTTTTCTGAGCAATCTACAGGCTGTATATGCATGGGACTATTCACTGCGACAATTTGCTGTTCTTGCTGTGTGATTTAACATACTATAGCTTTTGCCCCACAGCTATTGCTTCAAAACTTGTTAGCTATTTGGGTTATTTTTGTAAGAATATGCAAGAAACTTCAGATTTTACAAGACAGTTTGCAATACCAGCTTATGTCTTTGCAAACAAACTCCTATGAACATTACCAGAAAATACAATTAAAGATGTTGGAACTGTAGCTGAAATAAATCAGTTATTCAAATGGATAGCTACAATCTACTTTTTTGAAACACATCTTTGCAGCACATATTAGCATACAGCTCTTATGTTGCTCTGGAGAAAGTGGAAGAAAAAATAGGGACATTTTTGACTGCAAAGATAAGAGAGCAATCCCAATGGAATTTGAATCACACATCCTTCAGGAGCTGTAAGAGCAAATAGAAGGAGCCATCCTTAGCTGGTTCAACTGGCACAACTCCATTGAAGTTCAATAGTTCATCTTCACAAAGCAGTGACCAAAGAAAGAGAAACTATCCGCTCTTTAAAAAGTTAAGGCAGTAAGCAGCATAATATGAAAGCAGTGACTCGACAAATCTTCCTATAGCGGTAAAGATAGACTTCATGCAGCTTTAGATACCCTGCCAGCAGCTGAGCTACAAGTCACATTGCATGACCCACCTGACGTGTTTACTGAGAACTAGAACAATTTCTTACCAAATGCTGAGCAATTTGATGGGACACAGTCTTTTAAAAAAGGCTGGCTGATAAAAAGTACATGTGTGTTATACTTGTATACAAGTGAACATTTCAGTGCGTCCTGACCAGCAGAGGCTATGAAACTGAAGATATGTGTGAGAATGACAAGAGATGTCCTCTGGAGGTCTGGTTAGTCAGTGAAGACCACGGCTGCTCTAACACCAGCTGATGATTTCCCACATCCCACTCCTAGACAGGACTCTTAACTTTCATAATACAGCTACAGATAGTCCTGAGAAGGTTTGCTGGGACTAGGCAGAATAGGGAAATCTGTGCATGCACATTTATCTACCAACTAGAAAAGTCCCTTTGTGAGCTCTTATCTTAGACTGAGTTGAATGGTATGAGTATGGTCTATGCTTCATAAATGCTTTAAAGGGTTTCTTATTTTTTTTTTTAATCTCCTCTTGCAATATTTCTTAATTTCCATTGTTCATGAACATTAGGGCTATTTTATGTTTTTTGTTTTATACCTTGAGCCCAATTCACGTTTCCCTGAACAGCAAAAATCTGATGTTAAACACAGCCTTCACATTACATATGTTACCAATTGCAAAGGCAAAAAGAAAGGGGAGTAAGAGGGACGAGGCTGACTTGAAGCAGAAGGTAACAAACTGTACCTTGAAAATAAATATTGCAATTACTTTGCTCTGGGAGCAAGCTGGAGGGCAACCTGCATCAATTTTGTACTCAGCAGCTGTAAAAATCTGGAAAATTGGTCTACCATACAGCCCACCCCACCCTGAGCTGGACTTAGAGTCCCCACTTCTGTCCTGAAGTAACAAAAGAAACACTTCAGCATAAATATGTGACTATTCAGACTGATTGAACTAGAGAAACTACTGGAAAAAATATTGTCCAAGTGGTCAGATCAGAATATAATCTCTGTATCAAGAGAACATTGTTCACATGGATTGGTGGCGAAAGATGAAGGTGAGCTTATGTTTTGTTGGCTCTTTGCCAGGAGATTCCTCAGGCTGGTGGTAGAAACAGGCACAACCTTGATGACCTGTAAAATTTTTAAGTATTCTTTTCTTAGCAAGGTGTATATTCAATGGAAAAGGCCTTGATGAGTTGGATTTGGCTTACATGGGGTGTAAGAGGTACTGAAGCACTTCCTTAACCTATGTAGATTTGCAGCTGTGGTGGGCAAGACCACCTAATTTCTAGGGGTTTACCTTTGCAAAACTGAGAATGTTTGTTACTAAGCAGCTTCTTCAGATGGTCACAAGCCTATTTAGCCGAAGCATTTTCATTTTAGATAACAATACAAAACATCTAAATGCTCTCTCCTCCCTCAAATTAAGGTCTGACCCTTTTCTCAAGGGAGTCAATAGCAAAACACCCCATACACTTCAGTGAGAACAGATTCCCCTTGGCAAGTGGGAATCAAATCCTTTTCACTTCTGATTTACATTCTGTCCACTCTTAAAGATCCTGGCCTCGGAAGAGAAAAAGCATTATTTTCTGATGACTTGGAATAGAGAAATATTCATGCTTTCACAGCTTTATTGACTCACTAATAAACACAAAAAACCTTCAGTAGAATATGCAGCAAAAATTCAGAGAACTCCTACCTGGCAGATAGATTGAGCAGTACGGTGCCATTTTACTGCACAAAGTTGCTACTTTTAAGGCATAGTAATGATTCCAACTAACGAAAGACAGCACCAAGATTGGTTGGAGTGACAGAAATTATGGTAGGATATTCTTTCAAGGTCTCCTTTCCTTCAGGTTTTGAAGTAATTGATTTTGGATTAAAGTTAGTGAATTTGATATTCCGTTTATGAGAAATTAAAAAGTGATGAGGAAAACCAACATCCTCTCTCACTATTAAATCACATGGAAACCTTTGGTAATGATTAAAGCTAATGTTCATGTTTTGATATCATCTAGGCTGAAACATGTTGAGAGAAATTGTGAATATAAATCATATTGAAATTCTAGGCCAAAGACCTTCATTTTTCATGAAATGGAGATTAAAAAACGCTGGGCAAATAGTATCTGTCTATCAGTTTAAAAATGTCACATAGAGTAAAAAATACATCCATTTGTCCCCCTGCAAGAGGCTTATAAAGAGTGATGATTTTATAACCAAAGACACATTGCCCTAAACAAAAATGGGTCAGCTACTCAGCTGCAAATTGGAAAGCTCCAACAGAGATCTCAGAATTTCCCCTGATAATGCTAGAGCCAGCTCAAAAGAGTCTCTACCAAAGAGTTATGAGATGAACGGGTTGAGGGTTGGAAAATATAGAATAATTACAAGTAATTTCCAAGTACTGAGACCCAGGGTCATTTGCGTGTCAGTCCTCAATACCACAGCAAATGGGTTTGGGCTATCGTAATGCTGATACATTTAGTGCACTTGGCTTTCTGTTCAGAAGGTATGCTATGGTGCTTGGGTGGAATACTAGACTTTTGTAAAAAATTATCTTAAATGGGTTCACCTCAAGTATCTAATTTTTAAAGGGTTGCTGTAAACCATTAGGCTTGTATAGACAATCATTTGCAGGTGATGCAAATGGAAAATAAAGACAGGCAGTTACAGAGAAGACTTGCATTAAAAGGGCTGAGAATAAACATTGCATCAGACATCTTAAATGTGTTCTGGAAAGACCATGCAGAACAAGAGATTAATGACTTAAAATGAGCTTAATTAATTATTAGCCAGTAGGCTTCATGAAGGCTCATATCTTTGAACAGAATATAAATCATAAGTAAACTAGATGTAGGGCCTGCATTATGCTGAGAAATAAAACTGGAGTTCATTTAGAATCAGAAAAAATTGAAAAGACATTGCTCAGTATCACCATTTACTTTATCAGGGACAACACCACAGAGCTGAAGCTGCACAAAAAATGAAGCCCAGCAATAAAATGTCAGTAACTCATGGCTGAAATACTTGCAGGATCTCATTCACAGACTATGGCTTCTGCTTCACAACTCACTCACAAAAACAGAGAGACGGAAACTTAAGCACAAATAGAAGAAACTGAAGTTCAGGCAAGAAACATGAAAGAAATTTTTCCTGGCTGATGCTGATGCCAGACTATTGGGCTACTCAGCCTGTAGAGAAACTGTCACTATGTCTCGATCCTCAGCACTGTTGGGTTTTGCTGCAAATTGCAGTTGTGAAGACATAACTTGCATGGCTGGTTAAGATACAGACCTTCAGGAATCTTTCTCAGACTCCATGGGTCAGCTCTCCCTCTACCATACAGCTGCTAGTCTGGCACTGATGTTTAAGTAAACCAGTTCAGGAAAAAGCACTGAATAAACTAAAAGTTACTCTATCCAAGACCTGGGAATCCAACTCAAGCCTGTCTTATCTTGAGAAGTAGCCATGCACAATAATGGCCAATTCAGGGAAACAGCATTTCTTCCCTCCTTTAAACAAACAGCTTGACCAACACATTAAAAAAAAAAAATCTACTCTGAATGCACCGTTTATATCCATCTTTCAGCATCAAACTCCCATTCCTGAGCAAGACAACAGACCTAAATCCTTCGTTAGCTTCATAGCTAGGTAAAGATGAACATCAAACTTCTCTAGCTGCAGTTAGCACAAGACGTGTTCCCTTTTATTTCTCCTAGGCTTTGTCTATACTTAAAAGACTCACCAGCACACATATGGGTATGTCTACATGGTATTTTCCAGGCAGTTGTGAACGCTAGCTGCCTGTGCTGCTCTTTGGACAGATGTGAGACAGCTTTGAAACAGAAGCCATGTTGCTGTGGTTAGTGCAGAGCCCAGGCTTTTGTACTCCACAGCATATTTATTCCCAAGCTAACTGCAGCTATGTGCTTTCTTCTTCAGAGATGGCTCGCATCATGCCACTTGCAGGACAGACAGAAAAAAAATCATTACTTCCTGCAAAAAAGCAGCTTTGGCTGGCAGCATAAAAAGAAATCCAGTTTTATGCAGTCAGGAATCTTATTACAGCAATCAATAGGCAAAGAAAGTCCTATTTCTGATGTAGGTTATTCTGTTGGGTGTTTAAGTTTGCCTCCTGGCAGTATTACAGTTAGCAAGGCAGGCTTCAGGGGACTTACCCTTAGGGATGGCTGTAGGCAAGCAAGAACAACACAGTTGCAATAGGCCTCATGCTTTATAGGACCCTGGGCTATGTGCACTTTCATGTGAGCCCATGCTTTAGATGGCTCTGAATTTAGCAAATGCTGCAAGTCCTGCCCTGACACACATCCCCTTGTTAATTATGTTAAGTGCTCTCACATGAGGTAAACCCACTGACAGACACCCATTTTGTCTGTTCAAACTTACTCTAAAAGGCAAAGCAAATTTAGGTTGGTCTGCATGTCCCAGCTTAAGCAGAGCAAAGTGAATAAATAATAAATAGTAATTGGGGTTAGAGCACAGCTGCTCTGACTTCCCAGGTCTTGTCAGCTGGCTCTTCCTACACTGCCAGCTGACCCAGTTGGTTGCAGTGCATGTACCGTGGACATGTTTTATGAATGATGTTTTTGTTTGCTTCTCCATCATCAAACCTTGGCAGACAGCAATTACCTGCTAGACATAAGGTCTTTTGACTCCATTGTGAAAGTCTCTAGGAAATAATGTTCAGTGCAGTTCAAACAAAAGCTTTCCACATTTGCCTCTTCTGTCCTTCCCTTTAGGTAGCTGTCTACCTACCTACCTATGTCCCTCCTTCCTGTGCACTCTTTGCAGTGACAAACGTTTGTGAGAGATCTCTTTCTGACAGTGGAAATAATGAAAAAAGCAGAGTATCTGGGCTTCAGAAGCATATTCATGTAATTTGTTCACACATATTAATATAAAGATTTCCATTTTGATGCTTGGCTTTTGTCCTTCTTCTAAGATACAAAATGCCAAAAGGGTGGCAGCTGAAAAGGCAGGGATGGATTCATATAACAGGTCAGACTAATCGTTCTTGTCACATAGGATGGCTGAGACCATGTCTGCTTAAAAATACAACTTAAAACATAGTGTACTATTGTTATTGCACATACCAAGAAACTACAAGGCGTGGAGGGAACAAAGAGAGGTGCTGCTTCATAGCAGCTCAAAGTGTCTCAGGGCTGGGTGGGGCACATAGGGTACTAGGCAAACAAGCTGCCAGCAAGCTGCACTAGTGCTTAGCACCAAATACGATTTCCTATTCAAAGTACTCTATAAACAATAACAAAGGGAAATGTGTGTACCCTTGCATGCAAAGTACTGCTATTGTTGGGGGGTGTTGTGTTTGGTTGCATGCAAAATAGAGCTACTACAGGGTCGGGGTCATGTTTTCCTTTTATGAAGGAAAAGAAAATGCTTTTTCATCAAAATCAAAATGCTTCACTAGAGTATTTTCGACTGAAATTTAACCTGTATAATCTCTCCTGTCCAGTGTGTAATTTTTGCCAAAGGGAGGGTGGAAGAGTCTGACTACAGAAGCCTCTCCCACCTGAGAAGCAGAAAATGACAGCACAGCCACTCCAACCCAGGCTCCCTAAAGACTGGGAAGATCCTCCACGGACTTACCTGCCAGGGATGACCTTCATGCTTCACAAGAAGTCTTTGTAAATTCTGGATTCCTTTCTGGTGAAATGAATGGGAAGGAGAAAACAAATCGTAAATTCTGCAGGGTGGGAAAACTTTCCTAGCCAGCTCAAACCCAGGCTAGTGAAATTCTAACTCTCAGGAATTACTTCATCCATTTGCTGGATCTGCTTGATGCTAGTTGTAACTTTAGACAGGTATGGAAAAATAAAGGCATTGTAGCCATTTATTTTGTATTTGCTCTCTCCCTCTGAATATTTAAAGTCTTCCCAGGGATTCCTACTATCTGCAATATGTAGGAGTTAGGAGAGAGATCTTCCATGACTAACCTAATCCTACCTTTTGAGTTTATCTGGGCACGTTCCTGCAAGATGATTATTTTCTTTCTCTAACTGACTTGATAGGAATATGTACGTTTCCAGTGGTGGTGAAATTTCTTGTCTCTGGCTATAAAATCCTGGTCACAGAAACCTCGGGGGGTTTGTCCTAAACATAAAAATGAATAGCCCAAGCTTCAGTTATAATTAACTCCAAACTTCAGTTATTATTAACTCCAGCTGCTGGTTAAAGAACATAAATGTATGTATTTTTATATTCATTTCATGTCGCTGCTTGATGTATAAGATCAGTGTAATTGCTGTAAATGTCTTTGCATTGCTCTGGTTCTATAGTATGGCAAATAACAGGTTTGCTTGTAAGAATAACTTAAAACTTAAATATAATGGGGTGGATATCATGGCAAGCTTGCCATCTGCAAAGTTACAGTAAAATATTTTTAGTGTAATAATGAGGGCAGACTGGAGATCCTGGTCTAATCCATTTAGTCTCCAGTCAAATTCAGAGAATCAAAAAATGGTCATAAGCATCTTTGTGATTCCCTGATCTTTGCTCATTACACAGCAGGCTGGACCCAAATTTCAACTTAAAAGACATCCCAGACTGTTACTGCATGACTTTGACTGCAAGAAGACCTTTCTGGTGCCGCAGGAGAGCGCACAGTACAACAGCAAGTTAGCTACTCCCTCTTTTCTGTAGGTACACAAAAGGAACCCTGAAAGAAATTATTTAAGGCAGCTTCAAGGTTATTTTGAGTCTTAAAGACTTACTGATTTAGTTGTCCTGCCTGTAATACTTGTACTGAATACACATGCTGGCTGTTGTCCTTTTTCTGTGCATGGCATTTTCCAAGACACTAACAGTGCTGAGCAGTATTTCTAGACAGCCTTTGATTTTATATTCTCAGTAGCCTGGAAGCATCTTGACAAGGAATGGTCTTATCTCAATCTGTCAGGCAATTGCTGACCCTGTATCAGCATGGAGCCGATATGCAGCAGACTCTATACGTCCTGTAAATGCCGCCAGCTGCCATAAGCCGTCTTTATTCTCCCTGCAGTGAGTGTGGTATTAGCTGGAACCTATCACCCAGGCCATAGATGGCAATGTGGGTCCCACACTAGTCCCGCTGCTCACTGAAAGCAGATGATGTCCAAAAAGGGTTGCTGCACTTGCGAACTCCCAGTGCTGCGATCCCTGCTGGAGTTGGGGCCTGGTGGACGCAAGTTTTTCACTCTGAAAAAGATTAAGTAATTGCTTGTCCTCAGCTTAACAACACACAACTTCCTGATGTCAAATGGACAACTGGTTCCCACATAAGGGATAAGTGACTGAACCCGTTAAAAAGAGATCAAATTAAAGATCTATTTTTGCTTCCTACCAAAAGTAACACACAGTATTTGCTTTCCAAAGTACACTGACTTTTAAAATGAGGCACAATAGGGTGATTGTATGCAAGATCCACTTTTCATACCAAACATGCCCCCTGGATGCAGTGCCACCTGTCCTGATTTTGGCTGGGCTTTTTCCTCGACTTGATCTCTGCTCTCCAAATGCAGGTGGGCATTTGTGCCTGCAGTGGGCAGCTGGTGGGGTGTAGCCAAGGCAGCCACATGCCAGGGAGCAGCAGGAGGTCCCTTATTTGGCTGTCAAGTGAGGGTGGGTGGGTCTAAAAAAAAAAGCCAAAAAGCAGTTGCCAGCTCTCAGTAAATCAGTTTTAAACCATGGGCCCAAGTTTCATGTTGAGCTTTGCCAGCAGCCCTGGAAGGCATGCGAGAAGGGGAGACTAGGCAGCGCTGAGGCCACCTGCAGCCCTGCAGCCCCAAGGCCAGCAGCACAGGGTGGGAGGGAAGCGGGGCTGCGCTGAGCGGGTGCACGGCCAGTGCTGCTCTTCCCCCTTGCTTAGCTTGGGCTTTCACTTAGACATCTCCTTTAATCCACTAACCATCCATGCACAAAAACCTCTTATCCAAGGTTAATTTGGTCCTTTCAGACTAAGGTAGTTGGCTTGCACACAGCTACAGGCGAGATTTCCCCTCAGACTGTGAACATTCGCTCTGCTGAGAAGATTTAGCCTAAATCATGCAAGTGCTGACAGCCCTCCAACATTTTTCCACAGTCTCCTTAACTGCCCCAAAAGTCATTTAACTTCCCCACAGTTCACCTGGGGGGACTCACAGCTTGGCCCAATGCAGGTCGAGGACCCAGGAACTCACAGACCACTGCAGCACTGGGTAAACTGGCACTGGTTAGCTGTACCAACGTGCAGGGTCACACCGCCGCAAGGCTCACTGAGCACCCCAGTGTGATTAGCACGTTCACGCAGACCTCTGTACTGCTCATCTCCAGCTCTTGAATGCAAACATAGTCAGCTTTGAAAGCCTTTCTCCCCCTGGTCAAAGCCTAAGAATAAGCACCCTGTGTCAAGCCTGCTTTGGAGAAAATCATGGCCCCACAGCAAGTGGCCCAGCAACAGGAGGGGTGCAACAGTAGAATCAAGATGTGACATGCACCACCCTGAAACCAAGGATCTAAAAGTGTGATACATATTCTATTGTTTTTTGGGATGCCTTTGCCAGTAGAGGGAGTGTCTCTGAATGTCAGACCAGCAGCTGGTTTGCTAGATCTTGTTAATTTTTGATGCACACCCAGCTCTGTTCCTGCACAGGAATGCCTTGACTCGTTACCGGTTATTGAAACAGTGCCCACCCTTAGCTGCTAAGCTTGACCTTCACAACATGGATTTGCACTTACAGGTGTTGCTTTTCAGCTCCTCTTTGGTCAATAGCTGTTTGGAGTCCTTTTCCCTCCTGAGCTCAGTGAGCAGAGGACACAGAGCATTTGGTTGTTCACACCAAGGGCTCTAGTGACCCTGATCTGCATGGACTTAAACATATTTCTAGTCATTCTTGGCACCTGTGTTCAAGTCTGGATTCCTTCTGTGTTAAATTCCTTCTATAACTTAAAGCAAACACAATGCTGATGTTTCCAGGATCCCCTTTGGAAACTTTAGGGAAACATGAGGAATGCTACAAAACAAGGGAATAAACCAGGTTTATTTAAGGAGAAAAGGCAACAATTTAAGGGTAACTATCCTAGGAAAAACTGATGATAACCTTAGTTTTCAAAATCAGTGTTATAACAACACTAAGCTTCCCATCCTCGTCCTTTGAACCAGTGTTACTTTCCAGGCTCCTTAGGGGTTAGAGGCTCTACCACAGCCAGGAAATTCTTCAAGCCAGAGCCATAAATATTCCTACATATCTGCTACCATAACGTCATACAAATAATGTATTGAAAAAGGAAAACCAAAATCCTGTCTGGAAAACCTCAGAACAGTTGTGATCTGCAGAACACTATGGGTTAGGCTTGAGAAGCACCTGGAAGGAGCTAACTGGCTACGTAAGAAGAGAAGCACCATTCCCCACAGCAGCAATTGCTGCTGCTCATTTCTATTACCATCCCATTGTAGAAGGTGCATTGAACCCAAATCTTCAGAGCTTTCACCCCAGGTTACTGACCCTAGATCCCATCTTCCACTTCCTATGGCAAAAGTGGCCAAAATCTTTGTGCACCCTTGAGGCAACTCAATTCAGTTTCACTAGCACTGTTAGGAGGTCACCTTGGGCCACCCCAGGATAAAGGTATAAGGTAATGTCTACCAGTGAGTAGAGTCAGTAGAGTGGGATGCAGCCAAAGTGTTGGAGAGATGTGCTGTTTCTCCTCCATCCCACTGATCAGCATCTTGAGAGAGTGGTTTTTCGGCTGTGAAAACACCACAGACACCACTTCAGACAGCAGGGTTAAATGGCCATAGTACTGCAGGGAAGTAACTGGACTGGGAGCAGGCTACTAAAGTGACCCAAATACCAAGACAAATTATTTTGACTATTATATTAAAGCAGTTGTCCAGTTTCAGATCTGCTGAAATGCCGCAGAAAACAGGCTGGTCACAGTGAGGACCCAACACTCCAGGGACTGACGCTCTGCCATCATGAACTCTTGCACAGAATAGGTGCAGAAGGCCACCCCTCAAATCAGCAGTATTTTCTACTCTGGATTATTTTAGAGGCTGCAGAAGGGAAACTGCAGGTCAAGCTACAGAGAGGCCTTTCTCTTCGTTTTTGAGGCCAGTGATGACCACATAGTTGTGGTCAGAACTTGTGCATTTAAAATTGCCTTTTAAATACTCTTTTGCTCATCCACCCAGAAGCCTCTCATTCTGACATCATAAGGCACTGCTGCAGGGCACATTTTCCTGTCACAGTGGGAAGATTAGAGATGAAAGAGGGCTATAAAGGGTAAGAATTTGATGCAGAAAGGATTAATTTGCTCTATAAGTTGAGTGATTAGGAGAGATATCTAAAAGTAAGACACAGAGGTTAGGTTACTTTCTTGGACCAGGAGCAAACAAGATATAAAAAGTGGAACAGAGACAGTGACAAAGCAAGACCCGCATGAGCACTAAATGCAAACAGGCATCCTCCCAGTTTTTCAACTTCTTGTTCACCTGGCACAGTGGAGAGCCTTGAGTGTCACAGCTTTAAGCTCTGTTTACACTGCCCACCCCTTCTGCACAAATACTTCAAACACAGCAAAAGAAAAATGAGACCAAGCACTAACCTTTCAGAGGCCAATGAAACCTCATATTCCATCGCCTTGCCTTTATGCCCTTTTGACTGTGCATTAGGGAATGCCTCTCCCTGTTTACTCCTCTGTTGTCATGTGAGTAGCCCTGCTGGGCTTATAGCATATTAAGTTAAGTAAATCTTCCTTGGTAGAATACACATTGCACTTTATTGTTATTCTTAAGACACTTGCATAAACATTGTGTCATTTCTATAATTACACACCTAAGTAGTTAGGATGCCTGATTGAGCAGATTGTTTACTGTTATTCTTTTATAAATCTTTTGATTTCAGTATTTTCTTTTTACTAACATGATAATATGTGCGTTCACTCTAATACAGTACAAGATGCATGCTAGGAGGAGCAGATTGTTGACTGTTGTTTTAATAAATATTTTTATTGAGCTAATTTATATTAAAGTGATCTTTTCCACTAGCAGGGAAAAAAATGGTTTCTAGAATGACTAGCCAACTGCAACAGAGATAATAATAGACATCAAGTTTATAGCAGTACCTTCAAACAATCACAACTGAAGACATACGTTATTTCACAAAAAAGCATGTATTCTGAAACATGAAATTGCATCATGTTTAAGGTATTCTGCATACAGTACATGTTAGTGAAGTGAAAGGGCACATCTGTGCTGTACTTATTCAGATGACTATTTTATTCACTGGATGATGGCAATTTATTCATTGATTTCTGGATCCCAGATTGCCAAGAAGATATCAGATATCTGGTTGATGTTAAAAACAGTTGGACTTTGTATTTGAATCTCATTGTTTGTAGCTGTTTAAAAATCATAATTGAACAGCAAATAAATTAAAAAGAACAAGAAAATAGAACTAAAACATCACATATCATTCCCTCCTCTCTGATCCCTCAGAGACAACAATATGCACAGACTTACTCACAGGAGATTCCCCGCACGCTTCATTAAAACTGACTTGGCCTGGGCAGATAGTCAAGTTGAGGTCTGGACCATAAAGTGAAGATGTTACCAGGGATGGTTGTAATTCGCATTTCTTCCTTGCAGTGCCATAAGCAGGTTGCCAGAACCTAACAAACAATGAATAGACATGGTGGAGGCTTATACATGCTTTAATTTCCACTTTTTGCTTGAAGCCTTGGAGAAGGGAGGTCTCATGCCTTCCTTCCCAAGCTAAGAGCAAGAGGGTCAATGGGTACGTTCTGCCTGACGAACAAGGTGCAATATACACTGCTCTGTCAATGTGTTAGTTGCCAGAGCACCACTATCTCATCATGGTTTCACTTTCGAAAGTGTGGACTAGGTAGGTGGGGAAGAATTGCAGCTGGTACTTCAGCCGTCATGTGCCAGGGTCCTCCTCATGGTCTGCTTGGCCTCCATGAGTGGCTGTCACCTCCCTGTCCCAGGGACCATATCCAACCACCCTACCTTGCACACTGAAAAGGAGAGTTCCCAATTCAATTTTCACACCTGAGGGGTAACAAACCCATAGGAAACAACTCTGCCCAGAAGCATGAGAAGATCCTACTTTCCCCCACAATTATCCATTATTTTACAACCTTAATGACAACGAACTTGGAGTGACAACACAGAGGGATACATCAAAGAGCCATTGGTGCTCTGTAAAAATAAGATTAAGACACGGTCCCCCTTTCTCTCAATGCAATGTGCAGTCTTTGTAAACCATCTGTTCTAAGTCCACATAGCAGAACATGGCTTCCCATTTTAAAAACAGGAAAGTATACTCCCAGCTTTCATTTCTGTACCTCAGAGTCTCCAAATATAACAAAAAAGTGAAGTATATTGAACTTAGAGTGGAAAACAAAAAGTTTACTTCTCCTAGCATTCAGATATTCTTCTATGCAAAGTATTCATTTCATTGTGGTAGAAAGCATCAATGTTTTCTCAAGTTATTTTACTCTTTTCCCCTTGGGAAAAGAACATGCAAAATCCCAGCTTCTCCACACCAAAATAGTTCTTGATGGCAATATTAAAGGTAGAGGAATGATGTTTCTTCTGAGGCAATACATAACATTTTATCCACCTTTGCCTGATAAACTCCACAAAAAATATACTATTTATGTTTAGATATACCAAGTCAAAATTGAATATTTTTCCATTTTTTTCTGGCCTATGTGGTTAAGACAATCTCAGAGCCATAGTGGATTGTTTCTATTAAGAGGAAAGAAGAATGGTACCAATCAAATAATGTGGAAAACACAGTGCTTTTACCGCACTCTTCCTTCTGCAATGCCAAAGCAACCCATCCAGCACCAATGCGTTTCCAAATATACTCACAGCTGAACAAACACAGAAGAAAACAAGGGGATGCAGGGAATCACAAGGCATCCTGATTTGCCCCCATGCCCATGGCACAGGCACGCAGCAGAGAAGAGCCCCGGGGATGGTGGTGGGCACCGTAGGGCAAGAGTTGGGGGAACCTGCAGCACCAGAGTAGTCAGCCTCTGCCTGCCCCGCTGATTTAGGGCAGGAGCATGCCAGCCTCAGCTGAGTAGCTGTGTTGTTTCTCTCTCTCTCTCTCTCTCACCCGTGTAAGTGTGTGCATGTGATTTAGCTTCTAATTGGTCTGACCACGGCAGGCTTGGCCTTGAGCTGTGGCTTTCTCCGCTGCCACTACTCACCAAGGCATTTAGTTGCCCTGAACGAAAGGGTGCTCATTCACTTTAACCACATCTTCAGCTGCCTGGTAGACATGTTTACTGAAAGCCATTAAGCTTTCAGCCTAAGAAGAGGAGAAAAAGCAAAACTCCACCTCACTGTGGATAGATCGTTGCAAGTCATAGTTACAATTAAGCAATCATTGCTCTGCCACAAGCAATGGCCATTGCCTGTTTCCCCAACGACAGAGTAGTGACTATTAAAAATGTTTGCTGGAAGGGGACCTGGGAGGTGATCTAGTCCAAGTCCCTGCCTGTAGCACTAGCTCAGGTCGGCCATGGCTGTGCTAAGCTAAGTCTTGAAAACCCCCAAGGACGGAGGTCTTACAGTCTCCCTGGATACCATGTTCCAGTGCTGCACACTCCTCCTAGCAAGGAAATTTAACTCCTACTGATTTCTTCCCTATGTTGTGGAAAAGAAGAGGTATGAAAGCTATGCCTGGCACACCAGAGATTACCTCTTCCAGGCGCTGCACATTCCTGGTGATACCAAAAAGCAAGGAAGCTAGGGCAGCGACCCCTCAGAGATGAGCCAGCACTCTCTCTCCGGTGTGACTGCTGGCACAGCCAGCCCACACAGGAACAGCACAGGATGCCTTGCAGCTGCATGGTTGTGATCTTGTGAATGTATCTGAGAGAGAGGGGGGGAAAAAAATTGGCATTATAGAAGGAAGAGCGTGGTAAAAGCCATAATTTGGCTCGGATTAAAGAAACCACTGGAAGTTCCTTAGTTTTAAATTTTGCACAGATGTCAACTATACTTGTTCCTACTGTCTTTAATTTAATGTCTGGAATATTGTGGTAATGTAATTCAGAGGACATATGACTGGGAAACAGCCAGACCAACAGATTTGTGAAATTTTCTTTTTATGTTTAGATTTAATAAAAAAAGATCTCTCATGTGTGGCTTTTCTACACAGCAGTGTAAGAAAATGCTCTAGAAAGCTATGAAAAATATCTGCAAAATGCACTTGAACATGCCTGCAGACAGACCAGAAGGCAGAGGCGCATTGTAGTGGTGGTGGCAGATGCCATTTTCTTTTGTCTTACCCAGCTCAGCACGCCACGGCTCGTCCCCTTTGCACCATGGAGAAGAGGCAAATGACAGCACGCTCTGCATTTGCTTCAATGCCTCAACCCTTTCACCAGACATTGGGATGAAGAAGCATATAGGAACCTACCCTGAACTGCTTCAGCTACTTCCAAAGTGATCTCCCTTGCAGAATGCTGCACGTTTTACTCCATATTACTCATTACAAAGCAGTCTGGTATATTACAGACCCTCTGGATATGGTGTTTGGTGGTGATTTCGTGAATAAAGACTCAGGGAAACTAATAAACAGTTCAAACACTGTAATCAGATTTTTGGTCAAGTGACACAGATGAGCTAAAATCAGGGTCATGTTTATCTAACTAGGTAGTGCTTAGACCCATCTGTTAATTTTCCATAGCAAACAGCAGTTGAAGTCATCTTGATCTCATAGAGATCCAAGAATTTAGCTCACTTTACCTGCTAATATATGGAAACAGCTTCAGAAATTGTTTTTAACAAATAAAGAAATAAAAAAAAAAAAAGGATGATTTTAAAAAAAAAACACAAACCAAAACTCTTGGAGTGACCCTACACAGTCCTTTTTAACCTTTCAGCTCCTTCACAACTTGTTACAAAATATATTTGGAGGGCATCACGCTTTTGGAAGAAGTGAATTAAGACAGAATGAACCAAGTGCTGATTCCTAACGTTTTGTATGCATATGAGATGATCTCACCATCACTGTGTCTCCAGTAAGGTCCTGCTTAGCCTGGAGTAAGGTTTGAGTATGCAGTCCTACCAGATTACAAGTTAAATTACCCTCTCCACAATGCATTTATAACTACTTTCACTGTCTGTGATGTTTTTACATGCTGGAGGGAGTACTGGTTCCCTAGCACAGTCCTCAGCATGCTGGAGGGAACATTAGCTTTTATGATGCCCTGGGGCAGAGGTGCCCAGACACAGCCAGTGCAGTACTGCCTTGCAGGATCATGTTTAAGTGAAATAAAACCCCTTGGACTGGTAAGTTTAATGCTGAAGTTTGTGGAAGAGTTTGAAGAATTCTTCAATAAATGAGTTTAAAATGCCAGTCTGGTCTCACTGTGCATGCAAGTGACTTGTATTGTTTGGGATCTATTTGTTTTTGTTCCATTATGCAACTGCAATAATACAAATTTCTCCTCAGAAAACACCTTTGAGCCCTGTTCACATAGCAGCAATAGACTCCTAGCTCTCTTCATCAGCTTTCTGAGTTAACTGCTCTTTCACTTGCTTTAAATGGGAGTCTATTGACATATTTATTGCCAAATCCTCTCCTTAGATTTAAAAAAATACAGTAAATCATATGGTTCAAAATTTAGCTGCCAAAAGAAAACTATGGCAATCTACATGTATCTTTCTGCTGATCTCTTTCAAGAAAACGTAGCACACACAATGGCCTCAGCAGCTTTGAGAGCAAAACTGCTATTTCAAGACATTTATCCTTTTACCATATTACCATAGGTCTACAAAAGCATACATTTTTTCACTTGAAATGTTGACTCGGCTTTAATCTTAAAACATACGGATGTCATTCTCTTTTGCTCAGAGGCACTGATGCAACTGAAGAAAAACATTAAGTTTCTGGAGGGAGGCCAAGCTGGATAGCAGCAGCATAGAGTATACAGTGCTTCCATTGACATCAGATCTGGAAGCAGATCAGATATGAATGGAAGACCCATAGTGAGTCAGGTTTGCATGTAAACCTCCAGTGAGTCTGGATTAACTCCAAAAGGTGATGTGATATCAATGAAAGAACTGCACTATATCAACTTTTAGATACTTTTGCTGCAAAATCAGATTGGTTTTAGTTCACTGATTAAAATTCGACCAAACTGTGGGGATAATTTTTTTAAATGGACCTATCAAAACTTCATTAAAGGATTGTTAAGACATTACACAAAACAATTAGAGCTCAGAAACCCATGGTTAATCCATAGTTAATCCATGTGACCTTCTTTTGTTAAAAAAAAAAAAAGAAAAAGAAAAAAAGTAGAGATATTTTTTGCTCTGCTTTCTGTAATACCCGTGTTACCTTCCTAATTTGACAAACATTTCTTTTCAACAGAGATTTCTCGTTATTATCTTTTATTTCCTATTGGCAATTTCAGGTGGTTGCTGATTGATGGATTTATTAGTTCCTGGAATCCAGGAAGACTTTTGTCTTGGGATTAGAACAATTTAGAGTGAACAAAAAAGTAATTCCTTTCTGAACAGCTTTCAGTTATAAATATGTAGGCTATCAAGTATTCCCCTGCTTTTTAAAATATATTTGCTTTTACTGTTTTCTGAAATGTATATTTTACAATTACATCAGTGCTGTGCTGTTCTCCTGCTGTCTCAATTCTTGCACCAACTTTTTGAAAAAGAATAAAGCAAATGGAGAAGCCAGGAAGAAACAAAAGCAGCCCAATTCCATTAATAAAACACCACCTTCTCTTTGTTTTATGGAAAGCAACATGTGTGTCATGTTCTGCAAACTCAAAGCAAAGTATATAAATGTTACCAGATCTTCGCTTCTACTGGAAAGTTAAGGCTCTTGCTTTTTAAAACCTTGCAGTCTCAGAACTTCCTACTTACTGATTCCTTCCTGTTTCTGCTGAACAGGAAGGAAAGAAAAATGAATCCTTTTTCATTGTAGTGGGTAGGTTTAAAGGTGTTCCTTACCCACTCAGAAATAAGTCACTGCTGTGCAGCCCCATCCTAACCCACTATGCTGATGTCCCCCTGGGTCTCTCGAATGTCATGTTGTAGAGTGAACCCGATATTTGGTTTTTTGTGTGTGCTGTACTGTGTGTCAGTTACATAATATCAAGGTATTGCAAAAATCTGTTATATTTCACAACATCAAGTCAAGTCCAGAATAAATTTTGCTAGCTTTGCAAGAACTCAGTACAATTTAAATGTGTTTAATTTGGGGTACATTTGCAGCCAGGTTAGATGTGAGCAGAATGAATAAACTCATTTTCTTGTGTCCCCAGTCAACAGTAAGTGGGTGAATTCTACATTGCCCCTATAATTTTGGAGGAACTCTCTTTGCCAATAGTTACACCTATTTATGCCACTGTATCAAAGCTTCTAGGCTTATAAATAATTAACAGATCAAGCATCACATTGTGCATACAAGACATGAGATTGCAAGAAGGTCAGAGAGACCTAGATCTTCCATCAAGACCAGAAAGCCAACAGGCTACTCTGCCCCCTCTTCTCAAGTTTCAGGTATAGTATAGATATCCCCTTCTGTACTTTTCTCTTGATCCCAGCTCTGGGGCTGCCTAGATGTTTTGCTGTTTGATGTCTATGTTGTAGCAAGGTGGCAGCCTTGAAAGACATGAATGGAGATGCAGGATTTCTTGAATAATTTTGGTTTCATATTTTTGTACCATGCATAAGTATGTATTAACAAACAGAGTTGAATTCTGTCATCAGGAGTAGACATTCAGTACCACATTCAAAATTCCTTTGTTTATTCTACAGCTACAAAAGAATACACTCCCACATGTTAAAAACATGTTAAACATTCACCATGGTCCTGGTTTTAGAACCATACGTATATAGTCTGATTCCTGAATTCTGATGAAACCTCTGGGAAAACACCCACTTCAAACAGACTCTCTTTTCATGAAGCAGCAGGGCTCTCTGCTCTTTGCAGTTTGTGAATTTACTGGGTCCTTCGTTCCCATCCACCTCCTCTCTCCTACCATTATGCATGGACCCAGGGGATTGTTCCTGCTGTGCCAGTTGGATACAGCCTTATTTTCCCTTCTTTGCAAGGGAACCTGATATGCTCGTTACATGCATTGCTGCGAAGTTTTTTAATGGTGCTTGAATTTCCAGGCTCACTGCAAATGCCACACCTTTTCTTCACTACATCTGTGAAATTCAGCTTCCTGTTTTTATAACGCAGCATAGACAGAGTCTGACACTAGAGTCTTTGCATGTGTGAACTTTCTAGGTAAATGCCAGCTTGACTCATCCCACAATTAAAACTTGTCAGAAGGAGATCCCCGTTTATATATTTGAGCAGTGTTATTGTTCAAGGGACAAGCATAAGCAATTCATCTTAATTTGAGATGGCAAAGAAATGAGTGAGAAAGACTAGCAACAGATGTACTTTTGTTTTCTTTTTGCAGTGGAAAAACAAAACAGAAACCGAATCCCTGAGTTATTATTTTTGTATGCACATTAAAAAAGATATCAGACTTGAGGTTTTACCTAGCTGGTACATTTCATGCATTAATCCACTCCTTTTATGCACTGCAGGCTAAATGATGTCCCCCTTCAGTTGTGCAGGAGCACTGTATACAGGGGAAATGGTAACAATTTCCCTCTTCCCTCCTCAGTGTGCAGGAGGCATCATTCAAATCCAAGTATAGGAATAACTAACCATTACTGAGAAACATATTAATGCCAGAGAGACATGGTATTATTAATAAAAGCCAAGGATGGCTCTACAGCTCCAAAAGCTTTCCTACATCCAGAGGAATGTCTGTGCATCCATGATTCAAATCTAAAACGTGCCTTACTTGGTCGATTTCCACACGCATACTCTGGAAATACCCTGTATTGCAAAGGAATAATGCCTTGGGAGTACACATCCCTTCTGTCTACCAAAGCATTAGGCTACCATGTACGACCCCTACATGTGAGGCTGATGAGTGTGTAAAAACATTTTGGCTGTGGTCACTTTAGGTTCGGTGTAGTCTTGAGAGCTGGTCCTGTGATGCACAGTTATTTCGGTGTGGCTTCTTACCTGCCTAAGAACATGGGACTGTACTTGTTTCTCATGCCCCACATGGGCTGTAACATGAAAAAACAAAAATCCTGTTGGTGTTAAACTTTCATTTTTCTCTACATCTGTAAGAGTTAGATTAATTCCACTGACACCTAGAAACCACCCTTGAGTAAAACTTGTGTAAATAAAAAGATTTGACCCTTGGAATCACATACAATAAACTGAGTTAATCTACTGAAGATAAAAGGATAATTTTATTCCTTGGCACTAATTTTTAAGTCATAAGAAACAGTTTAAAAGTTGCTATACAGTCCTTTCCATTTGAGCTCTCAGAGTTTCCAGTTGCACCCATTGTGTTGATCATATGATTTATGTACACCATCCTGATTATATCCTCAGTACTTTTATCCTAGAAAATAGTGATAAAGGTGTATGCGGTCTTTTTTTTAGCTTCCTCTGAAGTCTATGCCCTTTTTCAAATATATCACAAACTTGCTGTCTCCAATTCAAATGGTCTGTCACATCTTTCCTGTCTCTTCAGAGCCTCCTCTACATCTCATTTTTCTTTCAGGGCAGCAGCTGCTGGGCTCCTTCGAGGCTCTCGGCAAAGCTCAAAAGCCAAACAAAATACACAGAAACCTCTGAACTAGATTTCCATTTTCTTACAGGACTCTTGATCTATTGGTCTGCTCAACCTTAAGGGTCAATCACCACAAGAATTAGCTTCTACCCTGTAACTTAATAGCGACCCTTACTGTAAACAAGCTATTCCTTGTCACCATTCTTCTGGCAAGCACACAAAACATGCTGGCTTCACATCTCTCTTCCCCACATCACTAGCCCCTTTTTTATCACAAACACCCATCTTTCCCCAGCTGCGTCCACAGCTGTAGGAGTGGGGCCTGACACATCTTCAGATGCAAGGCAGCAGGCTGAACACTCAGGACTCACTTAATTCATTGAGAGCTTCCAGACATGGATACTCTGTTGCCAGTAAGGGGGGATTCAACTTCGACATATAACGTTTCAGATTGTAGACCTAAAACCTAGCTTTAAGGCCTAATCTGCTAAACAAGTAAGTTTACTTAAGTGTTGGCATTTCAGAAAAAAAAAAACAAAAAAACCCAACAACCCCACATTTAGATATTACTTGCATGAATACATCTGTGGATATCTATGGGATCACAGGCTCAGGGCAGGAAGGCATAGGTCCAAAATGCAGCCGAAGTCCAGAATTCACCTCTCACTGCAAAGAATTTGGTCCATGAGAAGCAAGCAATACTTCTTATAAATGGGGTATATATAGTCTTGATAACACAGTGTAACAATATGTCCAAATACCACCAACTGCTGCACTTTAAGAAGTCATAAAAGAGCTGTAAAAACAATTGAAATGCCAGTTTGCTCAGGGCATTGCACTTAATCTGTGTGACATCCAAACAAGGGTGTTTCTCATTAAGCAAATGGATTTTCACTGGTGAATTAGTATTAGCAAATTCATTGATGATATTGGTAACATCATGTTCATTTTCATACATAAGTGTAACACAGGGTGACCAGGTGCTTATTTCTAAATGGAGGTTTGTGAACACTCACTGAAATGGTTAGGCTGCAATACCAGTTGTTGATCTGAGGGATTTCTGTTGAGTTCTCCAGAAAAAAAAGGAAGAAAAAAGATGGATCCAGGCATCAGTCCTTATAAACACAGTTTAAACAATGTGATTTCACAGTTGCTTAAAAGTCACGGAACAGCTGCGTTGAAATTGTAAAATCTGCAGTTTTATTATGCCAATGACTTTCTATTGGCCTCAGTCATAAAATAACATACTCCTCACTGAAGTTCTCTGCTGAACAAAAAACACATCCAGACTGACTAAAAATCAAACTCAGACAGGCAAAAAACAATTTGGCCTTCATCTTGCTGGTCTTGATTGGCCCAATGATAAACAATTTTATTTTTCTTCCTCACTGCTACTCCTACTGATAATTACCTTATTCCAAATGGAGAAAATAAAGCACTGAAAAGTAACTATTGCTCAGAGGAATTCACAAATAGTACTTCATCCTCCTGCAGGAGTTAATGGCGTGCTGAAATTTTTCTAACTTTTTCTGTTACTATTTTAGAACAAATTTCAAATTTGCCAACTCCAGAAGAGGATCTGCTGAGGTTTCTCTCCAGCAGAGAAGACAATGAGTCCTAATCATTCACTACTGCTTGGGAATTCAGGTGATGGCTTTCAAACAAATTATTGCTTCTAGAGTAATAACTATTTTTAGCCTACATCTTCTGTGCCCATGTTAGAGGGTACATTAAGGTCTAGTGTACTGTATACTTTAGGCAGAATAAAAATAGGTTCTAAATATAGCACTTATTTGAACGCAAAATAGATGTTGCAGATAATACTTCAGGGAGTGAAACTACTACAACACTGTACTGCTCATAGGTATAATATCAGGGAATCAGGGAAAACAGCCCTTTTCATGACTTCTGTGACAACAGGTAATGTTTGAAACACATACTTCAAAACAAGAAAAACATAGGTAGGAATATTTGCCCTTTGCTCATTTAAAGATAATGTTCTAAATCTGATTTCTTTGTGCTTTTTAGCCTTGCTTTTCTAATATTGAGGGTGTTTTTTTCATACTTCGTGCTCTCTGACAACAGTGACTTGTCAAATATTTGAAGGACTGCATGCCAGGATAGATGGGGTACAAAGCCTTCTTGAGGAGTCTGTAAACAATCTACTATGATTTGCATCAAATTATACTTGTATGGGATTGAGTCCATTAATTTTGTATTTGTAATGGTATTTACCAGTCATATGACAGGATAAAAGATAACATGGTACACTGTGGCTATGACCAGAGTATCAAATATTGAATCAGTAGGAAGCCCCAAAAGACATTCTGATGATCCACTTACATTCCTTAAACTTAATTCCATCTGTTATTATGCATATCCTTAGATTTAGAAAACAGTGAATATTAATCTTCTGAAAGTATAAATAAAATTGATCTCTGTGGACATTATCTGATGACTCATCTCTTGGACTATGTAGAAATGCAGTTACTATCAAATAAATTTTATTTTTGGAACAGCTACAGCTAATGCAGTCATCATGCTGCCAATGTGTACCATTTAACCCTGGGGCTTATATTAATTTTACAGTGGAACTCAAACCATAGGCCACTATCATTTAATAGACTGCTTAGGTACACAGGCACTGGGCAGGATCTAGACTTCTATGCGCTCAAAAAGACACCAAATTGCTACTGTTCAGCTTTCAGAGTTAGTAGCCTATTGAATTGGAAGGGGTCTTTCATACCTCTCAGAGATAAGATTTCAGATTGTTTGCAGACTCAGCCTCATCCTCTTAAACTATTTCTGGTTTTATATTTGGATGGCAAATGATTCAGGTCAGCAAGAATTATTCAGCCTTCTGTCTGAATCCCACTTTGACCTTCCACTTCAAAACTAGCACTCAAAGACTGAGAGCACCATACAAGTCTCTGCTTTGAGACCCACATCACAGATGAGTTACACTCCCTCAAGCATCATAAACCTGCACTGTGAAAAAACTGACAGCTAACAAAATTGATTTTTTTTTAATTACCTGATGCAATGTGTCACATAGATTCCTAGGTAGTTCACACCTCCCAGAGCTGTTGTTTCACATATGTGGAAACACAACTATGAATGCATTAATTCTCTGAAAATTAGTGACTGATGTGTTTAGTACAAAGCCAGAGTTTCCAATACCAAAGGTGGCAACTGGGAAGAAATGCTGGTAGGGTGCACCGCGATGTGTCTCCATTTGATCTCTGTACAGATGGAAAAGGAGGTGATCACAAGCAGTGCAGGATGATTCCTGGAAAGCTGGGATAAATCACACAGAAGATGATTTAGAGCACTGGTGCTGGATACCGATGCTTCACTGCATTGCCTTCTGGATTCTCCACTAGCCATACAGGTGACTGAGGTTCTAAGTTAAGTATCCAAGCTCTCACATACTGTGTTTATATTTGGCATGTAAATTCTCTTGGGCAAAAATACTGAGCCCAGGTTACATAGATTGTGATAAAAGGCATAGGTTCACCCTAATCATTGTTTTCATTTGTTTTTTAAATTCAGTAAAGCTTCCAAAAATTCTGGATGGTAAAAAAATGCCAGTGATGATAATAATAAACCCACAGTTTTAGTAACAGTAATAGTTTTCAGGTAAACAGGATGTTCTGGAATTTCCACATCTTTATCAGAAATGCTGTATGATTTGCCTTCCTTAAAACAAGAGACAGACATAGCCAAAGCATGCCTCGGTTTCATTTTTAAATGTAACATTTCACAGAATTAATCTCTCTTTTGTGTTTTATTTTCAATAACCAAAGAAAACAAGCCATCGTACAGCAATGGACCGAAAAGCAGACTGTTATCTAATGCAGTGAAACACAATGCGTGATTTGTGTTTTCTTTAACTGATTTAAACCACAGCTGAATTGCAAATCCCCCCCTTGTCAGAGAGAATGTAAAATCTGGGAAGCTCTAGATTTCTAGCAAACCTGAATGTTGACCTTGCACAGGTTTTCCTTCCTTTTTTGAATGCTCGTGAACTTAATTTGAATATAAGTGTTTCAAGGATCAGTCTGAAACAGTGTTTTTGAACTCATCTGGGTCATAGGAACTTTCTCAGCACTCTATTCTAATTTGCAGTTTTGCTATAATAAAATCCCCAAATATATTGCTACTGTCTAGACATTTTATCTGAAACAAGTGTCCTTTGTAGTCTCAGAGGACTTTTCTATTTTATTTCCAGTAAATCAAAGTCTGTGAAGAGCTTTGGTTCTTATTAAGACATACCCTTCACAGTCCAGCGACTGCCAACGGAGGCAAGACATTGACAGTTCATTTACATATAAGTGATGACTTCCATCAGGTAGTTGGCTCAAAAATACAATGGACATTTAAAGCATATCCAATATTTCTTGTTCTTTGATGAGCATCAAGTGCCAAGTTATACATAGAAACCGACTATTGGAAAGTGAAGGCTTCTCTTCACTGACCTTACACTGTCTTTTGCAGATTTGGAGTGACAAATTGTCATTCCACTAAACGCAAGTTCATTCCTCCAAAGAGGCATGTAGAGCAAGCTGGTATCTAGAAACATCAAAACAACTGTAAGTTTCATAGAAAAATGCCCTGGCCGCATTCATTGGTAGTGCAAGTCACCACATTTGCTGCAAAGCAGCCACCAAGGTTTGGACTGCAGGGGTGGGGGGGTGTTGACCCCTGCAGTGCCACAGCTCCTAGGCCAGGCAACACAGGGGTGTGGGGGCTGCTGTTCCCTCGAGCACAGCTGGACAAACAGTCACGCTCTCCCCTGGGGCTGGAAGGAGTGGGGAGAGAGGGCAGCCACCTGCCAAGTGTAACCTGGATGCCACTCATCGTGGATGGTACTGGAATCACAGCTGGAATAAATACAGCTTGGCACGGCAGAGGGAGGTGACTGGCCACTGTGGGCTGCAGCTGGCTTGGGCAAACACAAAATAGGCTTCAGTCTTTGATATGGTTTCGCACTTAGGCGTTATGGTGAGTGGAGGAGTGGAAGAACCAGTGGCAAACTATTCCCAAAGGTCCGACAGTGATAACAGATGATGGATGTGCACTCGCTGTCTGGAGAGGATGAGGGAGAGTAAACCGCTCAGGTTATTGCTAGTAGTTACTTTATGTAGGGTGTTTGCTGTTGGAAAGCATTATTTACAAGGTCAAGAGCACGGCAGAAGAATTTTGAGAAAATAATAGAAATATAATAATAGAAAATTTTAGTTAATAATAAAAAATAATAGGAAAAAAAGAAATAATAGAAAATAATAATAATTAAAATATTGAAAAAGACTGAAAGAGGCAAAGGGGAAAATGTGCACCCTACTTCTAGCAGCTGGACGGAGCCAGAGTATGTGTCCTGCAGTAGCATCTATTCAGAAGAGTATTTTTTACATTTGTGTTAAAAAGGATGAAGGAAAGGAGAGAAGAAGCCTCCCAATTTCTCTCCCACTGGGAGAAAGCAGGCAGAATACATGCAGCAGCAGCAAATGCTTCAACTCTTCTCCAGATTTTCCTCTGCACCCAGGTTACCCTCAAACCTGCAGTGTCAGTTGTTCGTATGTAACATGCTTATGCCTTCAAACTAATCAGCAGGAGGGTGTTTAACTGTTAACCTGGTAGGTCATTTTTAATCTCAGAAATGATAATCGATTGACTTCCTTCTGCCAGATGCTTAAGCACCTTGTTTTGGCAGAAGGGGCATGAACAGCGAGGGGTGGACAGTTAGAAACTCCTAAAGGGCATGAGCTAGCAGTGGATAGACACTTCTCACTAGGCAGCACATCTGTTTTAGAGGGTCCCCATAGCCTCTCACCTCCAGGTGGGCTGGATACTGAACCAGGTGCTGGTGCGCCTGTGCGGCAATGGGGACGAAAACTCTGTGAAAATAACATCCCTTAATGATTTTCTTGCATCAGTCAGTTGTCAGCTGTGCTTACAGGACAAAAGAAGCAAGCCCTGCCTGCAGTCCTCAATATGTCCCTCCATGTTGCACAACCGACTTCAGGGACAGAGGTACCACTGCACCCACTGAGAAAAATTATAGGTGCCATTTAGTTTTTTAGCCCCTAAATTCTGAAATATTTCCTGAATTTTTGCTGAAGGATGTTGCCTCTCCATTTACAGGAAGGCTGTCAGAATAAGGATTTGCCCCTTATACAGGTTAAAGAAAAAAGACCTAAAAAAAAGAAACCCACTGGTTTATATGTTGCCCTAGGAAGGTTACAGGTTGGTACAATTTTACATTTTTCCTATCAATTGACCTGTCGTAGTGTTTTGATCCTTGAATCCATTATATACATTGCACACTGATTCATCCTATCATACACAAATTGATATATATGTTTTAAAAAATGGTCTGAAATTATGTAACCTGCTGCGTTTTCACATTTATTCTTATGTCCTCATTAAGGAGGTCTTCAACATGAAGGAGTCCTGTGTCCTGCTTACTGTCAGATGTAATACTCTTTCCCTACACTGGAACTTGATTTCTAAAGACTTCACCAGCTACTTTTCACACAGTGGCACCAGAAATCCTGATCAGAGGTGATTTTCTTTTCCACTCTCTCACTGAAGAAGTTGCTAATGCAGCTGACACTTGAAAATCAGATTGCTTTGACTTTTGATGGGAAAATGCTGCAATAATAAACATTTATTAATTAGAAGTATATCAGAAGTTTAGTAATTAGAAGTTTGACAACAAAGGCCAATAACATTTCAACACTAAAACCCCCAAATTCTACATTCTTGGGAGAAGACTGATGAATGTCTTTTCCCACCTGAGATAATTCAGAAAACCTAGAATGAATTTTCAGACTGTTTCAGGGAGGCCAAGCTCATACTCTAAATAAACAAATTATTAGCCAGAGTGATTTGACCTGACTGTTTACAGAACCATGTTGTATTTGCAAGCAAAGCTCAGTTCAAGTATCCAAGTAAGATGTAAAATTGCTAAGTTATTCCTAGTTTCAATTACTGGATTCCCCTAAGTCAGCAAGTTTGCAGGCCATGTAGAACTATTCCATGTGATAAAGAGAAATTACTGCTGTTTTGGATTACTCTCAATTCTTTATAAAACTTTTATTTTTTAATTTATAAACCTTATAACACACCCTTAATTTGGGCATGCTATAACATACAGGTTTTTTTAGTTTCAGCATTTGCTAACACATTTGCTCAGTAACACTTTTTATTTTTTAGAAAGGGAAAAGTTGAGCCAGATCTGTAAAATGCAATCCTTACAAAAAGAGAAAGAGCAATTTTTAACATTTTATAAAGCAAAATAATGGAAAAGGAAAATACTTACCATGTGGTCCTGTAACTCCAGGAATAGCCCTATTTTATTTATTCTGGCCTGAAGTGTGGCCTTGTTTTGGTGTGTAGTAGAGGAATGGGAGAGCTTGTTTAAGGGATTTTTCTCATCCTGAGCAAGCCAAGGAAGAAAAATATCACCAGCACATGACAAAAGGAAAGACTTATTAGCACCCATCAAGAGGGAAGAAAAATATGACCAAAAATACACTCCTGTACATCAGCTAGTCATACCTACAGAAGGATATAAGAGTTGACACAGAAGCTCCTAAGTACTAACACTTTACTTCCTCCAAACCAAACACGTTTTTGTAATCTTTATGTCCCCTGGAGAAACACTCCTAAAATGCAAGTGAAAGGGGAGTGCTAAGGAGCCAGGTATGACTACATTAGGCACACAAGGTCATGCTTCGCATGCTTCACCAAAAATAGAAAAATACATATTTTTACAATTAAAACGTAAGTTCACATTAAGAGGAGGAAGAAATACTGCTTTCTGTACTGCATTCATAAAGCAGCCCCTTACCAACTCAGCTTGTTGCACAGAAGTGCCTCACACAGTAAATACTCATTTGAAAATAGGACCAACACCATCCAGAGCTATGTTCTTGGTATATATTTTGGCTTGCTTTAAAGTAAAATAAAATAACATATATTTAGCTTTAAAATGGCACATATTTGGCACAGTTTTGATGAATAGGAGTTTACCATGTGGATATTACTTTCTACAGAAAATAGACTATTCAAAAGAAATAACAAGAGCAGGATGCTTTCTAATATGTTCCAAAAGTAGAGAAAACAAACACACACACACACAGAGACAAACAAACAAACAAACAAAGGACTTAGTTTTACAAATACTTTCACATGTGAGAAAACAGTACTTCGCTGCCTGCACGTCAGTTGTTATTTTTGCAGGAAGGAGCACCGATTCACTTCTGACAAGACTAGGATTAATGCCATCAGAGTAAGAGGTAGTCAAATGACTTCCACAGACGTAAACCAACTTTTTGTTTTTTCTTTTAAAACTATCTGTCATTAATACAATAGAGGATTCAAATGATGCATGCAGACACATGCATGCACACCCCCATTTTGTGCATTTAACCAGTACCACACTATTGAAGAAGGTTGGGTCCACAAGTCCCATAAATCCCATTATTGGTGATGGCAAACTTGCAAGGTGAGATTGGCAGGAGGCTTTGTGTTGTAGACAGACTTTGCGGGGTAGGTTAGGGACTAGGCAGGAAATGAAGACCCATTTAAAGAGTTTTCCTTCCTGCATTACTCTGGTCAACACAGCCAACACCATTTTAGCCACTGTATTACTCCTGCTGTGTCTTGATTTCAACATGTTCCTTATGAATCCTCTTAAAAGTTTATTTGCACCTTTAACATTATGACCGAGCAATGCAGTCCTCAGTGACAGTCTCCAACTGGAAAATACAACTGGAATCACTGGAGAATAACTATAAAGAGTATAGAAAGAAACAATTGCCAAGAACATTTATATTATGATTTCAAAGTCTAACCAAGCTTCTCCTCCATCGGTAGTGAAAACAAGGAGACAGGAGGAGAATAACAACAGAAGGAATAAGAAAGAGAGGCAGCTGGAAGAAATAAGTAGGAAGCCCCAGAATGGAAACTCTTTTGGCAGGATCTGTGGAAAACAGACCCATATCCATAGAGCTGAACTGTATAAAATAATGCATCACGAAATAAAGATTTAAATAATACACATGTTTAAACTTTGCTGTTACCTATTCTGCTCAAGTAAAGAAAAAAAAAAAAGGATGTTTGGTAGTTTAGAGAACAGCCCAAATAAGAAAGGCCAAGTGAAATTGATTTCTTCCTATGCATGGTGCACTTGGTCTCTTCGGGTTTTGCACATGGATACTGTCTCACCAAAACTCTCCTTGTTGGACTGAGTACTGGTGGCTTCTCAAAGTCTCATCAGCACTGAGATGAGTCAGAAGTGGGACTGGGTAGTGGGAAGTACAGGAAACAATGCCAGAAGTATTTCATTAAAAAAAACCCCAAGAATCAGCATGTTGTTAAACCAAAAAAACCTGACCACATGAAGTATCCTTCACACTTACTCCTCAAGATACTTATAGAGCAGATAAACAAAAAGCTGCTGTAAGCCAGCTCTCCAAGGTACATCTGTGCTACCTAAGAATTAACTCGTAGTGTTCACACATGAAGCTGTACAAGTATACTGCACGGCAGAGGCAGACACTTTACAACTTCTTAATGACACATTGCGATAAGATACTGATACTGAATATTTTTCATGTGGGAAAAAAAAAATTAGGACAGTCTGAAACAGATCATTTAAATGAATTGGTTTTGATGTGTCCATTTCTGCAACTGTTCATTGCTTTTGATAAATGCCTCGAACACACTTTGTGACTGTGGTAGTGCATCTGCCTCAGTTTCCTCATCTTGAAAGTCAGGATAATACTTTTGCAACCATTAATTATCTACTATTTTTTTTTTAAAGCTATAGAAAAATTATGTATTACTTGGTGTTAAAAGTGCAGCAGCGAATGTTGCATTGGTCAGCATCAGAGGTACAGCAGCCTATCTCACCCTGGACAAAGCTACCCCGAACTGAACAAGGGCAGACTTGTACAGCTTTGTTACATGGTCAGCTGCAAATCTAACTGCAAGTTCTAGTCACAGAGGAAAGACTAAGAACTACAGATGATTCTTAAGGGAAAGCATTTTTAGGTAGTATCACAAATACAGGTATTCAGATTTTGCATAGCTCGCCACTGAAAACCACTGAAATTGAAGATGAAATCAAGAATGACCTGGAGCAGTGGAAGGTAAAGCAAACAGTGTTTCCAAACAGTTTGGATCCTTCCATGAGAAAGAAGCTATAGGCTGAAATCTTGAGTGATACCTCTCTTGAGCTTCATAGCTAATTCTTGTTAGCATGAATGAATCATATTTAAGTTGCTTTTCAGTTTTAAGACATTATGTGCATTAGAGAAGCATAAGTCACCTTGCCTGTTTAGATGGATGCTATTGTATCTGTTTACTGCCATTAGAGATTAAAAGTACAGTTATAGTCATTAAAAAGGACTATGAAGACATGCCATTTTATTTTTGAACCACTGATGTTCCTGTAACTACTTAGGATCATTATTCATTTTTATAACAAAAAGAATTTCTTGGGTTTTTTTCTTTTTTACTTCTTTTCTTTTTCACTTCATCTCTTTGCAGAAGCAATGAGCTATAAAAACAGCCTCAGTCCTATGCTGGCTCAAGTTAGCAGCAATATTGTAACGTAAGTTTCTGTTGAAAAAAATTCATTAAAAGCAAAGATGACAGCTTGACTTTCAGATTACAGGCAGAGCTACAGGACTGGCATGTAAAGAAAAAAAAATCATATTCTTATTCGTTATGGAATTCTCTGAGATAATAAATATGTAAACCTGTAATGACATTTTCGGCCAGTCTCCTGAATATAACTAATAATCAGATAGTCTGCTGTTTCACAACCTTGGCTGCAATTTACAGTTATACATAGGCAGATTTCCTGACTCACCACACCAGCAACACAAATAAAATGTGAGATGTACAGAGGGATGTGAACAATGGGAAAAAGCAAAGAATTCTGGCAGAAGTTGAGAGATGGGTGACCATTAGAAAGCTTAGACCTTTTGTCTACTTTTGTTAGCTAAATTTGGGGTTGAGAAGAGAGGGCTGGCCCTTGCCCATGAGGAATGGCATTGCCCCACAGAGGGTCAGGCAAAAGGCTGCCAGCCCATGGAGACACAGAGTCACCGTGACTTCAGAGCAGCACCAATGACCAAAAGTTCAGGAGTGTTGCCTGGCTCCAATGAAAAAAGATTCCCCTACCTTAAGCATGTCTTTTAAAGTTGGTAAATCCCATGTAACAGCACTTGGAGAAAGACAGCTGGAGTGACCTGAGTCTCTAAAAGCTCCTGGGAGACAAATACAGTAATTTTAGAGGAAGCCCATACTTAATACTATAGACCAATTTCAAATTCACGAAATGTGAATAAGTACAGTGTTATGTATGTGACATAAAGTCATGTGATCCTTTTAAAATATGATTCTATGATCCTTTTAAAATACATGCAGTTGAGTACCAGCTCTCTCACTGTCCAGTTCCCCCAACAGGTCCAGTGATTACTATGGATATAAGATTGCATTATGATCTAACAGCTAGAAAAGCTGGTGTCTCAAATCATTCATTATTATTTTAAATCCAGAAGCACAAAAGCTGGAAGAATGTAATTTCAAAATGAGTAGAATTGACAAAAGAAAGCAACAAACAATAAAAGACAAATGATACCGAAATATTAGCTAAGCTACAAACTTCAAAATATTCTATTCTATTTTCTTTACATGTAATATGAAGCTGCTTCGTCATGTCTCCATTAGCACTTCCCATATCTTAGCTACAGTATATGTATGCTGATATGGGATTGTGTTCTGTGCGTTATGGCTGGTTATATATTTCTCAAACGTTAATCCACTTTGAAATTTATTAAGCAGTAAAACTAAAATTCTATTAACCTTAATGGGATTTACACGAGGGAATTCACACTTAATATGGATGCAACACTGATGCTTAAAACTGCTGCCAGGAAAAAGAAGACAGGCTTAGTGTAGTTAAAGCAAAGCCATCACATTTTCTATTTATGTAGTCCTTCACAAGGGTAATCCTCTGTGTATTAAGGAGGGAAGAAAAAGCCACAGACTAGTTAGTATTTAAGCTTCTCAGATGCCAAGTGAGATAACTGCATTTGCCAATAAAGGGTGGTCTTACTGGTGTGGGACTAATAAACATTGGTAGAAGGATGGGAAGTCATTATCTTCAGTTTTCTTATGGGTCCTGAAAGTGCTATTGCTCACATTTTCTAGTGCATAATGCTGTACACTAACACTGCTGTTGGAATATGTTCCCTGTAATATAATATACATGTCATACAATGAATAGAAATTCACATTCTCCCTGTACCAGCCATTCCTCACAACCAAACAAAAGTAAAACTCCTCATATTTTTCTCAAGAGAATATTCATCTCTATTGTTTCCAGGGTAAAATTAATTGTAGACTAGCCTCTAAATCATCTAGTTAACATGTGGGAGATGATTGGCTTCATTTAGAAAGGCTGAGTAAGCTCTGAGTATGTGATTTTGAATTCAGTTTTCCAAGAAGAAATTTATTGGATGCAAAGTACCAAAAATGTGAGATTGCCGAAGAACAGAGATTTCAATGGGAGAGAACAGGAGGTCCTGAGTTTTGTTCAAAGGGGACCACTTAATGGTGGGTACATCAGAGTGAGGGCTGCACAGAAAAACATAGGGACCCTGGAGCTTGATGCCTCACCTGTGCCAGGGAGAAATGGCATTTGGAGCAGACCCTGCTGCAGGAGTGACAGCAGAAGCTGGAGACCATTTTGGCTCCTGCAAGTACAACTGTAGGACTCCCTGGGCTTTCAAGCTTTGTGGGATGACACACCGGAGATGTAACAAGCAGTTTACTCTTCTGGGGATGGCCACAGTTAAGAAGTTGTCTTTGAAGTGGTTTCATGGGTTTCAAAGTGGCATGCCAGACACATTTTGGGTACTCATGTGGTAGAAAGGTTGTATTATTTGTCCTGGTAACCTACCACGTTACCCAGGTGGTATCTTGCCCTAGCAGCCTTATATACCAGTCCCCAATGAAAACATTTGTAATATTGAGGTCTAATCTGCAGAATAAAATCAAATAAAAGCTATTGGAATAATTGTGAAGGAATTAGGAAAAGAAAATCTTATTTAAAATACTAGAAACATGTCAGACTTCACAAGGTTCCTAACTTGGATTCCCTGACATAAAAATAACAGCCTGAAACAAAACTACTGAAATAACATTGTAGTACAAATAAAGTGGTACTTTTAGAAAAAAACACATTGTAAATGCACTTGGATATACTGACATTAAGATGCAGTCTGAAATGATGAAAAATAATCACTTCCTTTATTATGCTACTTTTCTTTCATTAGGAATTAAATATTCACAAAATAAAGCCTTTCTCATTCTCTTAGCATCTTTGCCCTTCTTTGACAATGCAACCCTGGTACCCTAACACTAACATAAAGCTTTCTAATACAGATTTGCAGCTAGAAGTCTGGTTTGTTTTTTCCATTCATGTCATTCTGCTCAGAAGTGTTTTGAAGACAACCATTTTAAAGCCAGTAAAGTTGAGTTCCTCTCTGAGCAACATGATCTGCTGTGTCAACACTCTTCATTAGCTAAGATAAACTAGGCAAGAATCTGAAAATGAAATTAGATGGTGCAAAGATGAATTTAATGGTAACTATATTCTGAACACAGGGATAATTTGATTTTGGTCTTACAGTAAACTTTCTCACACATAGAATCAGAGCCAGGCTACATACTGTGAATCTAAGCCTGGATCTTTTCTCTCCATGTGGGTAGAGGGTTCATTTGCAAGGGCATTTGCACTTGAAGATTTGGAGCTTCTGTATTTTGGATTGCCTTCTCCTTTTCATCACATAATTGCAATAATAAAAGCATGACAGAAAGCAATTCGTCTTTACATATGTGTGCTGGGAAACTTGAAACGGTGATTGATTTTGGTCATAGCAACTGGTCTTCCTAGAAAAAAGAACAGGAAGCACAGGAAGAAAGTCCTGAGCCAATCCTTTAATACAATGTCTGAGACTGGACAGTCGGGTACCCAAATCTTCATTTGAAAAAACACTCGATACAGCATGAAATAGAAGAGATTTTTTTTTTCATAAACCCACCAAACTTAACAGAACCTTTCCCTGACATCCAAAACTATAGGATCAAGGCTTATATCTGTAAGCAGCAGCCTGTGAGACCAGTGGGGGGCTTGGAGCCTTTCAGCATCACAGCACACAAATGTGCTAGCTATGGACTGCAACAAAGAGGCAGGACTAGGCATGCACCCACCAATGGTTTCAGTACTGGCTGCCAATGCAGAACACGTCAGGTTCTTGTTAGAGCATATACACGCTTGCTGATGGCCTAGATCATGTGGGCAGGTGAAGTGCCTGTGTCGTGGGTGAGGTCTCCATTCACTTATTGCTCTTGCAGATGATCATTCACGTTCCCCCCCAAACTCCCCTAATACTCAGTTTAATACCTAGTCCCACGTTGGATATGAACAGCAAGTAGTTCCCCACAGTGGCTGCACCCTCCAACCAGGGGTTAGAATTAGCATCTACATACCTATCTGGTTCGGAAAAGCAGATTAGCCATCCCACAGAGCTTTCACTTGAACCCTCTAACATGCACGGTGAGAAAACTGAATACCTCTGAACATTTATGCCATAGTCCCTTGCAGCGCACTGAACTTCACACTAAGATCATTGGAACAAATACTGCATTGCTCATCTTGTATTTCCATTTTTTTTGTAGGGATATTGAGGGGTATTTTACATTCAAATGCTATCTGTCTTGAATTAATGAGGATAAGAAACATGCAGTACATTGCTACATATTTTCAGTAGCCCTTATGTTGTTTTCACCCTGTGAATGTTCTTGAGGGGAAATATACCACAAGAAAAGACATATATGAAAGGAAAAAGAAGTTATACTGAGTTCTCTCTCCCTTCCTACTCATATATCTGTCTTTATTCTTTCTGCAAAATATCCACATGGCTGATGGGCCACAATGAGAAAGGATAGAGAGAAATATTGAGCAAGAAAAAAAAATCAAAAAAGGTTTATTTCCCTTAAAAAACTGTGCAGCAAATGGAGAACAGGCACCATAATTCTTTCCTAATATTCTAAATTCTTTACCTTCTTCAATCACATTCAGTGAGGACACAACCACTGCATCTGTACTTCCTTGCTAATTTATCGTGCTATACCATACTCCAGTAACCAGCTTCCCCAAATGTCCAGATCAGGCATCAGTGTGAATCAACACATATCCAGTCATAATTCTGTGCTGCTAAAACCCACGTACCAGGAAATGGCGGTGCAAACAGGTTTGTGTACATGGATGCAGGAATTCAGAAGACCAGTAATCTGGACAAGCACAGATAGGACATCTGTAGGCTGGTTGTCCAAGACCAGTATATTTTCTGTTTTATTTCCTGGTTCACCAGTCATGTTTTTATGGGTTTTTTTTTATATGTGTGTGTGTGTGTGTAACATCCACACATCCACACATATATACGCATATAAGTAAGTATGTATATATACATGATCTTTTCTTAAGTTTGTAGCCGTTACCCTCAAATATACAATTAAATTATTGTAAGTTTCACTGTCTTATTTAAAATACTACTTACAAGTTTCTGTACATTTCATTGCACCCCTTTTTAAATAAATTCATGAAATTATTTTTACACAGTATTGCAATTAATTTTAGTTGAATATTCAGCCTTAATGGAATTAATATTTAACAGATTTCTGCAATCTGTCCAAGACTGTTTGCTAATGAACAATATTATTTCTACTGCTGCATTTAAAGCAAGAATTCCTTGAACTCTGGGAAACTGAGAAAATTAGGATTTCATAACAGACTGTTAGATCATGTCCTCATACAACACTCCTGAAACATGCAAACATACCCACACATCTGGGAAGCTGTTGCTATAAAATCTCTCTCATGCAAGTAATCCTTACTCAGCCTTTAGTCAAATTCCAACAATTCAACAAAGCTCATAATTTCCCGAAAAGTCAACATTTTCTTTCAGAGAAAGTGGCTGGGGTGTCAGGTGACAAAATAGAAATGCTGAAATAAAAATGCTAAGTCAAGAATTTAAGAGATAATGCATACTACTCAATTAAATCCCTTTGCATTTTTTCCATTTTGCCAAGATGTATTTGTCAATAATTTTTATATCTGGGAGCAAAAAACTCCTCATCAGTTGAAAGCCAGCACATAGTTAGCAACAAACACATTTTTTGTCCTATAAGGATTTACTATTTTGTCAATGGCTGAATCTTGGGAATACAACACCTAAATCTTCTGTCAGAATTAACTGACCTATATGAATAACTGTAAATAAAAATATTTTATGTTTTTTTGGCTTCTAAATTTTGTTGTTCTGTATATTTTCAGTTCTCATAGATGCAAAAATTTACCTAGAGTAATTCTGCTCTGGGAAGCTATGAAGATTAAACACTATGTTCTGTACATTCATGATATCAGACATCCACTGTCCGGGAAACCTCTGTGCAAACTGCAGAGACTTGTGGCAATTACTTCTATCTTTCCTGATCTTTCCAGAGCAAGCAAAGAAATGGCAGCACAGCATAAAGCCTCCTTTTTTTTTCAAGGGCTATTATTACTAGTTGATGGAAAGTTGTCTTCAGAATTAGTATGATGATTATAAGCCATGCATGGATGTAATACAATGAACTAAATTATATTAAACTGGGTTTCCTTGTTAAAACACAGCAGCTCTCTCCTCTTGATGCACTCTGTTTATTTGAGCTGACCTCAAAAACTGTTCCATTTATGGTCTGTAATTAGCCCTATAAATAGGGTAGTTAAAATAATTTCTGTAAAAAATTTGTAGAGAAATTTAGGCTCCTTCCCTATTAACAGGAAAAACAGAAGGTAATGTTATTTGAGGAAAGAGGACAGTCACTGGAAATGCAAATTGGACAGTTACTCATATATTCACTTCCATAAGCAAGTGTATTTTTCCCCTCTGTCGTGCCCCAATATTTGCTGTATCCTGGGCACATTCTCCAACCCTCAAAAAGTAGACATAGAGTAGAAACTGAGTTTTTCCACTCATCATTATTGAGGAAGCCTCCTGAAACCTTTATTTCATCCTTACCAAAGGTGCAACAGGGAGCCTACTTCTTTCAGGACTATCACAATATTTTGAAGCCTTTCTTTTTCAATTTTCTTGTCAGCTCACAAAATCACAGAATGGTTGATGTTGGAAAGGACCTCTGCAGGTCATCTTGTCCACTGCTCAAGCAAGGCCACCTACAGCAGGTAGCCCAGGATCATGTCCAGATAACTTTTGACTATCTCCAAGAATGCAGACTCCACAACCTCTTGGGGAAACCTGTGCCAGTGATCAGACACCCTCACAGTAAAGAAGTGTTTCCAGATGTTCAGATAGAACCTGTTGTGTTTCAGTTTGTGCCCATTGCCTCTTAATCTATCACCTTCCCAAGAATCAAGGTAAGGCTGGCCAGCCTATAGTTCCCTGGGTCCTCCTTCTTGCCCTTTTTGAAAAAGGGAGTGATGTTTGCTTTCCTCCAGACCTCAGGAACCTCTTCCAATTGCCATGATCGTTTGAAGATGATTGAGTGGCCTTGCAATGGGTTTCAGACAATCCCTCAGCACTTGTGGATGCATCGCATCAGGGCCCATGGGCTCACATATTCTCAGGTTGCTTAAGTATTCCCAGACCTGATCCTCTTCCACCAAGGGTACATCTTCCTTGCTCCAGACTTTCCTCCTGATCACCAGGGCCTTGCATGTCTGAAGGCCCTTCTTGCTAGTAAAGACTGAGGCAAGGAATGCATTCAGTACCTCAGCCTCTTCCATGTCCTGTGTCACCAGGTCTGCCTCATTCAGCAGTGGCCCCATGTTTTCACTAGTCTTCCTTTTGCTACTTATGTACTCGTAGAAGCCCTTCATGTTGCCTTTGACATCCCTCACAAGATCCAGCTCCAAGGTGGCCTTTGACTTTCTTCACTGTGTCCCTGCATACTCAGACAGTGTCTCTATATTCCTCCCAGGCTACCTGACCCTGCTTCCACATTCTCTATGCTTCCTTTTCATGTTTCAGTTTGGCCAGGAGCTCCTTGCTCATCCATGCAGGCCTCCTTGCATTTTTCCTTGACTTTCTGCTCTTTGGGATGGACTGCTCTTGAGCTTGGTGGAAGTGATTCTTGAATATCAACCAGCTTTTTTGGACTTCTTCCTCTAGTGCCCTATCCCATAGGACTCTTTCAAGCAGTTCCCTGAAGGGGCTAAAATCTGCTCTTCTGAAGTCCAGAGTTATGATCTTGCTTTTTTGCCCTGCTCCCTCTTCTCTGGTTCCTCAACTCCACAATTTCTTAGCCACTGCAGCTGAGGCTGCCTTTGACTTTTGCATCCCAAGCAAGCCCTTCCTTGTTTGTAAGTATGAGGTCCAGCAGAGCACCTCCCCTCCTTAGTTCCTCTATCACTTTTGTCAAGAAGTTGTCATCAATGGTCTCCTAGAATCTGCTTTTGCCCTGCTGTGTTGTCCCTCCAGCAGACGTTAGGGTGGTTAAAGTCCCCCATGAGGACCAGGGTCCATGAACACAAGGCTACTTCTAGCTTTCTGTAGATCTCATCTACTTGTTCTTCTTGATGAGGTAGCCTATAGCAGACACCCACTACAATGTCTCCCATCCCCATAAGCTCTCAGTTGTCTTGTCACCTATCCCCAGGCAGAGCTCCATGCACTCCAGCTATTTTCTCACATAAAGAGCAACTTTGCTTTCTCATCTTCCCAGCCTGTCCTTCCTAAAGAGCCTGTATCACTCCATTGCAGCACTCCAGTCATGTGAGCGATCCTACCATGTCTCCATCATCCCAACCAGATCACAGCCCTGCACCTGCATACAGATCTCTAATTCATCATGTTCATTTCCCCACACTGCATGTGTTAGTGTATAGGCACTTCAGAGAGGCACCCTGGCATGTGGATTTTCCAGAAAGGGTCGGGGAGAGGGTTCCCCATAATGATGACTTGCAGGCACTTCCTTGCTTACATGCAAATGCTTGAGGTGACTCTGCTTAAGCCCTGTTTTGTTGCTTATGTGTTGCCTTCATTCACATCACCGTAGGCCCTTGCAGGACACCCAAGCAGCACAGTACAGCCTTGTCTTTTAGCTTCTGTAGTCCATTTTTCATATAGGCATTGAGTAAAAAGACCCAAAGCCTCTGGTAAGGACACTGCCAAACTACTTCCAAGCGTCACACGAAAGATCTGCCTTGCTACTACATTTCAGAGCTCTACCCTGTTCACGGTAGTCAATGAGTCTTTGCAATAAAAACTCCTAATGCCCATATGTGGCAAGCATTTGCTGTTTACATAGCCATTAGCCAATCTTTCCAGAAGATTTCTTTCTTGCATGCCATTTTCTTACTCGGGTTACAAGTGCAAAAAACAGAGGCCTGTAGTAATATGTTTTAACAGGCAAAAACTCAAACATGAAGTCACAGCCACAATTTTTTTCAGATGTGCTTTTCAGCATAGTCTTAGGGCAACAAAAAAAGCTAATTTTTTTTTTTCTGCTTTCATGTTAAGATTTAGTTTAAAAGATCTTTTCTTCAGGCTGATATCTACATTGAAAACAAGATTTAATCAAGAATTACATTGCTTAGTACTGCTTTGCAGAGCTTTGAGTGATTGATTCAGCCTTCCCTTAGTCATATGACAAATGAATGGAATAAAGGATGAATAGTCTCCCTATCTGCTCTCTCCATGCTCTGTGGTGTTCGCACCAGCCTTAGCAAAACTGCTTTTTAAGATCAGTCTAAAGAAAAAGGTCAGAGCCTATCACAAACTACTGTATCAAAGAAATATGCAAATCTTTCCTTGTCCCATATTCTCCTTAGCCTCCCACTACAATTATTAAATTACAGGGTATTAATAGAAGCTAAATAAAGCACTCTGAAAAGACCAATACCAAAGATTTAAAATTCAAATGACAAATAGAAAGCATGCAATTAGGTTCTTAAATAATTCTTATCACATTTCATGCTAATATTAGCACTTCCAAAAAACAATAGAAAACTTCGATATTCCCAGAGACACTCCATTGAAACAGCATGGTGAGGCACAGAGAAAGTGTCTTGGTGAATTCTTATATTTTGATGTTACGCACAAATAACATTTATCTCCAGTTACAATAGTAAAAATCATTTTGCACTCCAAAAAAAATTTGTAATATTTATATGGTGATACCGAGAAAAAAAATGTAGCTTTTTTTTTTAATCAATGCAATAGCAAAAATGAGGCTTTTCTGCTTAGATATTTCAGAGAGCACAAATTAGCACAAAATTTTACTTAATTGGGCTTTTCAAGTAACTACATAGCAATGAGCATTAGTCTCTCCTCATTGCTTTTTAAAACCTTTATGTCTATCCAGGTCCCATAGCCTTACAGATTTTAATGGTCTTAATGAAGAAAAAGAGCATTGTTATTCAATTTGACTCAAGCAGATCTCCATTCAGAATGACAATGTCGCCATTCACAATGTTATTGTTAGAGTCGTGTTATCCTTTCTATTTTAAATCTTGTTTTTCAGGAGTTTTTAACTTGCCAGTAGTTTTTCTTCCTTGAATCTCAGGCTTAGCAAATAAAGTTGGTCAGTCGGTTGGTCAGTCAGTCAGTCTGTCTGTCTGTCTGTCTATTATCTATACACATAACCTACATTCCTGCAGTACAGAATGCCAACTGACAGAATCATCCATTTGGTGAGGTATTCAGAATATCACTTTACACATCTCAAAATCACTGTTGTTCTAAAAAGTGGGGTTTGGCAAATGATTTACCCACCATACAGTCAGATTCATTTGGATTTCCTGATGACAAAAATAATCTAATTGAATATTTGCAGGACTGAGGTTTAAATATTTGCTTCTTATGGCTTGTGGTTCTTTGCATGTACTAAATCCCTAAGATCTTTCTCACCCAGAATGGGTATATAACAAGGTATCACAAACTGAGCGGACATTTTTTCTTTCGATTTAATATCTTATAAAATATGAAGCAATTTTACCACACTCAAGAGCATATTCTGTGTTGGAGATGATTGCATACCAGAGCAAGTTCATGAAAATGAAGTTTACATTTTGTACAACTGCAAATATTCAAAGGGCCAAATCATAGAATCATAGAATCATAGAATGCTTTGGGTTGGAAGGGACCTTTAGAGGTCATCTAGCCCAACCCCCCTGCAGTGAGCAGGGACATCTCTAACCAGATCAGGTTGCTCAGAGCCCCATCCAACCTGACCTTGAATGTTTCTAGGGGTGGGGCCTCCACTGCCTCTCTGGGCAACCTGTTCCAGTGCTTCACCACCCTCATTGTAAAAAATTCTTCTTTATATCCAGTCTAAATCTACCCTCCTTTAGTTTAAAACCATTATTCCTTGTCCTGTCACAACAGGCCTTGCTAAAAAAGATTGTCCCCATCTTTCCTATAGGCCCCCTTTAAGTACTGAAAGGCTGCAATAAGGTCTCCCTGCAGCCTTCTCTTCTCCAGGCTGAACAATCCCAACTCTTTCAGCCTGGCCTCATAGGAGAGGTGCTCCAGCCCTCGGATCATTTTGGTGGCCTTCTTCTGGACCCGCTCCAATAGGTCCATGTCCTTCTTGTGCTGAGGGCTCCAGAGCTAGATGCAGTACTGCAGGTGAGGTCTCACCAGAGCAGAGCAGAGAGGCAGAATCACCTCCCTTGACCTGCTGGCCACGCTTCTTTTCATGCAGCTCAGGATATGGTTGGCTTTCTGGGCTGCAAGCACACATTGTTAGGCTCATGCCCAGCTTTTCATTTACCAGGACCCCCAAGTCCTTCTCTGCAGGGCTGCTCTCAATCCCTTCATCCCCCAGCCTGTATTGATATTGGGGGTTGCCCCATCCCAGGTGCAGGACCTTGCACTTGGCCTTGTTGAACCTCATGAGGTTCACACAGGCCCACCTCTCCAGCTTGTCAAGGTCCCTCTGGATGACATCTCGTCCTTCTGGCGTGCCAACTACACCACTCAGCTTGGTGTTGTCTGCAAACCTGCTGAAGGTGCGCTTGATCTCACTGTCTATATCATTGATGAAGATATTAAACAGCACTTGTCCCAGTACGGACCCCTGAGGGACACTACTTGTCACCGGTCTCCATTTGGATATTGAGCCATTGACCACTGCCCTTCGGATGCGACCATCCAACCAATTCTTTATCTACCAAGCAGTCCACCCATCAAATCAGTATCTCCCCAATTCAGAGAGAAGGATGTTGTGGGGGACTGTGTCGAAGGCTTTACAGAAGTCCAGGTAGATGATATCTGTTGCTTTTCCCTTGTCCACTGATGCAGTCACTCATAATTCAGATTGCCAGTTTATAAGGCAAAGGGAATGCAGGTCCCATCTTTTTTGCTAAGTGAAAAAAAGAGTGAAAGCCATTGCATTTCAGGAGGAAATGTAGGATCTGTGGATCCCTAAACAGTGCAAGTATCATTTCTCATAGAGCACTGGAACAAGCTCCCCAGGGAAGTGCTCATGGTCTCAAGCCTGTTGGTGTTCAAGAAGCATTTGGACAATGCTTTTAGATACATGGTTTAACTTTTAGGTTGCCCTGTGTGGAGTCAGGAGTTGGGCTCGATGATCCTCATGGGTCCCTTCCAACTCAGGATATTCCATGATTCTGTGATCTTGGCCATTACTCAATTCCTTTTGAGAATGGTCTTGCAGGCAGCCCAAGGAGACTGAGGCTTTGGTGCACCACGTGCACCAGTCTGTGCACCATCTCCATAGACAAAAATATTACATCTTCCTCTTTTTGTATAAGAACTGCTTTGGCCTCAGAGACAGGGGATCTTCTGTGATTGTGGATGCATGATTACCATCCTTAAAGAACGTCAGCACATCTATAATAGAGCTCAGCTCTCACACCTTCTACCTCCTACGTTCCCACAGGATTTTCTTTAGCTAACCCAAACAGCCCATCTGCCTTGCATGCGGTTGGAATGTGAAGAACTTTTCTGTTTCATAAATCTGATCACTACACTGTTGCTCCTACATATTAATGGTGCTTTGACAGCAGCCTCAGATTTAAATCTCCTTTGCTTCCATGTGTTGTATTGGCAACCCTAAAATGGATTTTCTACTTTCTAAGTGGGCTGTGATCCAAACCAGGAATGGACTGTAACCTGGAGTTAGATGCCATCTCAGCACGATATCAGATATTCACTTTAGGGTACACAGTTTGCAATAACATACACCAAAAACTAGCTGGAGCAGGAATGAAAGTTGGGTATTAGCTGAGCATCCTCAGCAGTGCAGCTCTCAAAGAAAAAAATATTATACCTAGAAGAAAATATTGCCTTCTAAATGCTGGACCAACTGCTGGGGAAAATTGGAAGGTGAGAGGAACAGGCGGTTCTCTCTCAGACCAGGGAAGACTGAAGGGAGACAGTAGGATTAAAAACAAGTGAAAAAAATAGTATCTGAACTCCCCTTCCTTCATCTTACTCTCCTCCCCCTCTTCTTTTAGAACAAAATAATGCAAGTTTGGAATAACTAGTACAACTGCAGGAGTCACCAAAAGACTACCAGAGCCTGGAGAAAATGCTTTGAGCCCATCAGAACTGCACTCACGGAGCCACACTTGATCCACCCAAAATGCTCAATAAGTGAAAATGGGTTTCAGAAGAAAAGAATTACTGGTTTAGGCTTAGATCCTTGCTCTGGAGCTGATATCAGAGATCAGATTAGATATAGGCTTCTGTATCCTCCTTCATTGAAGAGGTGCCTACAATGGAGATTTAAATAATCTTTTCTTCCCTGAAAATTATTTTTAATATCAGATAACCAGTATACCAGCTGTTTTATAAAATAATGCTTCTATACACATAGCTGTATCAGTTATGTATATCTCTGAAGGTTGTTGACTTGATTTTCTAATCAGAAAGTTTTTTAAACATGATTTCTTGCTCTAAAAGGTGCACTTTAAGATCACCATTGCAGAAGTGAAAGTTTCCTGTTTAGCTGGCAGTACAGTCAGAATATGCTTTGAGCTGACTAGATGTATTATCACCTGTCAGCTATTTAGAGCTCCTATTAAGTTAGAAGATAGACCCGCACTGAGTCGGGGAAAACTACATCTGCTTTCAGACATCAAACTGATATTTCCTGGAAAGAAAACACTCCACCTGTTCACTATAGTCTTTGGAGCTGCCAATAGGGCAAGCAGACATTATTTTCAGTATAACCAACTGAAAACAGATTAGCAAATATTAAAACTTTGCTACTACACTATTAACTCCAATACGTTACTCCGGACTGGAAGCATTTGTATTAAATATGGCACCTGCTGGAGACTATTCAAGAGAAAAATCAGATACAAGAGAAAGGCCAGTAACAATGACTCTGGGTGTAAAAATGCCCTGAAATAAATGGATTCCTATTTTCCTAGTACTTTGACTAGAAATTGTCTTCTCATTGATGCTTAGCACTTTCTTATAACATGGCCAATGTTTTATTGATCTATGAGTCTATTAATCCCAGAGCCTGGTTTTATGTGATGTAGCAATGAAAATAACTGCACGTATGCAGCTTCTTATGTCTCTGCGGGTAATTTGTCATACTCACCAGCCAGTATTGAGATGTCATCAGGAACTCAAACAATCAGATCACTAAAATCATTGGTTCAAATTTCTTAATTTGAATTGTATGTTCTGAAATGTCTTTCCTGCTGATAAAGGAAGGAGTTTGCTAAGCAACAGTTTCAGCATTTCTTCTTGTGATTGAAACCCTGAGAGCAGTTATAAATACTAGAAAGTGGAATGCCTGGGCCATAGAAGATATTCAGCAGTCTGATTCCTGTTATATTAAAAATTAGCATTGGCATCAAGTAAAATAGATGTAAGCAATGTTTTGCCTATAGTACCCAAAGCAAATGCAAGCAGGCATTTCAGCAAGATTGCGAAACATGTAGTTTATATTGATTTTAAAGACAGACAATTCATTCACTAAATATTTTGCATGTTTTTAAGCAATTTAATTTCTAAACATTATAGAAAAACAACATAAACATATTTGTGAAAACTAGCACACTAACTAGTTAGATCAGGCAAAAAGAATATAAATAGGTGTATGGTAATAAACAGTAAATATGTTTCAAGAGCAAAGAAAGTAGGATTTAAAGAATTTCTAGTTTCATAAGATATAACTCACTTTTAGGGTTTTAGAAATCAATCTCACAAATGGATTTCACATTCTAAGGACTGAAAACATGAATCACAGATTTGACAGTACCAAATTGCTTGACTGCACACATGAAGCTATATTTGTGTTTCGTTAATGGAAAAAGTGTTTGTTAAAACAAAAAGCCTCGCTAGTACAATTACCTTTCTCCCCAAACCCTGCCCCACACTAGCCTTGCTTTTTTTTAAAATTATCAGGAAGATACTAAGCTATCTCCAGATATCTATCTGGGAAGGGTATGTGGTAATCGTGACATTAAAAAACAATCGTTATTTTGAAACTCTGTCTTGCTTACAGCTTCATCATTCTGAATATCATGTTCTTTACATGTAATATTGCAATTTTCATTTCTAATGGATCTGATTTCAGGGTTACACTAGTATCATTCCCAACATAATTTTGAAATACAGCTCTTCTTGCTGTGGAATTCCAAAGCTTTTAAGTTATTAAAATTGTATGTCTTTGTGTATTTGTTACAGATAAAATACAGTGTAGTAATTTCTTTGAGGTAATTATGGTCCTCTGAAGTCAAGGCTTTGTTGCAACTGCTAGAGTCAAACCTGCATGCCTTTTGCAGTTTGGTCAGAATTGTCTTCTGCTATCTATCCTGAACTGAGAAAAATGTTAGCAAAACAGTTGATTTACTGATTGCATATCTATGCCAGTAACCACAAAAGATGAAACTTAAATTTTGCTTTTGTGTGTAATCTTTTAATATAGGGACTAAAAGATAACATGATGTCCCTACTCTATCAGTTCTTCATAAAGAACTGCATGCATTTTGCTATTTTATATGAATTATGAAATCTTTATTCAAGGGAGCTCTCAAACAGTAGGCAAGAACTGTAACAAAACCCACATATTTTGCTAGTATATCTGATGAATGGAATAGTATTATAGTTAATAAATGGGACAATTTCATTCTCTTTCCTGTTCAGGAGATGAATTTAATTCTATATTCTTGTAACCAAAAGCAGAATGTTTTACATTAAACTAACATTCCAGCATTCTTGTTAATTTGCAAGCAAAAATGATTTTCACTCCTTTTTTTTTTTTATAGCACAGATTTCTGCATGTAACTTTTGGGACACAAATTATCTCCAGAGTATTTGTAGAGTAGGATGAATATTTCTTGTTCTCCCATTAATTCATCAACAATGTTTCTCAGAACTTTGAATCCCTAATTCAAGGGCAGAATTCCAGCTAGATTCATACTGCAATCCTTTATGAACTTTTTGTAAGATCCTTGCAGACCTTTAAGATATCTTGATTTTATAAACTCTCTAACTAAAGCTACCTTGACTCTGGATTTCAATTAGGATTCATGTTTGTGGCCCACTAGGTTTATAAGTAACTCCATTTAATCATGTAATTGCAAATAATAATACTAAAACCCCCTCTTTATGATAGTATTTGATTATCATTCCTTAGAAAGGATTATATCTTGCTTCATGATAAGCAGCAAATGGCAATCCAGTAATAAACAGCAGTTAAGAAAAGAACATACAAATATTTTTCGCTGTTATCTTTGATATTTTTAAAATTTGTCTTGGTTCACAATGAAATAATGATACTTCAGTTAAGTAGAACTTTAAAAAAGTGACAGCTTGATTAAAATTTTCTCTTTTATTTTGAAGGGTTTGAAATTTGTATTTCAAATACCTTGAATGAGATTTTTAAACAAAAAAGTATCACTGAAGAATACTGACATCTTTCCCTCAGAGAATGCAGAAAAAAGGATGCCAACTACTTCAGTCAAAACCAAAAATATTTTAAAAAATCAGTAGCTGCACTTTCCTTAAACAATTTGATGTGATAAAACAAATAATAATTATATCTGTATAATGTTCATATATATTTAAACATAAATGCATGTATGTATGTACATATATATACAATTCTCTATTTCTCATGATTTGGAAAGTTCATTCTTAGCAGATGCATTATGTTGTGTTTGTTTTCAAAAACTGAAAAAGAAATGCTACACCAATACCAGTCCTCACAAGTTGCAATGAATTATGCTTTACATTTAAGAAATATCAGTTTAGTCTAGTAGATGTAGAACAGTTTAGAAATTATCCTAAATCTGCGTTTCTAGGATTCTAGATAATCCTAGAACATTTCAAAATGATTCAGGCTTGACACTCTGAATACATGCCCAGAATGATTTGAGCACTTAGTGGCATTTTTCCACAAGTCTACCTTGGGCATGTCTCTGCATGTTTTGAGTGAACTTTCAGAAGAACAGGCTTGAGTAACACAAAGCCTGTTTGAAAGTCAATATGAAGTCTTCATGCTCCATTACTTGTGTTTCAGTGGGCTCAGTTAATCAAATCAGGAAATAGAAATAGAATTGTGAGATTTAATTGGCTGGTCACAATCATGCATACAGGTCAGATTTCAAACTCTGACTTTGCAATGTGGTGGATGAAATTTTACAAAACTGAAGCCACTCCAAGAACCTCTTAAACACAAAATTAGACAAGTTTTGGATATATTTCATTGCTAAATTATTACCAACCCAAGTGTCACATTCACAGAATCATATGAAAATAGGACTAGAAGGATGTGACATCTCCCTTTTGCCTTCCAAATAAAATTCAAACACTATTTTTCACTTTTCATGTAATAAAATTCTTCCTTTCTGAGCAGTCAAGCTGTCATTTCCAATATTTAAAAAGGGCTTTTAGGCTGAATTTTACTTCGGATTCCTTTGATATCCAACACAACTCAGGAAGCTAAGGTGTGCTCTAATATGCAATGCCACATAGTAAAAGAGCCACAATTCTCACCTTAAGTGAGGCACTAAGATGCCACTGCATTATCTACAACTTCTACAAATGCTCGTGTTGATGTGCAGCTTTTCTGTCCTTCTGCATACCCTGCAAACATTTAGAAAATAAAGGCCTTGCAGTAGAGAGCTTGAGCTTTCATTTGTGAATCCAAATGCTGCATTCTAATACGCTTTTTAGGGACAGCTTTACAGTCCCCCAAACTATAGCAAGCCATACTGCCACACTAAGACAGAGGAAGAAGCAGCTTTGCAAAAATGCAAAGGAAAAAATATAAACATACAGTAGATATTGCTAGCCTAACCCACTGAGCATATATTGTTGGTCACAGCATGGATCTGACACTGTGGGATATATTTGCAGCATGGGGTATGGAGAACTACACACACAAACAATCGTGAGAACAGTATATTTTTTCTTATGTGAAATGCATTGAAGATTGACCCTGTTGGGATGTAAATGGGGAATTGGATTGTTGTGGAAATTCTACTGGTTTGTGTGCTTTTTAAGTGTTGAATTTTCTTTTTAAGTGATCAAAAGTGTCTTTGAGTCATAACAGTCAAAGATGGCAAAGACCACATATTGCTCTAATTCTGGTCTTCACGACATCTTGCAGAGATTAATGCTTGAAAGATATTATTAGAACTTTTTATTCCTTTATCCCAAACTGACACCATATGAAAAGCTTGCCATGATAGCTCTTCAATACCTTCTTTTTTTATTTTTGAAGCTATACCATGTAAATTAAACTGGGAAAGTCACATCAAATCTAAAATAAAGAGCTAAACGTGCACTACTTAGAGACATTTAAACACCTGTCATATCCTCTCTTGCTCAGGTAGTAGAATAACCACTCTGCCCCTTGAAGTATGAGTACTTCAGCCTTCCATTTTACATTGCTTACTCTCTGCTTCTTTCTTTCCCCATGGAATTGCTGAGTCCATGTTTACAAAGCTGCTTCTCACGTACACGATAAGACCAAACAACATTACAGTTCTCCTAGTTGGTAGGACACAGTACTTTCAGGGCCTTCTTATCACAGTTTAGTCTAGCAGCAAAAGGAAAGGTTGACGGAATTGTGTCTGTTCTGAATATCACCAGAGAACAATCCCTGGCAGAGATTCTTTACACCAGTGAGATAGCTAGCGACAAGTAAACAGACTGCTGTGGGCATACACCCGCATGTCATAAGGGACTGATCTACATCACCACTGAACATTGCTGTTGACTTCTAGAGGCTCTGGTAGTAAACAGTGGGTTTCTCAAGGAAATGCTTCTCTTCAAAAACCTTTTGCAACCTTACTTCTCCATTTGAATTAACCACAATAAATCCATTGTTGTACTATCAATATTGATAATTTCAAGGTATATATATTTTTTCAGCAAGCACAGTAACATTAAATTTTTGTGGTATTGCTTCTTTGTTGCAGTAAAACATTGAAAAAAGTCTTATTTTATGGCAAAAAAAAAAAAAAAAAAAGTCCTGGTTCCATAGAGGAACAAGGCTTTTGTAACAGACAAAGTAAAAAATTGTGTCCTTCCTTTAACTATCAAAAGGAAACACTGTACTACAAGCCTAATAGAGAAAAGCTGACTCTATGTTATCGCTGATAGTGTTATACAGCTTAGTATTTATTTCAAATTGCTCACACAGCAAAATAGAAGTATTGATCAATCACCCATACCATTATCTGAATAAGGAAACCATGCCTTCTTTCATCTGAAAGCACTTCAGAAAAAGTTAATTTTAAATATTGTCCCATTTTCAAATATCAAAACTGGGATATATGGAAAGTTAAAATGCTTACAAAACTTACCACAGTGACAAAATTCAATGTGAATTAAACCTTGATGTCCTGACTCTTTAAGACAATCAGTAAAGCAACCTGAATATAAGAGCTGGCAAATAAATTGAGTAGGAAGATGCATTTTCATATAGCAATTTTTCCAGGGGAAAATTAATATTATCTTCCATTTTCCAGTTAAAAAATACAGTGACGATTACTCATCCTTAAAAGAGATGTTAACATGCTACTTACTGGTAATGTAGGAGCAATAATAGTTGATGTAAGTGCAGAAGTGTTATGAAAACATGCCTTGTATATAAATGATATGAAAAAAGCCTATTGTATTTCAAAAAGTTTAAAAGCTTAATTTCTGTGTATTTAAACACATGTAGAATTTTTATACTTAGATTAGAAATTAATGGTACACTGCACCAGAATCCATAATTTACATATATGGTATAAATATATACCTATGGGAATTTCCACTTCTGAATTAAATACATTCACAGATGAAGGATTATTTATCTTGGTATAGATCTTTACCAAATAGTAAAATCCCTGCCTACAAATGAGTGGGTAAGTGGGTGTTCACTGCTTCACAGTTACCTGCTGAAAGCTCAAGGTATCTCAGAAGCCACAGAAACAGACACAAGAAGCAAAAAAGGGCTGTACGAATCTTACTGTTTATGAATATTAATGGTGGAACACACAATAAATTTCCAGGGCTATCCAGAGCTAAAATGCTTATTGGAAGAGGAGTCTCTGAGCTACAGAAAGTCCTCCTTCAATAGACTAATCTTTTTTCAAGGCAACTACTGCATCTCTCTTGTCAACCAGTTTAATACCTGCTGTAACTCAAAAAGATGCAATACTCTGGTCACTGAGCAAAAAAGTTCGAAAGCCCTCCAGAGGTAGATCTTACCATATACATCATAATCTCATTTGAAGATCTATTTTTGCCTCCTCCACTATTCTTGTCTATATTACAATCAAAATCTGACAGAGCAATATGCTATCAAAGATCTGAATAAGCATTTTAAATGAAAAGTCATTATCTAGAATATTGACTAACATGAGGAGACCATTTAAATACTTCAGGTCTTGGCAGACTTCCGTAATCTCACAAAAATGGCACCTGTCTACAAGTGTTGTATACCAGCCTTACTGCATTAAAATCAATGAATTTATGACTATTTCCAGCAGACAGGGATCTGGCCCAAAGAAAATATAATTAAGCATAGTAAGAGTTCAAGCACAGTTAAAGACAGTACTAATGGTACATCAAAAACAGGGAAAAGCTTTTGTATGTTTGCCTTAAAAGTACCTTTTATGTCTGTAGGTAAAAAAAAAAAATCCTTTTACATTTCATTTTCAATCAGAGGCTTACAGCTGTTAGAGTCATGAATTATTACTTATGAAAATATAGTAATGAAAAATTAGTTTAAAAACAGACCCTGCAACTTAAAGTTCAAGTGAGATAGAAAGTTATTTTTTGAATAATAATTTCTTCAGCACAGCAGCTGTCACGAGGACACTTGTGAAGAGTGACGGGAGAAGGAGACTGTCTTAACACATCAAGGACAAGCACAGCTGTCTTAATTTCAATCCAGTGCTCTTTTCATTAGAATGCAGCACAAGAACACTGAATGTTGTCTGGACAAGGGATTGCTCCCATTCTCCTCTGTCACTTATTCCCTCTTTCCACCAATCTTCTGATTTACATACACATTTGAAAAAATAATCTATGCTTGCAGAGATGGACGTTTGTCTTTCAGTGTCCTTAAATTCCACATTTTTGTGCAACCTACAGAGTTCTGGTTTTGGGCCACCATCCTATAAATAGGTTTAGAGCCAAAATGAACTGCAGGAAATTCCCATGAAGGTGTGGGAGTAACCGACAAGATTTTGGCCTTGAGTTTCTAACACACAGCTTGGCTGCTATTACCTGGCAAAGTAAGGGGAAATGGTGTAAGAAGAGCAAATCATGGACCATTTCCCATACAGACTTTAGTCTGATGTTTTCTCTGACTCCAAGGTTGTTACAAGGAAAACTTATTCTGACATTAAGGAACCAAAACCCCAGCCTGCTACACAATTCATAGCTTTGTGGAGGTTTTTAATTTATTTTTTCCCTTTTATTCTCATGTCTCTCCAGCTCACACAATCACTGACTGCAGTCATCGTCCCTTTCTCAGTGGAATCATGCCCTAAGACACGCTAAGTGTATCAGATTAGACTTTGCAGTAGCACTGTACCCTCAATGCTAGCACAACCCCGAGAGGTCCCCTTCTCTCCTCTATCCTTTTCATCTCCTCTTTTCAGCACACATACTGTGGATTCTTTCTGCACATCCAGATTCATTTGCATGTCTATGTGGAGTTGTTCTGCCTAGGAATCTGAGGCAAATGTGGCAGAAAAACAGCTCTGCCCCTGAATTTGAACCTTCAAAGAGATGACAACTGAACATGCCCTTATTAACACACATAGAAAAATCATTACAGGTTAAGTGTGAGACTCAGTGGCTGAGTTAGTAGGTTTTGTGTCAGAAACTCCTGAAAACTAAGGATTTTATCTCATCCTATGGAAAGCCAATAGGTGAACTAACTCAATTTTTGGAAAGTATACATTGGTTCTTCAGCAACAGGGGTGGTGGTAAATTTGTGGACATGTACATACCACACATACAGGCTCTAATAGATGACATGGAAGGTGCAACACCTACATGCCCTTCATTACATTCATATCCTTCTGAGGGATTGAAATTTTTACCTAATTTCTTGGATCCATCTTTTCCATCCATGAGAGGGTGCATCCATGAGAGGGTGCACCCATGGTAGAAGCACTGTAATTAGGTTCTTCACTTTTGCACCAAGAGGACAAAATAATGTGAAAGCCATTTCAATTGCTTGATGCTTTTTGATGCTTCTTGCAGCAGCAGTGGAAGCTGAAGGAAAGAAAAAAATATATAATGACCAACATCTTTGCTCTGATATATATGAATGCAATTGACAGTCACAGTAATAGCCTGTACAGATAATTTTCCTTTTATTACTTAACTGAAACACTTTAAGATGGAACTGTGAACTTCTGCAAGTTAAAAGGTTGAGATGTATGTGGGCTTATCAGCTGTGGAGCTGCTGGATGTGGTTAAAAAACAGGACAAGAGTGTCCAGTTTGGAAAGGTTTAATTGATTATTGTTCTAATACTTCAGCTAGTTCAATACACAGATGTATTCTGTAACAATACTCACTAAATAATATGGTTCAATCTTTTCTAAGTAGAGTCCAGTAATAAGCATGACTAAAATTTTCAAAGGTGTTCAAAACTTAATGGGAGATGAGTGTATAATTATTTTTCAGTGCTTTTGAAAATCTCAGGCTTGATACTTACTGTTTATCGATCACAAACTGTAGCACACCTGAAGTTAGACCATTAAATTACATGGTTAAATGAAATATTTGTTAACAGTACCCTATTAAAAAACAGAAAGAGCTAAAATTTCAAGAAAGAAACTATTCTCACAACACACTTTATACACTGATCTTCAACAACAGCTAATCATAACTTATTTTTTAAAATGGAACAACTCCAGCATGAAAAAGGAGTCCATAAAGGAGTCTGATCCTGTAAGTGTACCTCATGCATGTACTTCTACTGCACTCAGGAAGCATGAGTCCTCATGACACCAAGGAGCTTTGGTGCTCATATGGAGGGCTCGCTTCCTTGGAAACTATAGCCTTGTTCCTGACCACAGGAACAGTTAAAGCAATGTAAATTTCTGAATATGACCTTTTTGTAGCACCAGTTAGAATAACCATTCCAGAAGCATGTCGGGGGTGGGAGGCGGGGCAGTTTTGCCTTCTGGTTAACATCCACATGCAATCCACGCCCAGGATGCTAATACTAACACTCAGGGTAAGAACACCTGTTGAACCCTTAGAAAAGGGAAATGAGCCAAATGCCTTACAGCACTGCATTGCTAGCACTCTTGGTCTTTCAACTGTTTGGGCTTGTCATGGTTTAACCACAGCCGACAACTAAGCCCCACACAGCTGCTCGCTCACTCCCCTCTGTGGGATGGGGGAGAGAATCAGAAGAGTAAAAGAGAAAACTCGTGGGTTGAAATAAAGACAGTTTAATAGGTAAAGCAAAAGCCGTGCACACAACCAAAGTAAAATAAGGAATTCATTCACTACTTCCAATTGGCAGGCAGGTGCTCAGCCACCTCCAGGAAAGCAGGACTCGTAACAGTTACTTGGGAAGACAAAATGCCATCACTCTGAACACCCCCCACCCCCCCAGTCCCCCACCCCACCCCTTCCTTCTTCTTCCCCCAGCTTTATATGCTGAGCATGACATCATATGGTATGGCATATCCCTTTGGTCAGTTGGGGTCAGCTGTCCCAGCTGTGTCCCCTCCTAGTTTCTTGTGCACCACCAGCCTACTCACTGGTGGGGTGGGGTGAGAAGCAGAAAAGGCCTTGACTGTGTGTAAGCACTGCTCAGCAGTAACAAAAACATCCCTGTGTTATCAACACTGTTTTCATCACAAATCCAAAACATAGCCCCATACTAGCTGCTATGAAGAAAACTAACTCTATCCCAGCCAAAACCAGAACAGGGATATATCTGAACCTACATCTGGATGCTAAGGGATCTATAGTACAGAAGGAATAAATTTCAAGGCCAATTCAGCACTGAACTTACAATGTTTTGTTGTTACAGTTCAACAAAATCACTTTATGTTACATTCATTTGCTTCTGTATAAAATAAAGTGAATGTCACACATTTTTGTCATACCATTTTTATTTAACAGGTTTTTTTTCTATACTCATTAGTTAAAAAATTTATAACAAGGCAAATCATTTATCAAAATGAAAAATGCTGCACTCCTTGAGCAAGGAAAGGGGAGTCTAAATAGATTGTCCCTGCTCTTAAATTAATGGAAATATCTTACATTTAATATTTTCTCTTAAGTAGTTATGTAAGCACTCCAAGATCATTAATGAAGAAGTACAGAATCACAATTTACAGCTGAATGGAAAAACTGCTAAAAATGCATTTCAGAATCATGTCATTGAGTGATACAGTCTAGGAAGATAAATGTAAGAATTATTGATCTCTGGTATCATAATTAAATGTACACAATACATGACAAGGAGAAAGGACAACAAAGTTCATTAAAACTTGACTTGGAACCTAAGATGTAGGACTAGTCAAGCAGATGTACAAGGGAAGGGTCAAGTTTATAAACAAGAAGCACTTTCATTTTAATAAAAAGTATTTTTAAAATAGGTTTGGGGTTTTTTTGTCACTATTCCAATAAATAAGAGTAATGGTTAATAGTTATTATTTATAAAGACGATTCATTTGTGTGTAACATCCCCAAAAGTACCTTTGGCCAGTTCATCTGCTGGTATTGTGATATGTTACATTTCTGTCTCATAGAATCACTGCAGCAGTTCAGTTGTCCTTTGTAAATCCAGCTGTCGCATGCCATCCAGACACTAATACACACATTCCTAGCCTTCTTTCTAAAAAATCTGGTAGAACAGATTTGCCCAGGCTTTCTTAAGTAATGCAATAACTGATCTTTTAGTACACAATACGTGTATTGCAACAAAAGCAAATTCACAGAAATCAGATGGAATTCATCCCAGCGAACTAATGGAACTTGCAGAAATAGTGTTGGAGCCACTGGCTATTATTCAAAACTAATGGAGAACAGCCAAGGTCCCAGAGCTGCGAAATGACAAACCATATTACCTATTTTGAAGAGAAAAAATAAAAACCAGCCAACCTACCGGAGGAATTACAGAACAGAGAATTCAAATTCGAATTGCCAAGTTAGCTAGCGAAGCAGTCAGTTTACAACCTGCTACAAAGGCATGTTGAAAGGTGGGTGATAAACAATAGAAACAGGAATTGGCAAAGAGAAAGCATATCTATGATATAAATATTATTGAACATGGGCCTCCTGCTCCGTGCTATTGCTACCACTCAACCCCTTAGTACAATCAGGCTGCCTTAAGACACTTTCACATGTGCCAGCAAGTACAAGAGTCACCTTTTAGCAGACTTCAGGAGGAACAATCTACCTGTCTGATTCCTCATTGCTTCCCAGCACTTGGGCAGAAAAACTTTATTTTGGTAATGTCCTTTTATACCATTCAAACATTTTACAACATTATACCACCTTGCATTTGTCAAATACTAGGCTTTAAATTACATGCTAAGTGTATGCACTAAAAAGGCTTACACCATGTAGCAGAAGATGGAACATAGGTCTAGCAGACTCATATTGGAATATTCCTATGTAGGGATTAGGTCTACAATCTCATCAGTTACAAAAACAGTTTAAGAACCAATTGTGAGGATTTGATTTGCAGTTTTTTCCTAAAACAGGTCATTTCCCTACCAGTTACAAAGAAGCTTCTCATGTTGAAAATCAAATGATAAAAATAGATGCCTTTTTGTTCCTGCAGGACATGGAAACCAGAAACCAGCAAACACGGAAACACTTAGAACAGCCAGGTTTATCAGGGAACACACAAAAAATGGATTCTCTATTTAATGTAGCCCTAAAGTACTTGGATAAATGATGAGTTCTTCTTTTTCAGAATACATCACAAAGTTCCAGAAAATAAATCATTTTTCTCCAAACATATACATATCTCTTTCAAAAAAATCCAACAGTTGAACTGTCTTTATTTTTAAAGCTCCTTCTTTACATGAACATACATGCCATTTTATGAACAATCAGACAAACCATTTTACTTTTGCTTCTTCATTACCAATAGCCTGTTTTCTGGCATGTCATAGTTTCCTGAATATGCCACAAGTAAATTCTATAGATAGACACTCAGTCTGGAGTAGGGACTCAGATCCTAACTCCCGGTGTGCTGTTACCTATGGTGGAATAAAGGATATAGGGAGTACCATTTGCAAACTGATGGAGGAAAAAGATTCTTGTGCTTCCTAAAAGCAAGTGAGGTAGATAATCCCAGGCATAAGCAAGGTCACAAAGGAAGGTACACAGATACCTTTCTAAGCTATTAAGAAGTGCAAATTCAACTAGGCAGACTTATGCTGCTGTTAACATCTTTTACCCCATTCCACAAGCAGTGAGTCAGTGTTCTCCTTGCAAGGACTAGAACATTTGCTCTGTAATTCTAGAAAATAGAAATGCTTTCTACTACTGGCATCAGGTCTGCATCACCTGGCTATAAAAGTCACAGCAGCGTGTTTTGCTTACATTATTTCTTACTGCTATTCAGAAATTTTCTAGCTGTCATAATTCATTTTGAAGACTTCACTTATGTTAGCTATCCTGTATTCAATGAGAATATCTAAAAAGTGCAGAGATATGTATGCTTATCACTTATTTTAATACAAAATAATAATAATAATTCTTTGTAATGCAAGATAAAATAATATGCTAGAATGGTCAGAACTGATTAGAATAACCAATAATACAATAAGCATAAGAATGCATGCTTGGTTTTCTTACCATTAGTGCTGCATCTCTTTTGAAAACTATACAGTGATGTATTTGTAAAAATGTACCCATTGTTGCTTACTTTTTTTACTTTTATAATTATTCTCATCCTAGATTTATTTTTTCTTAAAATATTACGCCTTTGCAATTAGAAAACACAGGTTTACTTCTGAATATTCATCTGTATTTTCTGAACTATTATTCCAATCAAATACAAGGTATTGCCATTTTTCTCTAATACTTGTAGTTATTCTATGTGTTATTTACTTCAGAGGTAAGAAAGAAATCCACAGCTGGTACCTCACATCATACGCCACTTTGCATTTAATTTGTAAACAGAAGAAAAAAAAAAAAAAAGTGGAATCAGAAAGATCTACTAAAAAGAAATGTAAACAGGAACGTAAGAGAGATCCAAGCCAATTAAAATAATATACAAGGAAAACAGATGCAGGTTAGGCTGGAATCTCAAAAGTGCAATTTCTTAATGGTGTACCCTGGGATTTTGTTTTGCTCCCTTCCATTTCTTTTCCTTCAGTTTTTCAAGTCAAAATGTAAACAATCTGTGGAACCAAACAGAATCCTCAGTTAATTTTAAATAATTTTAAAATGTTCATCTATGGGACAAAAAAAAGAACATTAAAAGCTTTTGCTTCAAAGTGGAGTAGCATGGTACAACTGCTAGCTCTTCCTCATCCACTGGGCAAAAAAGAAGCAGCAGAAATAGCACTAAAATGGCCATGAAACCCACATATTGGTTGCTTTCTGTAAGTATGTAGAAATACATTCACAGGATGAAAGACCCAAAAAAATAATTTCTGGAACATAAATCTAAGGAAATCCACAGAATTGGCCAAGTCCAGACCAGAGCTCCAGATATGCAGAGATACCAAGAACACAGTAAAAAAAGAAGGGGGGGGGGGGGGGGGATAGATTTGACACTAAAAATGTGGATTTTTTTTTTTTTCTTATGAAATTACCCTTTAAATCTTAAACCATGATTAAAGTTTGGATTCAGTGTGAAATGCCATGCATAACTCTAAAATACATTTTCATATTCCATACAATGAGATAGTTGGAACAGATATACAATACTCCTCTAAATGGATTGTTCTTCTGAAGCTCTGTTAGAATAAACTTTACATTTATTTTCATCAACATGGCAGACTTGTCTCATTATCCAGATTCATATTTGTTTTCCAGAGGATTTCAATTGTAAGTATTTGGTAGCCAACACTGAAAAAAGAAAAAGTGCATTCATCACCCCCCTAGTATAGATATATGACAGACTGAGGTGCAATAAAGCTTGTATTGCCTCTGGTTTAGGAAGACTCTATTAATAACAGGTGGCAGAGCTGTAAGTTAGATATATGTATTTTCCCAAACGAATATCAACCAAAACTTTATAGAATATTACATACAAAAGAACTGTGTTCTGATATCATTACTAAGGTTGCAAAGTCAAGTACTACTCAAGCATTAGGAATCCCTTTTGCATGTGTGTTATCATAAAGTCCTTAATTTCACGATCCACACGAGCCCCGTCTCCTTCACTGCGCCAAGCTGATGGTGTTCACTTTATGAGCACTTTATCTGGTATTCTGTTTTCTCCTTTTTCAGTGTGTTACCCCAGGACTTGATTACCATACAGTACTCATGTTCTGAGCTGAAGATGGAATTATTAATTTCCTCATGAGCTTCTTCATGGGATTCATCACGAGAGTATCAGGTGTTCAGAGACATTAACAAATTTACCTTTGCAACAACCTAAGGAGGAATGGGTTTTATTATGGCCATTTTACTGCTTAGGAGCTAAGGCACATAGGATGAGATTTTTCACAGTTAAATAGGTACCCAAAAATGCATGAAGGAGCCTAATAGTTTTCCCAAAAGTGCTATAACATTTTATTTCCAGCACACGGGTGCTTCTGAAATTTTTCCTATGAGACTATGCCCATCACTAGCCATGCAAATACATTTTAAAATCTGACCAAAACAGATTAAGGACGAGGGTATCCATGGATTGTGGGTTCCCACTCTCAGACATCTTGGATCTCATCTTCAGAGCATTTGGCGTTCTACTAACATTTTATATGCTTTAAACACAAGCTTCAAGCTGCAGCAGAAATCTAAACATCAGGTGTAGCTCTGAATCCTCAGCATTTCTGCGTATCAGTCATCAAGATCCCAAGTCAGGCATCCAAAAATACTGAACACCTCTGCAAACACTTTTACATAAATGAACTATCAGCAAAAAGAAACTCTGTGGAGATGCTGTGGGCAATTTTCAAATACTTTAACTATGTAGCCATTCTCTCTCTGCAATTCTCATCATCATTCGCTACGTACCTTCTAGCTTCTGCAAAAAATGGAGGAAACCTTGACTGCAATCTCTTTCACCATAAACTCTGAATGTCTTGCACTGAATGGAGCAGCAATTTCTCACAAATATATACATGACTGTACAACTGAAGACCATTACACTATGTACATACATAGAGGCCAATTTGCATATGCAATACAGCTGACGTGCAAACTATAAATCACTTGACTTTGCAGTCCAACAGGGTTCTTTCAATGCTCTGTGGAGTTGTTGGGGGTATGTTTGGTAACATTTATGATATTAGAAATAGCAAACAGAAAAAAAATGCAAGACTACCCTCATGATTTAATGCACTGACACTCCAGAATTTTCAACAGGCACCAAGCCTTTTGATGCCCCACATACATGCACATGACCATTATCATAATTTCTGTGATAAGAAGGCAGAATTCATGGCCTTGCCTTTGTGTTAGAAGTGCCCAAACCAAACTTCAGGCTTCCACAGACCTCAGAATAAAACTGCCACTTCATTTCACCTGTAAACATCAAAGAAATCTGGTTCTGTATCTAAACGGATAGCCTTTTCTTAAGATAATCAAAGATTTTTTTTTTATTTTACTGCTTTATTTTCTTTGACATATATGAGTTATCCTGAAAGAAAGTTCTGTCTGTAGTAGTGATACAAAGTCAATAGAACCAGCTCCACATATGGAATCCAATCCAAAATCCAAGATCTGCAGCAATTTCTTCATTTATTATTCTTCTACTCTAGTATAAATGACCTGAAATATTCCATCATATAAATTCTTATATTACACTAGAGAGGAGTTTGCTTTTTACAATTATATAAGTGGTAATCATGAAGTGTATTTCTACTAGCTGTTGTAATTATTACATTAAATCATCAAACTAAGATCTGTCATATAATAGGACAACAAAACTTGAAGGACATCAGAGGATATTTTTGTTCCTGTAAAAGTATTTGCTTATTACATCCATTGCAGACATAGATCTACAGAAGAAATAATAAATGAAGAGTCTTAATTGAAAGCAATAGAGACTCCTGAACGCTTGAATAAATTTCCAGTGTACTGGAAGCATACTTCAATTGTTGGCTAACACAGAAACAGAGAATAATCATAAGCATATCTTCACCAACAGTGAAATATGTGTAAGGACAATAAAACTATATATATTCTTTTGTTCAACATCTTTGATGGAGAACTATCATTTAGAAATAATACATAATAGCTCTATAATGTATAATATATAATTATGTAAATAATTAGTATAATCTTGAGATGAGATGAGGGCTATTAGTGGCAGTGGATACTTTGAACCTTGCACATTTAGTCAAAAAGACCAATGACATCCAATCAAACTTCTTTAAAATGAATTGCAACAAACAATGGCAGCACAGCTGCTATTAGAATTATAATTGAGTTTAGGAGGGAAACAGCAGCTGAATGCAATGCAGATAATTAAGGAGCAAGCTTTTGTTAACACTATCAGTAGGGTCATGATTCTGCAGATTGTGAACTTATTATGGCTGAACAAACTAGTCTATTTTTATAACAGAGGTATATTTCTGCTTTTTATACTAATGAAGTATATTCTGACTAAAAGATAGCTGATCACTTATTTATTTAAGCTATCCATTTAGAGAAATGATAAGCATTTACAAATCTAAGATTACCATGGAAACCTTATTCTTAAATGCTGAGGATTATGGGAACAATTGGTTATACAATTGGATGGGTAAATAACAAGCCTCTGAGTATGACAAAGACTGTAGCTATGGAATTACATTAAGTAATTTATCTCTTTCAGGCTAATATACATTTTATGTTAACCCAGCACTGAAAGGGAAGCAATATACCTTCCATGGGTAAATAGTGAAAAGAAAACATTTAAAAACATAACATTCATGGTATGCAGACAGAAACTGCATAAATGCAAGTTCTTGTGGTCCTAACACTTAACCCTAAGGTGTGAGGGAATTACAAAACCCAGGACTGGGAATTTCAAAAGTAGTCTAAAATTTGTATTTCCTATTGTGTGTTGACTAATCTTGGAACAAAAGTATTCCATGTAGGAAAAACAAACAAACAAGAATTGCCAAAGGATTCAAAGTCACTCTGAGCTTGCAGCTTGGCACCACAGTCAGGCAATGCAAGATGCTTGACCATTCATAACCACGAGTCAGGGTTCCAGAAATGGAAAGGAGGTCATTAAAATGCCAACAACAACATTACATGCTGTTAGCAATATTACTGTTATAATATCATATTGTCATAATAACTCTTTAAACAAACTGAAGAGTGTAGGTCTACCATTATACCAGTAACCCCTTTAATTCATGTAGCACAGATTCAGGATCTTTGGTTTAAAACAATCCTGCTGACAACATAGGTCATTTCACTGGCAAATCTAAATTTGTTAGGGACAAATGAGTAATCCTGCTTTGGCATCTCATTGACCTCAATGTGTAAATAAAGCAAGCAGAATGTGTCTGACTGGCAGCAAGCCATTACCGTGCTATGTGCAATAAAAACACTAATATGTCAAAGTGATTTAAAAAATATGCTTTGATATTTTGACCTGCTGAAAATTCTATTTTTGACCCTGCAACCTCCTAAAATAATATAACAAAAAAGTTTTTAAAAATATTTTAACATTCCTAAGCATTGGCCCATGGCAAAGTAATTTGCAGGTTTTCCATTCCTGGTTCTGAACCTTCTAAGGTCCTATTTCACCTGACTGCGGAAAGCAAAAGCTTCTCCTGATTTGAAATTATTTTTATCTCTGTTTCTTCAGGAAATCCATTCCCAGCCTCAATATGGAGAAGTTTAATTTGGTCATTATCAAAATGGAACTCAAATGTGCTTCAGTAAGACTCAAGAATGGTATAATTTCTGCCCAGTTCCTTTTAAGGGAATCTGGAAAAGAACAGGTATCAGCCACGAATAAAAACATGCCCTGCTGCTCATATGCACACCATGTTGTGATCTCTTTACTTGCAGATTAGCTCTCATTATATGTCAGCAGAAATCTGAAGCACTTTTCAAATTTTATAAATAGTAGTGTTGATAATTTACTAAAACTTTCCTAATACTCTCTTTGCGTTTGCAGTGGGAGTAAATGCATGGATGTATACCTAGAAACTTAAGAGACAGAGCCAAATGGAGGTGAAACAAACTTGCACATTTGCAAAAGCATATTATAATGGTGACTACTCAAGCCAACATCTGTCAAGAGTTATGATGGCAGAATCTGAGTATATCCCCAATTTCACTCTATTTACAAAGCAAATTTCAGGGGAAAATTTGACTCATATCATCTATACCCTAACTGCAGAATTATGATCCCTGACTTCAAGTGGCCACCAATATTTTCAAGATGAGCATGGTTAGGGACCACCTTCATAAAAGGATTCTAAAAATAAAAAGAAATTTGAGTCCTGAACCTCCCTGTTTTAGGTAAATTCTGGAATACTCTTCTGAAATGGATAGTTTTTCTAATTTATCTTTAAAGATTGCTGTATATTACAGCTGAAGAGCAGCCTGAATGAAGAACTTAAAATTTTAGGAATTCCATATCTAGTAGATATAAGGACTTGTGAAAATAACTAATGGACTAACTTTAATTTTCTGAACATTTCAGAGAATCGGTGTGATTCAGATGTGAATGAGGCAATGGCATATAAAATGTGAAGCTAACATTTTTCTAAAGGCCACTAATAAATATACTTTTTAGCACCTTTTTACTGGAATATCTGGAAGCTTTCCTCAAGATGATCAGATTTCATTAAGGCAACAGCACTGGGGATCTGTCCCTACAAAGCAAGGCCTGTTTTCCTAATCAACCTCTACGGTCATCATTTCACAGTTTGCCAATTCAAGGACTTGGACCCTAACAGAAAATCAACAGTATCTCCTTTTAGCAAGACATTTTTTTCTACTAATTTAAAATTAAAGACTGCTGCTATGATTGTATATGTTGTTATGATCACCACTGAAGACAGTGATGCAAAGCAACAAACAAGCTAGAGTTGCACTGTTTTCTAACTTCATTAGATATTGCTGTAATGTAAGGCTGATATTTTTGAATACTTTAACATACAAGGCCTTTTGAGAGAAATATGCTGCTCACCAACCAGTTAAATCAGCTAGCTTTGAACATTTTTAATGTCCTTTTCTCTCCAAGTGCATATGGTTTTTACAGTTCTTCAATGCTAATAACAATTTCAAATACTTTGCACAAGTTTCATTGCTGGAGTGTCTACCAGAGGCAATAAACTTCTCAAACCAAACCCCCTTCACTCCTATCACAACCTCGTAGCGTCTTCTCCTTAGTACCATCATAAAACAGCAGAGCATTCAAACAGACATCTCCAAAATTCTCCCACTGAAATATCTTCTACTTTTATATGATAGCCTGATTCAAAGTGCAAATGTTTCCTGTTTACACTGAGTACAGTTATGACAAAATTAACAGAAATTCAGCATTTCTACAAGAAAGTAATTTTCAAAAGAATAAACAGGAGTGTTTTTTTCCCTACACAAAAGAGGAAAATAATCAGTCTTGCTAACTAAATAAGCCTGTAAAACTTAATCTGCTATAGCGGAAGCATGCACAGCCGCTGATGGACTTCTTGGTAGAGGCAAAAGTGTCTGGAAACAGAATTAATGCATTGGCAGGCTCTACCTAACAGCTCACTGCCTACCTCAGCTGGTCTGATGTCCCATCATAAAGGATAGGTGAATATCACTTGTGTCGTTAACATTTTTTTAAAAAGTATCTCTCTTTAATTAAGAATGCAGGTTTAGGTCTCCCATTCTTGCAGTAAGAGTCAACAGAAGAAAATTTTGGCAATGGAAAATTCTGGAGTTTTAGTTTTCTTCCTGTCTTTTCTTTTACATTGTCTTTTTTGGAGAACTTTGAGGGACCATGACTATCACATTGTGGATAATTTATATATGGAGGAAGCGTACTTTCTTTTTTGCAGAACTGCAATGGATGTCCCAAGGCATAGCATTATCTACTGCCATCCCAACACCTGTTAGTCAGGGCACAGGCAGCATTTCACTTGAATAGATATCAGTGAAAAAAGAATTTGGTCTTCAGGGTTTTCATTACCATGAAAGCATGATTTCTAATAATGCAGGAGGGATAAAAACAAGCCCAATTTCCCTTGGTGTTGTGGAAATAAAAAATAGGTTTACTGATAAGGAGGAAAGGGTTGCTGCAAAACAACTGACATATGCTTAAACATGGAAGCCTTCTTAATGCAATCTGACAGGATGATTTTTCAGCTGAAACCCAAGTTTATTCCTCCCTTTCCTCCTGAATAGCAGTTAGCACTCATTTTGGACTGATCAGTGGGTCATATCCACAATTTCCTTTTTACTGATGAGAGCTTTCTTTCCACAGTGATGTCATTGCTACTCCACAAAGTGGTTAAGCCTGGAAGTTGAACCTCCCTGATCATTGTACCGTATTGCCACTGAGCCCTCGATGGATGCAGTGGTCTGTAAAGCACATTCAGAGGAGAATGACTTCTGTGTGGAAGTCTTACAGTACACAGTTCAAACCTACTAGAGTAATGAGATACAGCATGGTACAATAATATATCACTTTATTATTTTAAAACACCTTATGAATATTAAACAAGCAACCTCTGTAGTATCTCAAGAGGTGGGATAACTCTTACTGTAAAGGATATTGTGTTGTGTTATGTGATCTATAACTCCACATATAATACATAATTTAATAAGATTTACTAATGACCTTGAATTCTGTTCAGATTTCCATCCTACCTTCAGCTGCATGGAGCTGAAGCCCAGGAACTCAAATATATTTAGGCATGCAACTTCCATTGATAATAGTGAGGGTGAGGCAGAAAACCTTTGAGAATCTGAAGTGAAATACTTTCATGACATGCATTAAAAGGACAGGAACAGGATTGTGTTTCCCTTTTTCTTTTTCTCTGTTTTTTCCCCAATGGGAAAATTACGTGACAGTTTTCAAAATTATGTTTCATGTATCTAGTTTATGTCTGCTGTGCTTCACGTTTGATATTGAGGCAAGGTTAATGACATGCAGCTTGCATTTGGAATTGAGAGTGGAAATGTTTAAGGTGGTTCCTAGATCCTGTGGGTATATGGTAGATATTGCCAGAATATACAAGAGATTAAATGATGCTTATCAAAAATCAATGTAAACTAATTTTTCCTTTCTGTGCAAATTTGCTGGGTTCACAACACAGTAGAGGTAATGCCTGCATTTCATATATAGTTGCTACCTAAATTCAAGGTCAAATACTAAATTACTTCTTGAGGCAAACTCTCAGGTAGTTTATTAATGTTTTGGCTGTGATAGCAAGTTAGGTTTCACCTTATGCGGTGATTATATATGAGCCATCACTGAAGTCTGAAGTATGAAATCAAGGATGTTTGATTGATTCATTTAATGGTGTTAAGGTATTTCCATTTAAAAATACTTCTAAAAATCCAGCTGTAATTAAGGGCAGGACAATGGTTGCCTCTCCCCATAGAGTAGCATAACATGGATCAGTAAAAAGAGACTTGTAAGAGATTTCTAAACTGAATGTGTGCTAAGAGAGATATGAGGGAGAAAACTGTTAACACAAGTAAAACATCTGATTAAGCCACAGGGGAACCACAGTCAGAATCCATTTCTATTGATGATTTCTTGTGTGGCTGTTGGTAAATCCCTAATTTCTGCATGCCTTCGTGTTCTGGTGGTAAAATAGGCATAAGAACTCACCTTTCTTCAGGGAAGTATTATTGAATTCAGTACTGCTTGTGAGGCATTCACAAACTATTAATATGTAGGGGTGGGCAAATAAGATTTTCCTCGACATTTTTTTCCCCTCTCATGACTGAGAGCTAGGCTACATGATCCAGGAAATTTATTTATGTCTAGAAGCTCTCAGAAGGCTTGATTTACAATGTGAGTGCAGCTGAGTATAGTGCATATCTCAGTTATGAAGCGTATTGACCAAGGAAGTCATTGCAGTTGAAGAATTAACTGCTCTGTTGGAGGGCTTCATAAACTCGTTTGTTATTACTGTTGCTCCACAGAGCCCCAAATGTCCAGCACAATCTCCTTCTGACTGTATTGTCTGCTAGGAACTCAAAAGCTGTTTTACTGAATGATGAGTCTTTTTTTTTTTTTTTTTTCTTTTTCTATATAACAATGCGCTTAAAACAACATGTTGGGAGCCGTTAGGCATTTATTTACCATGGTGGGTTAATCTCATCTGGGGAAGTATAGAAACTCAATCATGAGTGCTACAGTATATAAGCTAATTGCTGGGATAAAACCAAATGAATAATTACTTAACTTCAGAATGAGGCCTGGGGGAATTTTTCTTTAATAAAGGTTTAATTCACCAGTGATAATGAATGCAATCTCACATACTACTGAACAACACCATTAGCATAATGGCTAAGATACAAAAACTATAATTAGAACAAAACAGAAATGTTAATTACAGCCACGAAGGTACCAAACAAAAAGGGAGTTTTCCTTTAACTGTCAAGTGGGTTCCTGCCTGTGTAGGCTTAGTAATCCCTGTGAATGGGTCATCAATTCTGCTTGAGTGACTGACAGGCAGAAATTAAAAACTGAGGCTTCCTTTGCCTTTTGATTCCAGAGAGGACTGTGATTCACACAGGAGACTTAAATAGTTAGAGTACAGGTGAGGGTAGTAAAGACTGTACCTCTAATCATAAAGCTTAAGAATTAAGCTCCCATGTATCTGAATCCCACACTTCAATTCCTTTTCGCAAAAAGGCAGGCCCATCATGTCATCTCAGGAATATTAGATCTCTTCCAAGTTTATTTACTACCCCCAGATGTACTTGCTGTACACAGCACCGTGTAGCTGGACAAGGAAATGCGGCAGCCTGTTGGCTAGGCAGCTGCTGAGAAGTTTACTGATAACAAGCAGCTTCATTTCCGGCACTAACAACAACAATAACAAAAGCTCTTTGTACATAAAAATTTGCAGAAACTCCTATATCTTGCTTAAATGAAATCTGTGAGATGTCCTCATGGAAGAACACTCTTTTGTGCCATTTCTGCTGTGCATTTTCTCTAATCTCATGCTACACAAATATTAAATTTACAGATTCAAGAACTCAAAAGTTACAAAATATGAGAACCAATGTTGCATTTTTCCCCCTTACAGGACTTATTCAGTGTATAAAATGGACACTAACCGAATGGGGAGCTATTCAGTTTTTCTTTTTATCTTCGTCCTTCTATGTTTGATTCCAGACCTTATTTAGCACACATCATCAAAACCCTGCACTGAATACAAAATTACCAATTTCTTCATAGGCTTTTTTGTGGTTTTCTCAGCTTTTTTGTGGTGCTCTCAGCTCTCACTATAATTAATCTATCCTCCCAACACCTCTAAGAAATCATATAATTGAAGCACAGAGAGATGAAGGCCGCTTTGCTAAATATTCACTGATTTGGGTGCCTGCTTTGATACAACTAATTATTCAAGGCTGGGGGAGAGGTTGTAATTTATGTAGCAGTGCACACGTTTAAAATACAGCCCCTATTAACTTGTAATTTACACATGAGCTTTTAGCATGTCCATAAACTGAAAATATCTGTAAAAAAATCTGTGAAAATTCTGATTGAAGAAATCTGCTGATGATCCCATTAGAACATGGTGGTGAAGGTAGGAGAGGAACCTAGTCCCCTGCAGTGGCCCTGCCACCTGAACCATGAGACTGACCCTTCCACCCTAACAGCTCTGCACCTCTCACACTACAATTTCTGCAACAAATGAACAGGAAATCAAAAAAGGGTGGTAAGGAAGAAAGAAAAATAATAATAACCTGAGAAATCAGAGCTATTTTTGTTACTGTATTTTCTAAATTTCCTTGCAAATTGGAGAACCTGAGGGCAGATGTTGGTGGGAAAGACACTTCTACTGTTCACCTAACACTGTTGCCATTAAAGATAATGAAGGCTGACTTAAATACCTAAACCTGAACTGACTTCACGAACCTGGCAGGGAATAAACCTGCCTCAGGATTGAACCAGTCAGTGGCTGTTCTGTGAGCATGGGCTGACGCATAACTACAGAAAGGAGCTAAGCACTGAGTGGCAAATATGGCACTTTCACTAAGTGTCCAGGAGAGGGGTTAGTGAAAGTGCTTTCTGCTCTCTAACAGGCAAGCGATCAAAGCGCTGATTGTAAACCATTGATTGGCTAAACCACCTTAGGGGGAGGAGGCTCAAAGTCCATCTGTTTGAATAGATCTCTCACCACCTGGCTACACAGGATATGATATCCTGTTTAAGCTGGGCAGCCTCGGCAAAAAATATTCAAGCTTCATTCGATGAAACTGTGGAAGAAGCAAAATCCCAGAATGACATGATTTTTTAATGCAGTAAACAGGATACTCCTGTGGGTGGCAAGAAACCTGTGTTATGTTTCTGTTAATGTACTTCATCCAGTGACTATTTAACATGAAATGCATAACAACAATTATTACAGTATGGACCAGAAACCAAATGCCTCTTCTTCCTAGTCCCTTTCTCCCCTAGCTGCAAGACTAGACTCCTGCTGGCCCTAGATCTGTTTCTCTAGTCTAGCAATTCATGGAGTCCTTTCTGCCCAGCAGAACAATTTAAACAGGTAATACAGTCCAAACCACCCAACCAGCCTGTATCACAATGATTATGAGATTAACCCAAGAGGCTAGAAACACAGATTTGAATCTTTTCAGGTTAGGTAAAGCATTGGAACTCGAAATACCGTGTCCCAGGCAAAAAAACCCAAAGTGTATTGACTCAAAAAAAGGAAAAATTTATTGACCATGAGGGCAGTCAAGGAGGGGAACAGCCTGCCCAGGAAGGTTGTGCTGTTCCCATTCCTGCAGGTTTTCAAGATCATACTGGATTAAATGCTGAGCAACCTGGTGCGACCTCGTAGTTAAGCCTTCTTTCAGCAGAGGGTGGAACCAGAGACCTCCTGAAGTTCCTTCCAACCTGAATTAATCTATGCTTTCACAGGAAAAGTGGGTGGTGGCCTTCCTCACCTGTTACTCTGTGGAAAAAGCAACAGTTGAAACCATGCCTTAGGAAGACCTCAGAACTACATGCAGTAGGCTTGTCGGCTCACTCATCTGTCTCATTCGTTCACAATGTCTACAGAAGCTATTTACAGGCAACTTCCAAGTATAGTTCTTGTAACAGATTTTTATTTTCTTCTTTTATCTCAGTAATTCTGGTATTAAAGACATGTTAGCCTTACTAGAGAGTAAGAATATTTCTAAGTTGATTTTTACATTTCAGAAAAGACTAGGTTTTAATTTTGGACAGAAGTGACCAATTAGGCTAAACTGCCCACTCCATCAGAATGCTGTGCAACTTTAACAGATTTCAATTCACTGTTTAAATTATGATGCACAAAGCTAAACAATCTTTTAGTATGAATTTGTCTTTCATGCAAAGTAAGGTTTTCTAGAAAAAAGATGCTGTAAAACTAACAAAAAAGAACAAAGGAACAGCTGTAAGTCAAGAGTTCTTATGCCAACACACTGTTCAGCTGGGTTCCACATTCATTTCCATCCCCCACATCATGCTGATTATAAACTTAGATGCAGTTCTAATGTTTTCATTTAATTCATTTTTTCCATATTTTAAATTCATTGTATTTAGCGAACATTCAGTTTGAAACATGCAATATCAAAAGAAACCCCCGCAGGTGCAGGGAATTTGAATAATCAGGTCCACATAATCCGTGAACCTCAATCCACTGAAGTCTCCCTGGGACCATTTTAAATGTGCAAAGGAAACAAATGTCCAAATTACTCTAAACAATTGTGAGATAACAGATTAAATAAGGCAGATTATTAAAATATTGATACGTATGTTACAGTGATGCCTTCAGTCCCCCACAGAGATACCAGCCCTATTGTGCCAGGCACTGTATAAGCGCACAGGATGGTGCTCTGCCCAGAGGAATTTACAGTCCAAACCTTGATTTCCCATCAACATCCATGTTGTAACATCAGGTCAGGAATAGTCAAAACTCAGTGTTGGGGAGAAACAAAAATATGAAACAACTATTCAGGTTCCCAGTAAGACTGTAGCAGAACTGGGCATAATTCCCAAGCTTCTGCAGTTCTGCTTTTGTGCCCTGCTTCCCAGACCTGACTGTAAACTAATCCTTTTGTATGTTCTTCTGCCATCCATGGCAGCTAAGCACTGCCTGGCTGCACTACATTTTCCAGCTTTGTAGGTGCTTCAATTTTCCTCAGAAGGAAATTTCCTCTGTTGCTGTGTGTCAGAATTACTTATGTTACTGGATTCTCTACGCTGCTTCTTAATTTTAGGATGGTCCTTTTAATTTCTTTTTTTGCATTACTGTAAGTTTTCAAATTCACAGGTTGGCCTACCAACGAGGACAAAGTCCTCTAAAGCACTACTACATTCCAAAGATTAAGAACAAATGGAGATTTGCAAAATGAACAATGTGGTGCACACTTCTTTAATAAATACATCTTCTACACTCAGATTGCACAATTCATTTGATGTATTGTTGAAATATAGCCAATGACTGAATATAGCCCAAGGAGCTGAAGGACAGATTTCTCCTAAAAACTGGCATAGACTGAAAAAAGCGGCATAAAGTAAAAGTTATCTAATTGAAACCTTAAATTCTATTCTTTGGTATGTCATATGGCATACATGCTGATGCACTGTTGAAGATACAACGATGTAAAATCAATAGCTGAACATCTGCAAGCATCCATACCTACATTACAAACATGACTGATATTTTGGAATATTTAAGCAGTCTCTCTTTGCAGTTTTATCCATGGGCCTTAAAGTGCTCCCAGTTTCTGTTATATCTGTTATAACTGTATAATCAAATCTGACAATTTTGTGCAATGGCAATTTTTATTTTATCTATTTACATTTTTTTAAAACGAAAATTCCTCGTACTGAACTGGGTGGAAAAGAGAAAGACTTTGCTACATGATAACAGATATGATCTTGATTATTCCAAGGAATCAAGTCTTTTTAAGCAAGGACTGCCTTACTGAGGTGAGGAAATATTATGCATCCCAACCTTTTGCTATCAGCTAAAGGCTTTACAAGTTAAAATACCAAGTAGACGTTTATTTAAACCAGATTTGAACCAAAAGTCATCTGCATAGTGCGCACGTCCTTCTCTGGATCCGTATCATGGACAAAAAATAGCAGAGGTGCAGAAAAATACCTGATGATACACCATGTTCCTTATTTATCAGAAGAGTTTCTTTAGACATGGCTAAACAATTACTTTTTATTTGGTGTATCGTTGCAGTATATCCAGTGACTGAATATAGCACATGCCCAGTTTGCCTGTAATGCAGTTAATAACTCACTCTATTTTTGGCTGGGTAAGTAAGAAACCAAACAGCTAATTTCCTAACTCTCTACCTGGAAGCCAGGATATATCTGTTGGTTTTCAACCATGTCAGGCCATTGCCATTTTTATTTACTCAATATGCCAAACGATTCCATTTGCACAGTACATTTTGTTACAACTTTTTCTTAGACTTTTTCAGCTCTTTTTGTTTGGGGATTCAGGAGGGACAGTTAGGATGGTAAGGATTTTTGGCTCCAAATTATTTAATAACAAGAAAGAATAGACAACTATGATTCCTCTCTTATCTCTATATTTATTTTATTATGCAAGACATTCTCCTTGATTCGGTACTAAGCAGTTGTGAAAATCAGGCAGGTTCCTAAATATGGATTTAGAGTCTAAATTTAGGCTTTCAAATCTGACTTGTGTTTTCCTGCAGGGTGCCCAAGCTCAAATTCACCCTTAGGATCAGGGAGTGGAGTTTCTCTGGGTTCACTTTTACTATCAGTGAATAAGTTTATTCAGTCTTGAGAACGTACTTTACCACCTGTCAACACAATTTTTTGGTTGTGATGTTTTTATAATGAAGCTTTACCACCTTCCAGTAATTTCAAAGTGAGCCCAACCTTTTCTTAGAACAACAAAAAGCTTTACAATTAGCTATTGTTAGTTTGTTTCTTTTCAGCAATGTATCTTGCATCTATACTGATTGCTGGGCTTTGGAAATAGGCTGAACATGTATTTATTGACTAATCAAAAATACAGTAAAAGTAGAAAGACACAGCAATATTTAAAATCTAGCTGATTACCCTTTGGTGGCAGATGACTAACAGCTTACCTCAGCAAAGCAAAAATTGCTGCCAAAGGTTTCTTCATAGAAATAATCCTTATTTATTATCCAAGTTCACAGCTGTATACACTGCAGGCAGTAACTAAAAACACTTAAAAAGCATGATGCTAAAAAAACAAACCCCAAGCTTACGTGACTGTGATGCTTATTAAAGGTCCAATCCTTCCTCATTAAAACCAACAGGAGGGGTGCTGCCAATGATTTTAGTAGTAAAGGAAGTCATCTCAGGCAAAATATTCAGACAAAGTCATAAAGCTGCATTCTGCTCATTAGCAGTAAATGTGTGATTCTCTCTGGCATGAACAGGGAAAGTGCTAAACAGCTCCAAGAATTCTTAGGTTACTCAATAATCTCCTTCCTTGAAATAATAGGACAACAATAAAAGCTATTTTCTGCCCCCACTGCACACACACAGCCCCAGCTGTCCGAACTCTAGTATTTCTTTCAGAAAAAAAGTGATTATACACAGCTGTTGTAATAGCTCTTTTTGGGCTAAATCAGCAATCTTTACATGGAACAGTGTTTTTATAAGACCTATTAAAACCTCACTTATTATTAATAATCACTACTGAGTTTGGTAAAATGTATGGAATAAGACCAGATGAAAAGAGTAATATTCACTAAGCAATTCAACCACTTAACATTGTTTGCCTGGAGGGAAGAACACAGGGAAATAGCCTACTATTCTTCTCTGGCTATGCACCCCATCCTCCCCTCACATGTCTTTTATTTGTCCTTCCTGTGCTGCAGTCTGCAACATTTTCATACTGTTTGCAGGAGCGAAATACGAAACCGAGCAAGGTTAGGTGACAAAATACCAGCTAGTGATTTGAAACAGACTGAAATGATGTAGAATCAAAGATTCCATCCCTTTCCTCTCATATCACTACTACAGAAAATAATTGTCTTTAGACAAAAAATCTGATCCCACTTTTCCTGGATTTGGGAAGGATATTGTAAAGGACACCCGTGGTGGGTGCCTGATCCAGTAGTTGACCCTCTGCGTTTCTCACTGTCTCATCACTCAGCTGCTTCACAACAACCAAGCCAAAACACGAAAGCTGGGAGCACTAATGAATAGTGTCCTCTGCACCCTGCCCAGAGCCTGTGGGCCTGTCAGGACTGGAAAGGGGACTCTGGTACTGAAGATCCACCTGCTGGTGCCAGCAAGACAGAGAAGGATGGACCGCTCAGGAGTCTGGATGAGCAAACAGGTCTCTGACATGAACTGAAGAACAGAAAATGTTGGCAGACTGAGTATGGAAACAAAATTTAGAATAAGGACACCCTTATCGGTTCCTTGAGGTTAAACCTGGTGAGATCCTAAAAGCTTCTGTGCCATAAGGTCTCTCAAAAAGGGAGCCATCTGAAGGTGTAGCTGATGACCCACTCCACTCAGAGATCCCGCAGAGACCTCTGAATGAATTAGCAGGCTGACATATTACCATGCAGCATTACCAGCTCAGATCCCAGAAGCATAGTGAGATTTGTGTTAAGTCTGGACTAACTAGCCATGTCTCTCAACAAGGTTAATTGGTCCAGGTTCTGCACGTGTGCTGGCATGGTGGTATTGTCCTGGTTCAAGAGCTAGCCCTACAATGCTATCAACTATACTCCATCATGCAGCAAAAGCAACCCCTGAAGTAACACAAACACAAGAAATTTAAAATTTTACAAGTTCAAACTAGCACTACAAACCATACTAAAAAGAATACAGGAATCGGTGCAGGTTGTGAATGAGAGGTGCTGGGTGCGTCACAAGAGACGTGTGCCATACAAGGATTACCACAACAGGAGTCAGTAGCTTACGAGGCATTTGTTTCTTGGCACGGCAGTATTGCCAGCCTGGAAGCCATTCGCCTGCAAGCCCTCTCTATAACTAGAATTAGACATGTAAGCAACGCATTGGTATAGCTGCGCATGCCCTATGCTTACCCAGGCCGCATCAGTCCAATAACTCAGAGAGTTTAGAGATAATCATTGCTGGGACCAGGTCCTTAGCAGGTACCGTCATGCCAAAAAACTGACTGGGATTCCTGGGGCAGTTGGAGACCCCAAAGTTGAAGATTTTTTGAAATTTTTTTCAAGTTACTAAGATACCTGTCATCTTATTATTGTACTGATCTCACATCCTGTTTCTTCACTCCAGTTCTCTTTCCTACAAATTTTCCAGTTCAGGTTTTCTCTTAGCCTGGTTTTTCTGCTCGCTTCAATACACTTCCCTCCTATGTTTATAATGGTCAAAACGTCATTCAGTCCCACAGCTCAATATGTTGCAGTAGCAGCTGCAAAATGCTGTTCAGAGGTTTATGGCCAGTTTTCAGACCTTCTGGTCATGCCTCTGATGAATCACAAACCTTAGTTTCTTGCACAGGAAGCCACTGATGAACCCTAGCAAGACTTTGCAGTTGCCTACACAGCAGCAGTATACTTCCAAAAGTGTGGATACGCCAGGAATTTTTAACCCTTTCAACTCATCTCCTAGTTATTTCAGTTGCACTTTTGGTTTTGTAAAAATAGTGTAGAGATTTCTGGTGTATAAGTAACTCTTCATATAGTATACATACTTCATTTTCATATTCAGTTTTACTAAGGCTAAATACACAACAGTTAGCTCAGGTAAAGAATACTTTCTATGTTACTGTAAGCATATAGAAAAAACAAATTCCTAAAGGGGAGAACACACCTATTAATTGTTGAAATAATTCCGAGATTTATTTTTTTCCGGTAGAATTCTGGAGTACAAAACATCTACATTGTAACTGTGTTGTTTAACAAGCATATGCATTTCAAGTATATATATTTTCTTAAAAGGTAACTATAAACAAATGGACTCTAGGAGAGTAAATTCATATTTGTCTATTCTATTATTATAAATTATGTGATCTTTCCAAATAGAAGCACTGGAATAATTAAACTAATTTTCCAAAATTATTCTAGTATATTCAATTACAGATTTTAATTATTTTGGAGAAATAATTCACAGTGTTAATGAAAGAGACAGTAGTTAGAATCATGGCAGAGTATGGGTTTCATGTTTCTGCATTCCATAAGCCTTATTAGAAATGTAAATCAAATATTTGATGAATACTAAGAGCCCATTGGGACATTAAAATGAATATTACCATTGTGACTCTGAGAATCAGGTTGAAGTATAACAGAAGTCAGTTAAGGTAAGTGGATTTCAGTGCCAAAGGGAACATTAGCTGTTTTAAAGAGGCCTCTAGAGTAATATCCAGTATTAAATATGAAAAAAATAGATGTTTAAATAACACTCATGTTGTGATACAAACCAACAAAAGACACCAGAATTTCAAAGTTTCAGCTATTATTTCATATAAATGAACCTCATCTCCCATGTTGATAAAAATTAACTGAGGACAGCAGGGGTGTGGGGAACATGTAGAAGGCATGTGGGAGTTAGCTCTGAGTCTCCTATGTTATCCCCTAATCATTCACTATTACAATTAATAAGAACTTTGCCACTGCTTTTGAAGAGAGCAAGTCCTAATGCTGGCCCTGGCTTGTATCTTAAAATATGATTTTGTATTTAATGTTCTGTAAAAGCATCCAGAGCTCACCATATTCTACAAAGGGCATTTTGATAGCCCGAAAGGTTAAACAGCTTTCAGTAATTAAGCCAGTTCTACATATTTATATTTCATACAGTATATAGTATTTTGAAAACTATGCAAGCTGAAATTTATTCTTTCTAGGAGAGATCATGTTTTAGAGAATGGGTACATAGAAAGCATAAATGAGGTAAGGCAACAGACAAAGGCTGTGTCAGGCAAACGGCTATTACACATTATTCCATCTCAGGTTTTCCACAAAGCACCATGGCCCATTATTTCCTGTGAACATTTAAGAAAGGTCTACCTCAATTTTATGTTCATATAAAGGGATGGAGGAGTTACACCAGCTAGAAAAAAGTATAAAAATTCTGTGACATTTACTACCTCCTAATTGGGGTACAGAAACACTATCAGTAGTCTTGGGGTGAAGAGATAACTATATGCCTTCAAATTTGTTTAGGCCATGGATGAAGTTTGAAGAGGAAGTAGGAACATGTTTGCATTTGACAGAACCAAGGTTATACGCAGTGATCCTCTAAAACTTAATGAAATTTCTACCTTTAAAAGCGGCAGAAGATAAGCTACAATTTTTTCACTGTTTGGCTGAAATTTCATGCAGGTGATAGCTCTTGTGAAATTTTAATTATGTATGAGCTGAACTCAGAAGAATAAAAGAATTTCATATTGTTCCAAATTGAACAATTGTACTTTTTGTACCAAAAAGTTTGTACCTATTAGGATTCATATTCAGAAAATTTTGAGTAGTTATCTCCATTTTCTATATCCTTCCCTTTCCCCATCATTTCTATAATTATATCTGTGGTCAGTACATTTCATGAGCTATTATGTTAAGGTATCACTGGCAATGTATTTAATAACAGAAAATGTACATGTAGATTTCTTCTGCATGAGGTATTGCTTGAACTACTCCATATTCAAGGGAAAGGAAGAACCAGTGTAACAAGCACTTTTTTTTCCTAGTGCTTTGTCAAAAGGCCTAATTCTGCCCTTGATCAAGGGTCCACTGTTTTGAAGGGTACCAAACCACAATCCGTCACATAGTCTAAACATAGCTCTACGAGCTTTTGAAAATCCCACTTCTGTGTACGGGTGTTCCATATGAACTTGGCAATATAAAAGCAGTGGCTTATATTTAAGAAATACAAGTTTACACTTGGCAATGGCTTCCTGGTCATTTCCGAAAGTAAAAAATTTCTTTTCCTGTATCATTAGTGTCAGCAGAAGATTTGTTTTCAACTGCAGGAAGCATAGGATCAAGCTGTGAAAATCTAAATAACTTTTAATTGTTACCCAGGTGCAATTTTATTTTTAAAACGCCAAGACTTTATGCCATGACAGACTGCAAAATTAATAAAAATGCAATTTTTATTCTGGATCATGCAATTTCAAATGTTTACATGTGTCTTTAACACAAAACATACCATTAACCCTGTTAAATCCATACAACCAAAACAGGGTGGTTCCTACTAATTCCTCTACAATGAGATCCTCTTCTGACTCCTCATTGGAAGAAAGTTCTGGAAAAAAGCAATCCCAAAACTGTCAACAAAACAGAATATTGACAAAATATTTTCTCATAATAGATTGCCAATTTTCTCCTTCTAGGGACTTTGCTGCAATTGTTTCTACAGGATTTAATGGAATGGACAATAAGTAAAGCTGTGTAATGCACATGCTCCTTTTTTTCCCAGGATAAAGACATTAATAAAAATCTTAATTTTTAATTCTTAGGTCTTTACCTAGACCCCTTCTGTTACATTCAAATAGCCTTTCAGTACTGGAAAAACAAAATAGCAAAAGTAGCTTTAGCAACTGTGTTCATTATACTAGCATAAACTTTCAACTTAATTTTTACAGATATTTACTCTGATATCATGAACTGTTTTAAAAAAGGGATGTATGTGACTTAAGTCATTATTTAATTACTTTCACACAAGTATTTAACTCCATGTGACAGTATTATGCCAATACTTAAATGACAGTTGCCCGTATGTCTTTGAACCTATGGCCAAGACCAATTATTTGGAGTGATGACCCTAATTTGAATCAGTTTATTGATGTCATTGATGTCTAGATTAAATCCTGTGAGTGAGGGCCTGCCTGTATATTTAGAAGACAATACACTTTGAAGTATCTATTTGAGACTTAATCATTTAGTCTGGAATGTTTTCTAACAAAAACAGTTACAGATATCTTAGTTATCATTGTATGATACCACATACGCTGTGATTGCATGTTCTTGCATAAGAAACTAGGAAATCTAGACATAAGTATTATTAAGGGTTTTTATTTTTTTTATTTTCCATTTAAAAGAAAACATTTATTAATATGGAAATGCAGGAAACCATGATTTTTTTTTTAGTTTTCAAAGTAGCAAAAATATATTAAGTGCAGTATTTAGCTGACAGTGTTGATGACTTTCTTTAAGAAAATGCAGTGTGTTGATGGGTATCCTAAAGTATTCAGTCATTTACCACACAGTTTTATTAGATGCTGTCTTGAACTAAAGCAGAGAGATATCTTGGATCTTATCCTCCACATATGTTCTAGAGACTTTGTGTCAAGAAGTTGGATGGTTATCACATTATATAAAACGCATCCAACACAAGGGGTGCAGTTTCAAACAATGGATTCAAAAGAAGTTGCTACAAGTATGCAGTTTTCAGCACAACTTATAGAAATTAAAATAATAATTCATGAACCAGAGAGAAAACTCCAACAATGGTGGTCACGATGATAGATGTCCCAAGTGCAGAAACATAGCTTCTTGCTGGGTGACAGACAATATTAGTGACACTACACTAAAACTCAGTTTCAGGTAGAATAGCAGAACTGAGACCAGTGTAATTCCAGCAAGCCAAATAACAGAGAACCAAAAAGTTACTCATCATCAAAACTGATGACCAAGTCTGTTTTCTTTAGGAGAAACACAAACATTGAGAGCCAAATCACATGCTGGTAGAAGGACTGGTAATTCTCTAGGAGAGTTATATGGTTAATGAGGATGTTTGGGGTTGGTTTTCATCGAGCAGATATAACATTGATAGCCAGACAAGTATTTAATCCTTCTACTGAATAGAATGCAAAAGATAATTTAAAGGAAAAAGAAAAAATTACTCACTAGGTCAAGAAATACTATTTCATATAGGGTTACTACAACAAGAGAATGCAAAAAGATCATAATCCGAAAGGAAACAAAGGTCTTGATAAGTCTTGATACACAGAATACCTAAATGATAGAATTCACATAACTATAGAGCTCTTTAATTACATTTTTTGTAGCTGTGTAATTTTTAAACCAGGTGTGAAAGGGGCAGAATCTTAACCTATAAGCTCAAGATATTTGTCTGGACATGAATTTAACATATGAACTTAATATTTGTTGATATCACAAATGGTTGAGGTGATGATACTGCACAGCATAATTTTGCTATAGAATTCTTTTTTGCTTTAGGTTTGAAGGGTGGATGAGTTGTTTTATAGAGGGCTATTCTTCAAAAAAGAAAGCATATCTATGTCAATCAAATGATTAAGTTTATACCACCTGACCTGAGAAAGATTTAAATGCACCAATGGATTACAGGAACATGTGACAGGACATTTTGAAAAACAAAATGTTCTTACTCAGATAATTTACATAGCAGTGGAAAGCAAAGACTAGCTTTGCTGAAGTAAGGAAAAATTTAAGAAAATATTGCAAATAAAGCATCAAGCAGATGACAGCATAGAACACTCCTGTTATTTTTAATATAAAGTTGCATAGACCAATTTTACAGTTAAAACCATTTTGCTGTAGATATTATTTGTTCCATTTTACAAGTTCTTTTGCCACTGCTTTCAAATGGAAAAGGATCTTGTATAATAACATAGAGTTAATCAGCAAAGTAATTTTAATGGGGCAAAGCCCGTATATTCATACTTTGTATGACAAAAAGCTGAATGTTATTACTGAAAGATTGGAATTTGCCTAAAAAGTGCCAGGTTATCAAAACCTAACGAGAAAAAAGACAAAGCAAAGTTAAGATTTTAGGGTTCTATTAAATAAATTGTGCAGTTTCTCTACTTTGACAACTATTTTTCATCAGAAAAAGCAAGTGTGATTTTTATTTAAAAGCCTTTGTATCCTACTCAGTCTCCTGCACACATTCCCTACTGACAGAAAGAATGCAAGGACCATTTTTTCATGAGTAGTACCTGTCTCAACAGGCAACAAGAACTAGCTGAAGTTGGGTACATGTGTGTTAAATACACGCCTGAAGGAGAGGACTAAGTATGAGTGTGTATGTGCATACATATATGAAAGACAAAAAAATAAGCGTCTCCTTAGAAATCACCTATGTGATGACCAGGCATAAGAACCAGTTCTAAGCCAATTTTAAACAATTCAGGCCAAATTTCTAACTCCAATTCAGTATACAATCAGAGACAAATAATTTAAACTCTTCTCTCTATTTCTCCATCTAAGAAATGAGCATAATGTATACTTATCTACAACACATGAGTATTGGAAAGATTTTTGTGCTTTTAATATATGGATAAAAATCACAAAAAAAGATTAAACTAACATAATCTGTAAACTAATATATAAACTGCATATTAGAATGATTCTGCCTTCATAGTTATCAAGCAAGATGTTTAAACTCTTTACATTCATTGGCCTGCCAAGAGATCTTGGATTATGTGAGCAGCGATTATTCACACTTCCTCCTGTTTAGCAAGTGATTTCTGTTCACTGGATATAGATCTTTTTTATTTCAAGATAAATTATGCAAGTCTTCAACTTTATTTTTTTTATATTCTATACATACTATACATACATATCCACATATCTGTATAGATGCATTGCACTGTGTATATACTAAAATATATTATAAATATTATAATACATATTTTAATAGGGGTGGTAGTTAAGTCAATTTATATGGTCCATCTCCCCACAGACAGCAAGAAGTTCTTTTTAAAGAACTTTTAAAACCTAACATATATCTTTCTGACCAAGAATACGGTAGTAATAAATCTTTTCGCGTATTATTGGAGAATAAACCTTCTTAAATCATGTAAAAGACATATTTGTAGCAATAAGTGGTGAACATTTAATTTGTCTCCCACATACTGCTATTCTATGCTAGAATTTGTGAATCTCTTAATAGCTACCTAATCTTTAAGCTCATATATTTCGCTGATTCATTTTTTCTTATTAGGGATCAAAATATCCTACTCAAAGGGTGCATAAATACTTTCCTGTCAAAACTGAGATGAAGTATAAAGTGAGGTCTCAGAAAGGTCTGTCCTGAGTCTGGTTCTCTTCAATATTTTCATTAGTGACTACTATGATAATGGAATAGAGAAGACACTTATAAAGCTTGTAGGTGACACCATGCTGGAAGCGGTTACAAGCACTTTACAGGACAGAAGTCAAGACTTACCAAGAATTATCTTGATGAATTGGAGAAATGGCCCAAAGTCAATAAGACAAAATTCAACAAAGACAAGTGCAAAGTAGTAAATTTGGAAAGGAATAATCAAATGCTCAGAAATGGGGGAAACTGTCTAGGCAGCAGTAAAGACATGTTATAGAAGACAACAAACAGAACAGCAGTTAACAACACAGTTGCAAAAAGAGCAAATGTCATCCTGAGATGTTTTAACAGGTATGCTGCCATTCAGGCATAAGAGGCAATGAACCTGCTCCATCAGTATTGGTGGGCCTTCAAGAGCAGTTCACCCAATTAAGGAACTAAAGTCAAATTCTACATGAAAAAAGTTTAAAAAAATAATGCCATTAAGCCACAAGTGAACTTGAAGAGTCCTCTTAATGGAAGGCACTTTGGTTTTTATTTCATGTGGATACTGTCACACCAATAGTCAGAGATTCCAACATGTGAATAGAATCTAGCCACAGCAAAGAGAAAACTTGAGGCCAGAGACAGATGAGGATGAGCTGGAGACAAATCAGTGGGTGCACACCGCTGCAATAATTCCATGTGTGTCCATAACAATGAAATGGCAACTGCCTACATGTACCAGTTGGTGATTTGGAAAATCTCCCAGATAAAGAGTACACAAATGCAAAACAGACAAAGCAGCATTATGGTTATTTGTTAACCATTTCAGTGTGGCACACATGCTAATTTACTTACACCTTTAAAAAGGTTTTAAAATGTGTGTGCTATTGTATCAAGGGAATGAATTGCACTTAGTATTATTGCATGAAATGCATTAGCAAACTGAGCCACTAATATTTACATAAAAATATAAATTCCATGTAGTGACACTAATGAAAACACAAACTGCCAGGTGGAAAGGGATGTGGTCTGACGATGTTGTCCTTCTGGGCCTGAGACAGGCCAAAGTGCTCAGAGAGAAGACAGGCAACTTGATCAATCCACTCTATTGCAGTGAATCTAAATAGTGTCACTAGAGAGTGCAGGAAAAAAAACATCCTAAGCTTTAGTCAAGAGGTTACACCCCACAAATTTGTGATAAGCACTTGCAATGGGAAATGCTGGCCCAGGGAATGCCCTTTCTCCCTAACCTTCAGTTAGATGGTTCCAGAAGCAGTCAGACTAGCATAGACACTGCTCTGTGTTCCACCATTGGCCATACGTTGATGGATAAGTACTGCAGTCCTGTTGGGCTTCCCACTCATAACCTGCCAGTGGATTCAGTGTGATAAGTATCATCCTTCCTATATTTGGGGGTAGAGAGACACAGCTGGCATAGAAAACTAGTCAAATGTATGGACTTATACGCTGCCTATATGGGTGTAGAGAAGTTCCACCATTTAAATTTAAAAATTCCCCAACTTTCTTTAAAGCGGATTTGACAATGCATCATTATTTGTACAATCTATTAGTATTAGGATAGTGCTCAGGAGCCCTAGGCACAGAACAAGACCCTCAGTGACAGATTCTAACACAGATGGAACAAAAAGCCAGTCCAAGATTTTATAGCTTAGGTATAAGAGGAAGAGACAAGACAGGAGAATATAAATAAGGCAGCATCAGTCTGGATGACAAGCAGCAGTGTCAGCATACTACTAGTTCAACTATTGTCAACTACTCCATAGACAATGTAGCAAAGGAGAATTTTAAGGAGCAAATTTACTTCTTAGATAGTTGCATTGTTATTCCAAGGTAGGTTTTTAGAATAATTCTAAATATGATGCAAAATGTGAACAGACATGCAAAAACTCTCCTCATCAACTAGGCAGATCATTTGTTTTGTTGAGGTCTCAACTTTTTTATCAAAACATCTTAATAAATCCATAATGATGTTTTGGACTATTATTACTGTCAAAAAGAAATAACATTTTAATCATGTTAAAACAAGGTTGGTGGCTGGCCTAGGGTACTCTGGGCTGTGTGGGTAACCCAAATTGAATTTCCTGTTCTGATTTGCCAACCCCAGGAGGAGCATACTGATGATATGCTAACGGCAAAACACTCAAGCAAATTAAGTTCTGAAGCATGAAATTTACTTTCCTCTAAAAGGAAAAAACAAAACCAGAAACACAGTCTTATGTTTGTATACATGTGGTAGGTTAGAAAGGATCCTTGTGGACAAACATTGATTAGATAGCATTTGGACCAAGCGGGGATCCTTGCATGTTTGTTGACAAACATCCCAGATGTTGTGGGAGTTCTTTAACCTTTTAAACTCATATTAACCTGTAATTCTTCTGGGAGAGAATCAGCAGTCAAGGAGAGTGGTATACTATAAATATTTTATTTCCTTTTGTTGCAGTTGATAGTGAATGACCCACAGTCTTTAAGACCTGACGGGATCATTAGATCGGATTTGCATTTAGCCTTGATTCAGCAACCATTATGTAGGAAATACAAAGCTTTGCAATAGCTCTATTAAGACATTTTATTAATGTATCTATTCATTATCACTAACTCACTTGTAGAGTTCTTCCATGGTGGAATTTAAATTTCTTTATATTTGGCTTAAACGGTCATAACGATAGCCTACGTTTGCCTCAGGGCTCATTACCACATAGGTGTGGAGAACATTATTAAACAACAATACAATGAAAGAAACTCCCAAGTATTGTGTTCTGCCAGATGTATGAGAGCTATTACACCTTTGTTCCTATTACAGTATTCATAGCTTCCTGTTGCTTGTCCTGTAAGATTTTGTTTATGAAAAATAAACAATTTTAGGAGGCAATTTCCCATCAGTGATGCAGGAAGCATATTTTTCTTCAGAATGTGCATGGTACTCAACACAGAAGGGTCTTGCTCTATAAATAGGGCTTTTCTGGCATGACTGCAACAGAAATTGCTATTAGGTGTTGTTTATATTTAACAATTTATGCATAAGATGTCACAAATATGAACCACAGTAAGGAAGAATTGAGAGAGAAAATATCTGCAGGGGGCATTGGGGAAAGCTTCAGTCAGACAGTGCCATTTCTGAGCCAAACCTCCAAAAACATGAGAGCTTTCCAAAAGCCCTAGTAACAGGCACCAGTTATCATGGAACAGCCCAGTGGGACTGAAAAATGATGAAGGTTCAGCATGAGTCAACTCTGAACCACAGGCTGTGACAACGGTGGTGTGGGACTGCTCTACTACCCTCTATTAGCTTCATGCAAGGAAGCATTCCCTGGGGACCTGCTGCATCTTCCCTCCCTGTCTGCAGCTTGAAAAGAAATTGGCATTGACTTTAATGAAGACACATTGCTTTGACAAGTCTGTTAGAGTTCTTTGTTTTGCACTATCATTTGTTGTTTCAAATCAAGCCAGACCAGTCTGCAATCTAAAAGTTCCTGTAAAAAAAAAACTTGCCTCCCACTAATATATGAAAATTTAAATATATGAAAATTCTGGACACTTCCGTACTTAAATGAAGAGATGGTTTACTACCTCCCTGCAAATGTAGAACAATCAGCAATGAGGCAAGGCGGATATAAATTGAGGTGGCTTATAGGCAATGATTCAAATTCAAGTAGAACATGATATTTCATATCCTTAGCCTGAACACTGGATATTTTGTATAAATATAAGACTAGTTATCAAGATCACAAATATGAAGATGGAAAAATCTGGGGTTTAGTAGAGGCAGCTCAGAAGGGCCAATTGCAGAGAAAATCCTAACTGTATTTACATTTTATTTGAAAAAATTTAAATTATCAGGATGCTGCAACTGTGAACAGTTTTCCTTAACAACAGATACCAGGATCAGCTCACAACTATTTACCTAACCCAGTCTCAGCCAGCGTTAATAGTAGTAATTCCAGTGACTGCAGAATACATTAAATAACGAGATATTACTGCTGGACTCTTCAGCAAATCTAGAAGCAAAATAACTAGCAGTTCCAGTAGCTAACCTACCTGCATGCAATAGAACATGTAGCACTTTGGATCATTCAGAGAAAAAAGTATATTTAAACATAGGCTACAATACTGCTTTCTGAAAAATATTTAAAGATGTATTTTTCATACCAATTAGGTATCATTTCAATGGATACTTCAAAGCATATGGCCAAAATTGATTAGTTCATTAGCTCTATTTTTCCTAATTTATTGAAAGTACAGCAGTGTTGCACTGAGGTTTTCTCCTGACTGCATAGTGCATGGCATTCTGCTTTTCAACAGCAGAATGAAGTAGCAGCACAAATTGGTTTGAAATATGATGAAATAGCATCATTACTTGTGTATGAAATCTAAAAATCACTGCACTACGACCTTAATTTTAATTGGCTTTTTCTTGAAACCAGCAGCTAAGCCTCACCACTGAGAGAAAACGATTTAATTATTTCTAGTCGGTTCCTAACTCCTCAGTGAGCACTGTGTTAGGTAGTAACGTAGTCATTTATTTTCTCATCACACTGTGGGGAGCAAGATATGTATAGATACATCTAGACAATCATCTGCAGTTAAATTCATCTGACCTAAAGGAAGCTCAATTTGTTCCCCAGAAGTTAAAAAGCAGATTTCAGAAGGAAATCACAAACATGTTTTGCTGTATAAGCCTCCATTCAGCACCCATTGGTCCACTCCGGGTACCAATGTCTTCTTTAGTTCCCAACAGTGTCATTATTATAGTCTCGTTTGGTCAAATTATTGTATTAGCTTTGCTTGTATAAACACAGAGACTCAAAACGGTATGTCTAGTAGCCTTCCATATATTCCATATTTTTTCTATTCCACCTAATATTTTAAATTCACATTTTGCAGGTATTTTATAACAAATAGTCTTCTTTCCTATTTTGAAAGCAAGCTCTTTGTTATATATAAGATGAATATTAGCATTTTGATACAAATATTCTTATTTTATTCTGATAATTTTACTATCTTATCTTCAGTGTCTAACCTTTACATCAAATAAACAGATCCCATACAAATCATATTTGAAGTTATGTATGACTGATGTAATTAAAACTCTCAAGAGAACATGTAGAATAAAAAGTCCTCAAGCTTTTCCTGCCTTAATTATTGTTAGCCAAAGACAGTACTCATCATTTCATTACTGGAAATGGGAAAGTGACACAACATTTAACATCTGGGCACTTATTTCCACAGGCCCTGGTTTTTCACCAATGTTTAGATTCTTTAAAAAAAAAAAAACCAAACAAACACAAAACAATACAGTAAGAGTAAAATGAAATGGAAAAAATTTCAAGAAAAAATCTGAATCTCTTTTTTTTCCCCTGTGCTCAGCCTAAATAGCCACAAGGCCAGGGTCCCTTTTCTTGTTTTAACCTTCCATGGATCAGTCACATGGCCATATAGGATGCAATGTTCACCCAAAAAAGCTCAGTATAGTAATTATCAGTAGGTCTCTCCACTATTCTGCCCAGACACATACACTCTCCCTCCCCCTTATCCTTCCATTCCTGAATAGGCAGTCTGATGGTATTGGATGCTCTGCACTGGCACAGAAGACAGTTGCATCAAATCAGTATTCAGCAATTCACAACATTCAACCAGTTGCAGTGTCTCTCCCAGGAAATATAGCAAGGTTATACTCTGTTAATAACTTATCTTCAGAAATAATGACATTTGTATTATAAAATTGAGAGAGAGAGGGCACTTTACAGATAAGTGCCATTTATTCAAAATGCTTCCATGTTAGAAATCATTTTATGGGTGCCCTTTAGACACAGGCATATCTCCATGTTTCAGCAATTATTCATCATTTACACATTCATAATTTGGGAGAGTTTCAAACTCAAAATGAATAAGAAGCCTACACGCTGTCTCAAATGGCCGAACAAGCCTTGATAACACATCATAGCTAAGAGATTCTAAATAAATTAAATAATGAGTAGAGAAGCATGAACCTAGTCTGTCTGTGAACACAGTGAAAAGTAGCAATAGTCTCCCAAATCTAGGATATAAGACAGAAATCTGTCTCACAGTCACAAAATCTCCTGTTACCATAGTGATGGGGACTGAGCAAATGACTAAAAATACCTGGTCTTATTCACACTGTCTTAGGAATGTGACCTAAATGACATGTAATACATGATTTTCCATGAGAAATTAATTGGATTTACTAGGAGCCAACACTGAGAAGCAGATAATGTGCAAGTATGATGTGTGGTCAGACACCCAAAGAGCCCATGTTCTCAAAGATGCAGCTTGAACAGAGAGCTGGCTGGAAGAAAGCATACAAAAAATTATGATAAAAAGAAACCACATGTAGGTCATTAACAAATCAAAAGCATCAATTAAACATGGGTTTCTCTCACTAAATAAAGTTGTACTTTAAAAGCAGTCTTTGGAATTGCTGATACACAAAATTAATCACAACCTCCAAAGATCACTGTCTGTGAGAATCTCCCAGCTGTGATGACCATCAAACTTAGGAAGACGTAGAGGTAACATAAATTCATGTTTAGACCAGCTTTGGTTCACAGCACCTACACATGTCAGTACAAATCAAAAGTGTGCTACAAATGTGTGCTAGCGGAGAAATTGCAAATGGCATCTCCTACCTTAATTTGTGAGGTGCCAAAAGAGGCTGCCTCCGTAAGTCTCACCCAGGAGCTGTTGCTGCTGCTCTACACTAAGAGTGGGGCATTGCAGGCTCCGCCACTGACAGCCCCGGGGATAAAGGAAAGCCAGAAGGAAGATGACACTCTAGATTCATTTGAAGGGCTTAATCACTTACAGTTTTATTTCTATTTTTAAAGTGTAATGATCTCCTATTTACAGTACAGGATATCTTGATTCTTGCCTTGTGACAACTTATTTTATTTACAAACATTCATCTATGAACATTTGTAAAAGTTTGTTGGGCTGAGTTGTTTAAGGATGTTGGAAGGCAAACGCCACTGACTTTACAAAGGGGGCAAATGTTTTTCCTGGAGACATTTGCAAGAGCAGACCTGACACAAAATTGCTCTACACCATCTTAAGTCTATTCCAAGACAGTATGGGATTATATTCCAGCATAGTTAGACACGCTGGAATTCTAGAAAATGTACTTTATTTCAAGTGTAATGATAAAATGCTCCCTTTCGAAAAAGATCATCAACATCAGGTAGGGTTTGTCCTGACTATGCTTTTAAGAATAGCAGCTTCTTCACCCATGCAAGGAAAGAAAGAAACAAACAAAACCCCCAAAGCCTGCAGCATCTGCAGTTGAAATTTTGTACCACTGTAAAGCATTTTAAAGAAACCACTCACCTGGACAGACCAGCTGCAAGACATGCTGTATTCCACTCGCAGGTATTGAATATCCACAGTCTCTCAAAAATTCAGACAGATCATTTCTGTCCATCTTTTTGTCAAACTCTCTCTTGGAAACCATTGTTTCATAAACTGAAGAAGAGAAGCTTCCGTCAGATACGTATTTACAATAAGTAAGGCACTGGGTTTTTTAGAAATAGTCTCTTCAGAATATTTTCTTCTTTTTAAGAAATAGTTTCTTTAGAATCAAGTTAATATACTTGATAAACTTTGTATGAAAACTTGGGCCTGTGCAGAGGTCATAGGATGGGCTAGTTTGCTGCTGACTTACGCACTGAAGTGAAACTCACACATCATCCTTATCAAACACAAAGAGGAACAGTTAGGCTGAAAAACACCTCTTGCCCATGTTAGAATTTCTCAGTACAGAAAGGTGATGGACTCCGTAGAACTAGGATGGTAGAAAGAGGTCGAGGTAAGTAGATAATTAGAGTGGTTAACACTCTTTTATACTTGGCGGATACATTCAACCTACCTAAAGCAGTATATTAAACTGCTCCCCTGGGGTAAAAGGCAAGGGGAAAACTCAGTGTCAGACATTGTCCCCAGTATTATCGTACTGGGAATGCCCATAGATGCCTTGCCAAGGAGGACTTAAACCAGTAGGCTAACAGTCAATTATTTTCTTGATAAATTTAATATATTAAATAAGATAGCTTCAGTCAAAGAGACTAACTCAGAGATAGGTGGTGTGAGATTTATTTTGTACTGCTCAGGAAAGGAAAATTACAGATTAAAAATAAAAAACTTCAGTCTCCTATACTTTCATGTCCACAGAACATTTCATCTGATCTACCTAGCTCACAGATTTTTGCAGAATTGGTGCAATTCTGCAAATCTTCCTCCCTGAGAGATAGTGGATACTAGCCTAGCTGATTTTCTACTAATTAACAAAACCAGCAGTTTTCCTGTAAGCAATAGATTCCTAACAGTAATAGATCATATTGCACTCTGTGTTAGGCATAAGCATCTATAACATGTCTCTTTCTGTCTTCATCAAAGCAGAGCAAATTAATGTCAATTTAACATTTCAGAAAAACAGCATCTGCATTTTAAGGCAGAATTTACACTCTAATCTTTGAAGACCATAAAGGCAAAACAACAAAAAAACCAATACATTGGGCTACAACATCTTATCACATCTACAAAGAAAGAAACTTTGAAGGTATAAATTTAAGACTTCCTATTGAAGCATCAATAATTCAGCCATCAACCAGCATTTCATTACAATATGAAAAGTAGTACAAACCTTTCAGTCAGACAGGATTAGGCAGTATGTTATGAGTTATGCAGCCTAGGATAAGAATATACCTTTTTAGGAGGATATGGGTTATGTTTTAGGAATTAATTAGTTTTATTGATATTTTTTCTAATGTATGGGGAAAATAAAATTTTATATATATACATTTCAGTTATATATATTTTTCCTATGTGATGTTAGGAATATAAGACCTGATTATGGAATTTAGAAGTCAAAACTGAGACTATGCCATAAATCTTCAGATTACATGATTTGCATCAGTAAGGCATTTGGAGGGAACTCAAAGTCTACCCACTGAATATGTTCAAATTAAGTATTACAATCCTCCTACTTTATACTGAAGTATAAAGCTTTATGAATGCAGAATTAAAGGACTGAATGTAAATGGGAATCAAGATATAAACAATTAATACATACCAAGCTCAAAAGGCGTAAGAATCAATTAGAACCTAATTCAAGTATGTAATAGGTGGTATATTTTTATTTCTCTGGAATGCTAATGCCTATTTAAAGGAGAGAAGGGGAAAAAAAAAAAAAAACATCAGTACATTTCTAACCCTTAGGTATGAAAATGGTAATCTACGTCCAATTTGCAGTATTGTATTTTGATGCATGGTTGAAAACTCATACTAATTCTCCTTTTCTCAGCTTTTTCCCACCAGGAAAGTTATTTTCTAGTGTACACACTCATCTAATCTTAAATATCCTCTGTGATGAGATGGCCACCTCTTGCTCTAGAAGAGGAATTTGAAGGGCAATGGATCAGACAAAAAGGAAGTTTAGATTAAATTTTGCAGTCTAAATTGCTTTTTATTTTCCTTAATATCTTCCTATAAGCCTTGGGGTGATAGGGGCTACACAAATAGAAACATTGAGAAGAATGCAGAAGGCAGTGAGTAAGGCATCCGGAGCTACAGAACAGGCAGTTTTGGTATTAGTCAACTATTTCCTCTTCTTTCAACACTTCTCTGCTTATGTGTCAGGAGAAGCAGCCCTTGTGCTTGTGTCTTATGATTATGCCTTCAAGCTATTGTCATTTATGCTTCTCCTGGCCATTACCATTTATTCGATTGTGTGTGTCCATGAATTTTCTACCATACAGCTGAACAACATCTATCTTCTCTACCACACTTGCTCGACTGTACAGTGAGCCTTCAAACTGATGAGGAAACAGCAGAAACAAAAGCAGGTATAAAAAGTAGTTCCATTAATAAAATATATAATACATGGATTGCTTAAAAAAAAAAATCTGCAACGATATCTTCTTTAAAGAGGTTCTCTAAACATACAAGTTATTTATTTCATTATGGGAGATGTTTAAGTGCTATTTGTCTTCCATACAATCCCTCAAAAATACAATAGGGCAATAATACTAGGGGAAAAATCTTGGCAAGAATGAATGAAAAGGATAAAGTGTTAAGAAAATTGTGATGATACTCAGTTTCGCACTTTCTCACCTACTATCTCATTACAAATCCTTCTTCCTGACAGTTTGTGACACTGCCCATCATTTAACAGTTAATACAGTTACAGTCTCAAGAACCGTAACACAATGACACAATCACAAAGTGCAGCATGCAAGAGAGAAAATAATGATAATAGTTAATAATTAATCTCCTTATCAAGTGACCAGGAGAATCTGTTTATTCAAGCTAAACCCTACAGGTCTATAGTGCCAGAATGACATCTTAGAAATGCAGCTGTGCATATGGAGACATGAAGTTTTCCTTGCACCAAAAATCACTTTAAAGTAATCGCGTTGCAGATGTAGAATATTACTTAAGAATAGACAAACCACTGAAATTAAAATAAAAGATAATGTTATTTAAAAATGGGATGACCTACATTTTTTCTTGTCCATCCACTCCTCTAATTCAAAGTACTGAAGTGGTATAGAGAGATCCAAAACACCAGCTCAACATTTAATACAGGCTATCATTTTACGGTAGTGATACAACTGCTGGTAGGGATGTTCCATGACTTGTAGACTGCTATTACAGATATGTTTCACTTTCATGACTGTAAGAAATAAGTGAAGCGTGAATAAAGAAACAGATGAGGAGGTAGAACTAAGAGGTGTGCAGCATATAAGAAAATCTTCAAAGAAAGCAAGAACAAATTCCATTCCTGTAAATTCATATGGACAGATACATAAAAATAATTACTCCATAGTGCTGAGAAGGAATGATCCTTTCCAAAGGTGATTGGATAAAGCTATTGGCTAAATCCCAAAATACTGAAATAAACACATTTTATCCCAAATTACAGAAGTAGATCAGGAACTATGCGAAATACTATCTGCATGTAATCAGAGTCTTGGGGAAAGACAAGGTTCTGTATCTCAGCAGAGGAAAAGTGGAACAGTGAAACTTGGCAAGGTAGGAAATTCTGTCTTCAGCATTCATTTTTTCAATTAAAAGTATGTCGTGGGAGAAAAATACATATTTGTTTTCTACAGCCCAGGAGTAGATAACAAGAAATGTTGTCTCACCTCATCATTAATTATATCAGCAACAAAAACTCCCTCTCCTCCAGTATATAAAGTGAAGGAATATTTTTAAAGGTTGATGATTACCAAATAATATGACCTGATTTTTGTTACCCTATTTTAGGATTCTGGAAAACTAATAACATAGATTGTTTAATGGATGACTTAGTTCCTACTTGACCCACTTATGTGAATTAGGTGCAAGTTTTCTTACGGTATGCTTCTTACATAGGAGGATTAGACATCACCAGAAAAAAGGTATTTTAACTGAAGTTATGCAGCCTCCATTAGCACTCAACCTGTAATGTGCATAAGCTCTTTTAACTTGGTATAAACTCTGAGATGGAAGGCAAAAGTGCATATTACAGCTTTCTAGTATGTCATTTCTCAGGAACTGGCATTTCATTTAGCAATACTAGATGACAAACACGAAAACCAGTAATTATACTAGAGTATCCATGATTTTTTTTTTTTTTTTTTCCCCAGTAATTGAAGCTTAAAACAGAGCGGGAGAAGAATGCAATAAACAGCCTGTTAGTTACAGCCTGTTTCTCTACCGGAATAACTGCAAGCCCCAGAATTAACAGTACAATATACATGTACACCAAGACTCTCTGAAGGCAGAAGGATCATATGTCACACAGGCCATTCTCTTCTAAAAACTAATAGAGAGCCTTCTTGAGATCAAGTGGTGGAAATAGGTCCCAGCAGAGCACTCGCTATCACTAAATTCTCCCTAACCTTGAAGATGCAGAACAATGACAGACAGACTAGCCGAGCATGGGGGGTTTTCATAGCAAAATAGTAATAATCAAGAACTCTTACACTACTAGAATATAAGTGGTACATGGATTAAACAGTCAAGACATTACCTTATTCTTTACTCTCCTGAATGCCCTGTGTTCAAGCCATACTCTCACGTATCTTTGAATGCAAATGACTGCTTTAAGTACTTCTCTACTGCTAGGATGCTCTCTACTCTCATGAGAAGCTTCAAAGACTTCCAGGTGAGTTACATTTTTCTTCACCTTCTTCTGCATTTGAAGGTCAAGGCGTTTGTCACTAGAAGTTAAAATACAGAAGATTTGTTTGGTGGACAAATGTTTGAACTATGAATCAAAATTCTAGAAGACAAATTGTAATGTGCACCTAAAATAATTACAGAATCATGTAGAATCCTTGTATTTCAATGAATAGCTTGAAACGATTGAAAAGGAACTGTTGGTCATTTACCATCTACAATTACACAATTAGCATCCAAATCTGCTTGCCAACTGTTCTCCTGCAGCTGTGTAGATCTGCACAATGCCCATGGCTTTGTAAGCTATAAGGATTAAGTTATTATTTTAAACATTGTTAACATTTTTAATTTCTATTCAACTGCACAGTTTTTTACAAAATGGAGAACACAAAAAGTCATATTTTGTGTGAAAATACACTATTTAAAAAAAAATTAATTTGAGTAAGACTAAAAAAATAACTTACCTAGCAGCTTTTAGAATTGAACCGATAATACAAACTATAGCAGATAGACACATAGAAACCTTTAAGTGTCTCTTCCATGTGAATGCTAACTTCCATGGATTTTATTCATGTGTATTCATTACAGTTGCCAGGAAATTTGACCCCCACAAAATTATTTTACAAGAACATAGAAAATTATTGAAACTAATCCTTTTCATAAGAACACACCAGAAAAGGCTGTATTGAAGATTTTCCTGTCAAAACAAGACAGCAGAAACACCAGAAAAGTCAAGATATTCAATAACCTGAATTGTACATGTTTTTGCTACAGTAACATTACTAAAAGTAATTTTAAAACCCTGAAAGCTATCAATTTTGTCTTGATACGGAATGAGTAGAAAAGAACTCTCCGAAGTTTCATCTCTACAGTCCTCCTGTGTGATTACTTGACCATGCCCCAACTGAGGAAATGATCAAAATATATATAATGAATAATCAAAATGCTAGATTTTGCATTTCAAGCAGTGTAACTGGAAGAAATGTAAACCAAAACGTAGCTGAGGATTTTTCATCGACCACATTTAGAGCTTCCCTTTTTTCTGAAGGTGCAATTGTGAATAGAAATAGTAATTCTATAGTTAAGGTCATCATTCTATAGTTAAGGTCATAAGTAGCCGTGTGCTGTAAAGTCAGTTGTAATTTTACTTAGCACATCACGATTACACCAAGACTAAATCAATCTGCTTGAAATATCATTGAAATGTGAGGAAAATGGTTTTTGATGCCTGGTCTTAATTAAGCAAGGTGCTAGTCAAATAAAATGCTTGAGAAATTGAGATCTGAGTATTTCTTAAAATCTTGTCTTTTGCTGGGGTTTTTTGTTTGTTTTTGTTTTTGAGGTTATAATATATTGTTGGGTTTTTTCAAACAAAATAATTTAGATGATGAATTTCAAGCTGGTTATTTTCTGGTGTTCTGTAGCACTTCTCCCTCTAGCCAAGAGCCTGCAGGATTTCTCATCCGACCATCTTCTTATAATTAAAAAATATCATTTGCACTTATTCATCATTCCACTCTATGCCACAAAGACAAATCTGTTCCATCAATCTTGGTCTCTCTACTGGCTAAAAAAACTTCCAGGTATTTCATATAACCTCACAGCATGGGACCACAATTTCACCGCTCACTTATAAGCTGGTACACCCTCTAACCTTTTCCACTGAACAAAGAATTTAACCCTCTACCAGCTTGATTCAGCTCCGTATCAGCAGAGGCTGTGCATTTATTATTTTCCCCAGCAATTCTATCAGAGAACAGCAGCATTTTAATTTGCTTGTAGGATTTCAAAGAAATTGCAGTTTCATTGGTTGCACAGGGAATGACTGGACTCATCACCGCAACCGTTTCTAGACAGGTCTAGACAGTTTGCAGGTGACGCCTATCTACTCTGAGACATGAGAATGTGCCAAGCATGAGGACATCCAAGGGCTATGTTTCTGGACTGATCAAATTCACTGTCTTCAAAGACCAAGGAATAACATTAAGTCAGATGGACAGGAAGGGAGCTACGTATATACATGTGTATATAGAATATACACAGTATTTCTATAGATTTTTTTTTTTTTTCCAAATTTGGAGAAAAAGTTTATCAGAGGCAATTATTTATGTTGGGAGGGCAGGTCCCATTGTGCTATCTTACATGAAGAAAAGTTTGAAATGTGTTCTTAATACTGTTTTCAGATTTATTTCAGATTCTAGACATAGTTTGACTTTTCAAGCAAGATCCTCGAATCACTATGTAAGTTGAGGTGAAGGTAGGTTATTTGGGGAAGGCAGGGCACTCGGAAGGAGAGAAAGTCTTCCTAAAATCAACAAATTTTAATTCTTTTAATGAAAATATTTCAGAACAATTCTGATTTTATAACCATTACATTCTTTTTTAGATCCATGATAATAAAAATTATATGAAAGATATGGACAAGTGGCTGTTTGAAAGATCAAGTGTACAGTCAAATCCTCACTTAGGTACAGCAGCTGTCTGCACTACAGATGTCTTTGTAAAATCAAATTCATGCTGCAGATCTGATGGCAATGCATTAAATGGCTCTTCCTACTGAATTATACATGTGGCAATTTTTTTTATAATCTCACAATTTAATTTCATGCAATTTACATATTCTGATTAATAGTGCTGTGTAAAGATATATTTAATATGCTCTGGCACTGCTGTATAAATAATGACTTATATCAGTATTTTGTGCTGTTCATAAAGATTAATTTATTTTAAGGTTGTGTTCAAGTTACACTGTTCTTTCTCCTATGTGCCACAAAAAATGCATACTAAACTACCTTTTGCTTAATGTGGTTTCTCTCAGTTACACTATCTCTAATGATAATTTTTACAGGAAAATTTGTTGTTTTAATAGAAGAAAATAGCTAAACAGAGGGGGAAAAAGTGGGTTTTATTTAATAAGTGTTTAGAACATACTGGAGCAGAACAAATACCAAACATGATGCTTGAAAAGGAATTTCTATCGAACCAACGGTTTATCTGCATTAATATATATTCCATCAGTTACAAATTTCAGTTCAGATAATGCTACTAATTAGGTTTGGCTGATATTGGAGTATTTTGTATGCCCCATTTATAAAAGCTGTTTGCCCATCTGTTAATAGGTTGGAAGTGATTAAAGGACACTTATTTTGGCTGTTGCAAAGGCCAAATCATTTTAAAGCTGCAAATATGTGACAAAATCAGCTAAAGGTTTGCCAAGTTCAGGACCTGGTTTTCCTAAAGACTTGTGGTGTCTGCTTCCTTTCCTTCCCGCCTAAAGTATCTATGAGTTTTTAGTATATAAAAGCAAAAATCCAGCCTACTATGATAGGCCACACCTACTATCTATTTGTTTAAACAGAGGTTTTAATAAACTTTGAATGTTTTTCAGATCTCCAGCAAAAAAGCATTTCTGCTGTTTGTATATTAACTTTGAAGCATTGCTTCTGAGATCTTAACTAACATGTGGCTTACAAGGCTACTCAGTATCATTGTATTTTAATACCTGTGCCTTCTCTTCCTGTCTATTGTTTCATCAGTGTGCATAAAAGAACAGGAAAATGAGCAATAAGTCAATATGGGAAATATCAGAGGGAAAAGAAGACAAAAAAGAGGGTGAAGAATTTGAATGAAAAGGACAGTCATGGACAGTGAGCTGGGAATCAACAGCAAACCAAAAACCCTAATGGCAAGAGATGTATGTGTGCCATTATTGCGAGATAATTACGGCGTCATTTCCAACTGCAGAAGTGTATTTCAGTCATATGTTTAACTTAAATGAAGACAAGAAATAGCCTTGTACAGAGAGCTGGAATAACTCCTGTACACCATTTACATCCTATGGTCTACATGAAGGCAAATATCACATATTAAATTTTACCCTGCTTTTTCTCCATGTACTTAACTTGATGCTTTACAGTATCAGGACAGAACCCAAGTTGACCCTTACTGCACATGAAAAGTAGCAATGGAGTTGTGAAAAGAGTATTCAAACAGATATTCTAAACCTGGTTTGTCTGCAAACCCCTGAATATTTTTTTTTCCTTGATTGGATTTGAACTGTAATACCGAAGGGAACAGACCAATAACTAACCCTAGACTTGTTTGCTTCATCTGCAAATTTAATTTTATAAATGAGCAACATAAAGTGCTACCAACATGCATTAAAGACATACCACCTGCTTTGTACTACTTTAATGGAAAATCTGTCAAGCACTTTCTTTAATGATTATATGTCTTAAAAATTCAACAAATGAAAGGATTATCACTGAAATCATATTAATCTGCAAAGGATTAACAGCCTACTGTTGAAAGACTTCATGAACTGCAATAGGAGAGGATCTGAAATAAAAAATGCAAAGAGCTTTTCACATAAATAGTGCAGAAAGATTGTAGAGGTTGAAGCAGCAAAAGTGAAAAGGGACTGAAACAAAGAATGGTGATGTGAATCAAACACTTAAGCATTGAAAATAAAACAAAATCACAGAAAACGTGCTATAAGCTGTAACATCCTTGCCACTTGTATGGTGGTATGCAAGTTTACTCATTTTCTTTGTTAAGTTTTTGTGACCAGTTGCACTCTCATTATAATTTGTAATTTTAAAGAGATTTAGATACATTATCTGAAATCTCTTGTTTAAAGAATGAAACAGAATTGTATTGAACATTCTGAACTTAATGAAACACTAAGAATGAAGTCTTGATTTCCTACTGATACAGTCTCCTTTAAGGGATAGAAAGACACCCCCAACCACCACCACCCCCCCCACACACCCCCAAGTTTATAAAATACTTTATCTTCTACAGTACACAGTTTAGCTTTTAGAAGAAATAGACTGTTTTGTTCCTCTGTTATATTTTCCCTGCCTGTAAAACATTGATGAAATCATGGCCAGGCATTTCTTGTTATTTAATGGCCAACAGAGTTCATTTCATCAAACCTCATTCAGTAGTTATCCCTATTCATGAAGACACTTAAGGATGTGTTTGATTTTAGCTTTAGTAGGACTTAAAGGTATGCTTAAAGTTAGGCACATACTTAAAATGCTATGCTGCATTTGGATGGAGGCAATTGCATGCTTACCTGAGCTAAAGTTAAAATTAAGCATATGCTTAAGTGTTTTGCTGAATACAGATGGAGTGCTGAACTGGAGCCCAGTGATTACTCATAAGTGTCAGTATGTTCTCAATCCAGAAATTATCACTTTACAAATAAAATCTGAAGATATGCCTATACATAATCAATGTATGGCTGACTAGAATTTTGATGACCAGCTAATTACAATTCATGCAGACATAAACTAATAAGATGATGAAACGCCGCTTAAACTCAAGGATACATCCCAAATTATTCACTCAGGATGTACACAGAAGACAAAATAAGACAGTGAAACAACAGGGAGGAAAAAAGGCAAGCCATAAGGACAGTCACAACAACAGCTTTCACTTCCATTGGAAGACACAGTGTTCAACTTCAGTGGGCCCAGTTTAGTTGGTCTCAGGGCCTGATACCAAAATTTGCCTAGTTTCCTGGGGCTGCAATGATGTTAATGGGAGATCAAACAAACAGGTCTCATTCATCACACAGAAGAACCCAGAATCACCATTCTGAAGTTTTGCAACTTAACGATATTGAGAATCTATGGATTCTACTTGGAAATAGTGTAAATGTATGACCTAAGACCTATTCATGCTTTCTAATGCCTTTGTCAGTTTTCAATATTAATTTCCAAAAGAAAAATGTCGAAAAATAAGTTTCATCTGTTGTCATTTTCACAAAAGATGAATAGGAAAAAAGCACCTCATATTCCTCCTTTCTGACTTACCACTTGATGCCAGGCTCTTTTTTTTTGTTGTTGGCTTGGAAGTCTACCAAAATCTGGAAAGATAGAAGAAAGACCTGGTCAACTAGATAGGTAAAATCTAAGACAGCTTATAACTGCCATATATTTCAAGAACTATACATATACTTTAAAAGGTTTTAAATTTAGATAAGTCTAACTGCCTTACTGAGAAAAAATAAAGAGTTCAAAGAAATAAACCCAACCTAATCAGTAATAGCAAATGTTAGGGATGAATCTAGCAATACTTTATATTTACAATTACTTTGCTTTAAGTTCAGATGTACAGGTTCGAAAAGGGTAACTACTGCTTTCTTCTTTCCATCTCCTCAATGACTACTCCCTTATAATATAATGAATAGGGACATATATCAATATAATGACTACTGCTACCTTATAATACTAACAGTGTTTTCATTTAATGAATTATGAAAACATAAACCCCACAAATATTTGCTATTACTTGGGTAGATCAGGTTGTTTGGCTTTTGTTGTGATGCATTTCTGAGCTGGCTACCTCTTAGAAAGGATACCATCATCTGTAAAAGATTCAGAGAAAAGGAAAAAAAAAAAAACCACAAACAACACAGTATGTAACTGAAGCATGTAACTATAACCCTCTCAGATGTCCTTGACATTTTAATTCCTGTGTTCCTGAAACACAGTGATAAACAAAGCATGTTAAAGGATGGATATCTGACATCACACCAAAATACCACCCATCCCAATATGGTCTTCCTAACAATGGCCAACAAGGGAGCTAGGCAGGCATAAGAGTCGTGGCACTTTCAAGGGTGATTCGTCTCCATTACAGACTTGTGATTATCAGCAGATAACCAGTCACTGTTATTAGTGACTGAGGTAGAGGCAGCGTCTATACCCTTATGTTTAATAGCCACTGAACAACCAACCAGACATCAAATTGTCTAATCCCTTTTTAATCCCTTTTCTATTTTCAGACTTTGCAACACCTGTGGCTGCCAGACCCACAATTCAATTATGCATTATATGAAAAAGATTTTTGTATTTTTGTTCTAAATTTGCTACCTGATGATTTCATCAGGCCCCTCTAGTTCTTGAGCTAGAAAAACAATATATATTATTCCTTATTAGATTTTCCCCTACTTTCGAGATTTTTATTCCTGATCTATTACTTCTGTTACCTGGATTTTATAATACTGAATCAACAGATGGTAAAATGGTATATGATATCCATTAGCAGTAAATACAACATGAAACATTTTCCCACCTGACGATTTCTGGCTTATTTAGTCTGTTTTATGACAGAAACTGTTCCACACCTTTGGCAATCCCATACACTACCTTCTAAATTCCTTTTCTTTTTAGGACAGTATGACTGGCACGTGGTATTTAAGACATGGGTGTACTATGGATGTAGTAAGAACTCTAACCCATCAGCAGCCACCTACACAGGTACTTTGATATTCTTAGTAAATTCCAATTAGGTTATCAGCACTACAGCTGGTCTCAGGAGTCTTCCTATCCGTTAAGGACCCAACACATTCAATCAGCTGAAGGAAAGACTTCTTGCCTGGCAGGTGATTTGCTCCTATCCACCTCATGAAAAAGTTAGGTTGCATGTTGCATTGGTTGCATGTTTCCACATATTTTTGGCTACCTCATGCTTCAGATCCAGCTCCCTAGTCTCATTTACTCAAATCAGAGTCTCACATTCAACTGCACACTAGCCTTGCCTATTATCTACCACCTTAGACCCTACTGTGCCCTGTGGACTTCCTGATACTTCAGCCCATCTCCCAGCCATGCTGTTCTCCCAACACTTCTACTGATTCTTCTTCTGACCCAATGTGCCTGGCTTCTGTTACTGGCTCCTGACTGTAGCCTCTCCTCACACTGCTACCTGCCTCAAGGCACACAGACATGGTGATGATTTCTGTTCTTTTCCTTTTGATACCCGACCTCCTACTGTGTTTTGTACTCCCTTTGGTTAGCAATTTCAGACAACTAACCACAATCATTCCAGGTTCCTGCCTGTGTGAAAATGCAAAATTCAGAGCTCATTCAGGTGTATGTGTATAGAGTGATTCCCTCCACCAAACATTTTCATTATTTTTTTCAAGTACCAGAATGTTTTGATGAACAAATAACAAAATATGATTTTGTTGGAAAAATCAGATGTGGTACACGCTAGATTAATGTCAGCAATGCATTAAGTACAACTAAACCACTCTTTCAAGCATTCTATTTAGCAAGTCTACCCACAGAGCCTGAATGCTAGTCACTGATTATCATTTTTTAATCAAAGAATGTAGGTTTTCAAGGCTGCAAGTCAGTGTGTTGACTTGTATTGCAGATTTCAAGCAGTGAGGTATGAGTTACCCAACTGTTAGAGAAAAACATTCTTCTTAGGAGGCTGCTACTGCACTTCAAGCAATTGCTACTGCAAATAGAAGACCTGGCTCTGCACACCCTTGTATATTTTCGGATCATCACCCATCAGTGCAATTAACTGTTACCTGGTGAGAGAGCTAAAATGCATGCACATGCTCAGGAATGGTCTTATTTAGTACCTCATTTTATAGGTGTATAGTTCTTTGGTAATTTATTTATTAAGTTCTGTGTCACCACTGAGTAGTCTTGTCCAGTTTGGTTGGCTTTTATACTAGCTTGCAATATTTTGGTCTTCATTTCTGGTTTTGATCTAGGGATTTGAGTCCTGAAGTTGCTCCTCCCAGAACTGGAGGGGCTAAAGCCATCATTTTATCAACCCCATTCATCCACTTGGAAACCCTGTCAGGCATGTAAGGCATATGCTGAAAGGCAATCTACATTTTAGTTCATGTGGTCTAAAGCCAAGACAATGCCTAATAAAGTCACCATCTATGATTTAATATGAAGATGAAATTACACTTCTAGTGCAGTTGAGATGTGACTTGTTATTTTAATGCAGTCTGGATGCTAACACCAGCTGTCTGAGAGAAAACATGAGAAAAGAGTGGACACAGAGGTGCAATAAGCATACTATCTGCATAAGACCTCAAGAGTCATTCTCCAAAATGAATTTCTGGGCACAGATCCAACACTACAGTAATTGACTTTGCACATGTCTGAGTATAAATGTATGAATTCAGAGCAAGATAGATACTTGATAACTTTCTAAGTTACTTCAAATGTATCACACATGATTTCCCAAATGCTATCAAGACATTGTCCAAAGGACTCTTAGGTTCTCCAGCTATGCTTATCAGTATGTGATTTTGATTATGAGTTGACAATAGCAACTATAATCCTACTATGCATGTGATGAGTATGTGCCGGGGCCAGATCTCTGAATATCTCTGATATTCATGAATCAAGTTTCAAACACGTACAAGTATTGTTCATTTCAAAAATTAACATTGTGAGAAGATAAACTGAGAAGATGATCTGTGTGATCAGCAGATTGCTACCCATAAGGCTTAATACAGCTGAGTGAAAACTATTTTTCACCTTATTTTCTTAAGTATTAAGTATTCTTTCTAGACTAAGGTATATTTTACCTTACTTTCTTAAAGTAAGTTGACCACATAGCCTGAAGTATGTTCCCTTTTAACAATAAGGAAAATCATATCCTCAACCCCTGAAAAGTGGGACATAAGAAATACGTGCAGTTTCTTTACAGTTTGCACTCACCAGGCTATTTGATACACTGCTGTAACAAAGGAGTCAAATGGCTTTATCTTCTCAGAATCTTCCATACAAAACAGTGCAGTGAAGCATGTGTTTGACTCGGAATGAGCTGTTCCCACTTCACACTATGATGAGCCACATGCCAATTGAGTTCAGTTTCCTGCCTCCCACTTGCAAAAGGAATTTAATTGGCTGTTACAGCAATCTGTACTCTGATAAGGTTGCTGAGGGGAAAAAAAAACCAAAAAAACCAACCACCCAAACCATCTCATCTGAAGACCTCATATAGTATTTTTCTTCCACAGCCCTCTATTTGTGCTGGTCCACCATCTCAGTGTGTAACTACCCTTCGAACAGCCATTCATCCCTCTAGATTTCAAATTTTTACCTAGGGCCATCCAAAAGTTCACAATTCTTTTCATTAACTTCCCAAACTACCTTTCAAGTCTCCAGTATGTGGTCCAGTAAGTTGCATATGCTTTCATGTGAGGCTACCTCCCCCTTTTGAATTCAAAGTTTTATTCTGCCTGAGACAAGGGTGGCCTGCGATAAAGACCTTGCTTCTACTTCACAAGCCACCTGTTATCTTCTTCGCCAACCTGCCAACTCCTCTGTTGCTTCCCAGTCCTGCTGCTCCCCAGCCCACTATGCCATCTGCACAGCAGGAATTCAGAGATAAACTTACAAAGTGTTAGAAGTCTCAGTTTTCTCTCAGAGCCGGTGCTGCTTTGTGAGCAGAATAATTATTCTGGAATAAAAGTAACTTTTATTTAAGAATAATGTCTGCATGGAAAGCCACTCCAGAATCAGGGGTAGAAAACTCATTTATTCCATTCTAGCTCTGCTAGTCTGCTTCCTCGTTTGTACAGGGCCCAAGATCTATTTGCGAATACCTTAAATTTTCTTACTAGGACAGGATATATATGGATATAATAATTACATTAATCTACAAAAAGCATGAAAAATTACTCAAAATATAATTTAAAAATTTCCAGCAATTTCTGAAATTGGGGAGAAGCTGAAATGCAGGACTCTGATGACTCAAAAGACTGTTAAGACTTCTGTCCCAAAGTTCAAAAAAAAGAAACAAAACAAAACAAAAACAAACCATTTTTGCAATAAGACCACAGATCACTGCAGCCCAGAAGAAATTGGACTAAGAGTGTCATATGAAAGAATGGAGGAGGTGACTAGGTTGCAACCAGAGAAAATATTCAGCTCATCTATTATAGTTAGCAGTATCATACCACAGAAACTCAAGACCTTAGTCTTGGTCCCAGTGCCCCATAATGCTGGACGCTGCTTAAATACAATAAGTATAGAATAATTACTATCTCAGATAATTCACAATTGCGTAAAAAATCAAGAGACAACAGAGGAATACAGACAGATGAAGTAACACAAGGAAACAATGAAGTGATTTCGATTGGCATGACACAGAGTTGTCACAGTACACTAGGAGCTTAATGGTTGTTACTTTAGAACAAACAGTGCAGTAAAGGTTAATCTTAAGAATGAACATAAAGTGCATTAAAGAGGTTGTTTTGGACCATCTATGAAGAGTTTCTGCCAAGTCTACAAGGTAGCACAGGAAAAACACCTACAGTTGCATGCTGGAACATTGAAACGCTCCATTCATCAATGGGAAGAATAGAAGCTGATCATTCTATTGTGAATCAGACATGGTAGAGTGGAAAAGGATGTTTCATATTTTGTTCACTTCAGATTATTATGGTATTCTGTCTAAACTGGTGGATTTGAACCATGGAACCACTTTGCATGATAAACAGTAGAACTCTTTATCAGCCTTGAATCATAATGCAGAAATGGGTAATTCACAGCTAGCTTTGAAAGAGCTTTCGATTCAAATAACTGTCTCCTATTTTAGGTCAAGTGCAAAACCCTACTAAAGTGCAAATTGCAAGCAAACCAAGCTATCTCAGCTCATAAAACACTACAGCTATATTCTGTCTCCTCCCAAAGAAAATATATCAATAATTCAAAATAATGACATTCTGGTAACGTAACACCTTTTCTATAACCCATTCTTCCTCATGTGTCTTTTGGGGAAAGATTTTATTAAGCATATTTTAAATTTTAATGAACCAATCTCACTTTTTTGTTTCTGTTAATTTTTCAGAGAATACATGAAAGCCATTCTGAAATGCCAATACCCCTTGTGTGTAGATGTAAGCAAAGCTACAGGCACTTTCTGAGCACACGCACTCAGATGTTCTAGGCCTGAGAAATTATTCTTGACAAAAATGCCATTGAAACTCATTTCTGGGGAGAAAACATTTCATCTGTAGAGCTTCAGGATTTGCCTAAAGTCAGGGTATATTTCTCAGTCATTTGCTCCTTGTAGAGGAAATACTGGCTTATCTTTGCTGAAAAAACCACTATTCAGTAAGTGCTACACAGTAAAGTCAGCCCCTGTTCCTAACACAAGTGTTTGCAGTGTAGCAGGAGATACTCTGACTCCCTAAATTCCATAAACTCACCCTGGGACATAGTTTCTCAACAATGTCTGCTCATGACACTTAGTCCTTCCTTTCACTCTTTCCGTGGAAGTAGCATTCCCTGCTTATCTCATCCTTAACACTCAGCAAACTTAATAGTCAAGAAACTATTTAATGAAAGATAAGGTCAGGCATTTTGATGCAAGATTAGACACAACACATTACAAATAAATATAAAATGCAATTTGAATTTAGACTTAATTATCAGGTGCCTCTCTAGGCAAGAGGCAACCTGTTTTAGTTACACTCCCCAAGACTCTTCCATGCTGTCAAAGCTGAAAATTTACTTCATTCAGCAATACTTCTTGTGAACATCTTTCTTGATGTAAAGCTGGACAAGGACACTAATTCCATCCCATCACATCTGATTTTTATTTATCTTTTTTCTATTTTGTTCCATACTATTTTTTTAAATGTGGGTGTACTCTGTGGACTTTTCACTCTTCCTCAGGAAGGCTTCCTCAGAAAGGTTTGCACATCATGAGCTAGCAAGGGTTACTTCACTCTGTCATTTCACACCTCTACAGAATTCTTCAGTTAACACCTTTATTGCATCTTAAATGATCTTAACATAAATTCCTAAGATATTCCAATTGTTAGAATACTCTTAAGGCTGAATGTTACATTTTGCTTTTAGTCACCATCAGTCTAAGTTTGTGGCAGAGACTAAATATGACATCTTTGGGCATGCCGTTGGTATTGACAACAGACTTAGGAATACAGTCGTGTCCTTGAACTGTCTCTAGACACATGCTGCCACTGTCCCTGTGCCTGTAATCTTGAATCATTTTGACTGATCAGCTGTTTAACAAAATATTTAATGAAATATTACCAAAACAATCTTAACTTCAATAAGTCTATTCCATACTGTAAACTGAATTTTACACTCAGTGTCTTTACTGATGAATGTTATCCAAGAGGTCTTTAGATAATCACACTTTCTAGTACAGTTTTCAAACCAGAAACAACTGTATGAGTCACCAATTTGCAGAGAATTTCTGAGGCCACTTGTAAAACACAAATTTTAAAATGGAGAACAAGTAAATCTCAAAATACAACCATGGGTTGTTACCATGAGTTGTTTAGTATGCATAGGTGCACAGTTATTTACCCTTTTGTCCTGGTTTCAGCTGGGATAGAGTTAATTTTCTTCCTAGTAGCAGGCATAGTGCTGTGGTTTGGATTTAGTACGAGAAGAATGTTGATAACACGCTGATGGTTTAGTTGTTGCTGAGTACTGCTTATGCTAGTCAAGGACTTTTTCAGCTTCCCATGCTCTGCCGGGTGCACAAGAAACTGGGAGGGGGCACAGCCAGAATAGTTGATCCAAACTGACCAAAGGGCTATTCCATACCATATGACATCATGCTCAGTATATAAGCTGCGGGGGGGGTTGGCTGGGGAGCAGCGATTGCTGCTCGGGAACTGTCTGGGTATCAGTTGGCGGGTGGTGAGCAATTGCATTGTGCATCACTTGCTTTGTATATTATTATTACTCTTATTATTATATTGTTATTATTTTACTTTATTTTATTTCAACTATTAAACTGTTCTTATCTCAACACAGGAGATTTCTCACTCTTACTCCTCTGATTCTCTCCCCCATCCCACCAGGGCAGGGGGAGTGAGTGAGCAGCTGCGTGGTGCTTAGTTGCTGGCTGGGGTTAAACCACGACACTTTCAAACCTACTTTTTGCAAATACAATAAAAACTTAATTTCTTAGCTATGCAACTTTTTACATTAAGCCAATTCTAACTCTGATTTAGTTCCTAGCTGTGGTTTCTCATTATTTGTAAGATGGATAAGGAGCTGAGTAAAGGAGAACCACTGGTGCATTGATCTAAACAAGAAACTATGGGCAAGCAGGAGGTTACTGGTGGATTTCCTCCCAATTCTGTGTCACTAGTGATCATAATTATACTTCTATTAGTATTCAGCATAGAATAAGAGTGTACCAGTGAAGTGGCACACAGTTGGAGTACAGCACCAATAAGCCTGGAAGATCAAAGTGTCATATAGGAAAAGAAATGGATGATGTTGTAGACTGGAGTTATAGAAACAGAGTGACAGTAAAAGTGCAACTTTATAAATTGATTAATGAGAGGAAATTCTATACAAGTTTTTTAGTTAGAGATAATGGTGGAGGAGAAAGACCTGGATGTCTCAGCAATGTCCAGCATGACAATAAGCCATAGATGACTAGAAGTAAATGTGATACTAGAAATATCAAACAAGGAAAAGCTTAATGCTACTCTGTGAATTGTTATATTCTGTATCACTGTGGTCACTCGGCATTCCAGCAAGGTGAATTCTGACTGGTTAAAGTGCAGAGAAATGGCTGTTAGGACAATTAGGGCAATGAAGAGTGTCTCATATGTGAGGAAAAAAGTAGTTTCACCTTTTTCAGCCCAGAGAAGCAAAGGCTGACCACGGAAACAATTGATTCAGGCAGGACTGAGTGTAAAAAGTCAAGGAGGGAGAAGAGCTATAAAACCAAATGGCAATGCTGACAAAATAAAGAGTAAGTACAAACTGTCCTTGCCTAAATTTAGGATGAAAACTGAAGGTTTCTGATCACCTCAAAGGTGTCTCAAAGGACACAAGAGCTGTTTTTCCATGGAAGTAGTGGCAGGAAAAGAAAAAATTAACTAGATGAAAACTAGTGTTTAATAAATATCTAAATGGCACAGTTGCCTACAGCAAGGCCCTGGATTCCTTAGGTGAAAATACCCTTATCTGTCCAAAGTCACTCACTTTGTGAATTAACTGATTGTTAGGACAATTTACAAAGAGAACTGAATTACAGTACAGAAAGAAAAGTTCTTGTTTATACAAAGACTAGGTTCATAGTGTTTTCCAAAGAATACAGAGAACGATTATCTGACTCTATCTATCTGAGGATGACTCATTTAAAAGTAACTATCATTATAAGACACTTTTAGGGATAACATCTCTCAGTCGAAGAGGTGCTAGAATTTCAACTGTGACTATCCAGAATCCTGTCCAACCCTATTTAAGTTATCAAACCTTCTCTCTTCTTTTATATTCTGCTTTATTCACAAATAGACGCTCCTTTTTAAGAACAAAAGAAATATTTAAAGAAAAAAGAAAACTTCTACTTTTGTTTCTTGCAAGCCTTTCAGTCTTCACAAGTGTTTTCCAACAGGCTAAAATATGTTTAAAATCATTTTATTAAATAGTAGGTTCTATTCACTTCTAAGGTCAAACAGAAAACTTTAAGTAGGGAAGTTACCTCCAACAGCTCCTTGCTACCTTAAATTACTTTTAACACTTAATCTTTGTACCTCAAAACTATACAGTTTCTAAATCTTGTGTGTAGAATGTGTAAAGTTTTGTTAAATGTTTCTATTGCTTTCTGAGCTTTACCTTATGTTAACTAAATGAATTTGAGAAACTGTAATCCTTGCAGTGTTCAGTATTTTTCGTAAAATACTTGTTAAAATTGCTGTAAAGGTATGTTAATTTAAATTATACAGTTTCTGTCTTACATTACATGAGGCTAGGTCAAATAATTTCAGCTTTATTAGCCCACTGGGGAAAAAAGCTTACATTTCTGGATAGCATGTTGTAAAAATCAAGTTGGTGAAACAATGAGATAGCCATGCCATGAAGATGCAAATACTGGAAATCAAGTATCAGTCTACCTGTGCCTTTTCTTAAAGAAAGGTTATACCTATATAAAATTATTTCAATTTTGACATTAGCCTGTGTTATCTAACACATGGTGACTATCAGCATTTAAAAGTCTGTGTACTCCAGAAATCTAGATGTACTGTTTGGTTTAGTTTAAAACAGGAATCTGTTTTTTAAATGACGGTCTGTATGTAGTATGTCATATGCATGTACATAATGCAATAGACCGACATTCATGGAAGTTCTACTCATGGTAATGCACCAATACTAGAAGCACTGCTTTGTCCATAGTAATGGGTAGAGAATGGTACTCGTAATAATGTAAGGATATCTGGTAAGCTGAGAATTTTCTGGACCCAAAATCTTGGCTACTGCTCCAACTATAAGCTTTGCTCCCCTGTTTTGATCACAACATTGTTCATATTATAGATCACTGATGTAGAAAGTAAAGTTCATTACTAAAATGCAAGAATTTCTAATGCACACAGAGCTGATCCTTCCTGACCAATACTTGGTCATTTTACATACTTCCTTGCCCTTCATGCTTTTTTGCCTTGCTTGCCTGTACTCCTTCACAGGATTTGGTGCAATCATGCCTCTTCTATCCTGGTATACTTTGCCTGTTGGGAAGATCAGTGTGTTTTTGAAAAATATGTTGTTTATCCAAATTACTTCACATTATTTATTTGTACTCAAGCTATTGAATTAGTAGTTTCGGTTGCCAGAATTGGAGTTGATATCTGCTTCCTAGTGGATAAGTCAGCAGTTTCCATAAACCACTTCAAATATTCTCGAGCTCATTGTCTCGATCAATGACAATAAAACTAGTAAAATCTCAAAGTCTGCATCTCATTGCATAACTTTCAATGCAGTTCCACAAGTATTTTCAAAGGAAAAACAAAAAGCCTAATTTTTGTCCAGATATCCTCCATAGAAAGGCATAAAAGCAGCTCTGCATTCTTCCATCCACCTTACCACGGAGAGAATTAGCATAGTTTCCTGTTCTCCTCTTCAAGCATGTAGGCTGCAAGACTCACTGTTCTTTCACCTCCTGAAAATTACCTAACTAGCACACCTCTTTTCAGATCAGCATTGAAACCAGAAACAGGGGTGCTTTTGAAGGAAACGCCAGTCTACTTTCTTATCAAACTACAACTCCACCACAGTCAGTATGAGTGCCTTGTGCCAAGTCACAACTTAGTTCTTGCTTTAATGTGATAATATACTCTATCTTCAAAATATTCTGCATAGTAAAATACACATACATTACATTCTTTTCTAAGAAAACTTTCCCTATCAGCTTCAACTGCTTTCCTATATAACCTTGTTTAATAAAAATGCATGCATTACTTAAAATCATGAATTGCCAGCTTATGTTGTAAGTTAAAGTACTTAACTATAAAGTTCTCAAAAACAATTCGATCATCTAATGTTTTCGCACAAATGAATGACTGTAAGCATTTATTCCTTCATAAGGTGGTGATTGTTATGTTCTGTATATAATAACACAAATTTGAAATGGTAACATGCTTAACCCATACTGCAATAGTTTTGACGGTGATGGAAGAAAGAGTTTTCTGCTCTAGATTTTGAAAAGAAAATATAGTCTTAACTTCAGTGAGTGCACTGCAACACCAGGGAGACCAAAGGAGCTTGATACCTGTTTGCAGTAGATGTGACAGAAATAGGAAAATAGAATCAAATTTGGCTGATGAAATTAAAATCTTAATAGTGCCAGTTTTGCCCATTACAGGCATAACAATACAAGCTGCCTTACTGAAAGTGGTCGATGGTCCTTCTTGTCCAGGACTCATTCTCCAAAAATAGCACACATTAAACACTTCTGAGAAAATTCTAATTGCAAACCGTATAGAGAAATCTCCAATCAACAGAGCTCCTTCTCCTCTCTAGATTGGCTGGTCTTCAGTCATGAAGTTTAATGTCACTAGCATGTTTTAGAGTTATAATTAATAATTACTCTAGTTATTCTTGATATTTTTACATTTTGGTATCAATAATTTCATTTTAAAAAGACCCCAAAAAGTAATTGCAGTTTTGTGAAAAGTATAGGGGTTTATTTTCTCTTTTAAAAATCCCTGTTGTTTTTCCATTAGGAACAAGGGAGCACATGAAGGTGGAATTTCCTGATCCATCTTTTCTTTGCTACTCAGCATGCCTGTTTAAATGTCCCTTTTTTGTAGTTTAGTCCTCTTTTCTGAAGCTTTTTCCAGGTAAATTTTGTCAAGGCCTTGGACTGTAAAAGGGCCATCCTGCTTCTACCACATGCTTTTTGGAATGCTGTGACTATGACTGCACACTGTATTTCAGATGAGGTTGCATTAGTAATTCATGAAGAAAATGTATTATTCTTTCTGCATTTGCCATTTCAACTCTTAACAACAAAATACGCTTTCTTTTATTCTACTGGTCACAACACTTACATTCAATAGTACATGAGACCTTAGCCTTCTACTCCAAAACAACAAAAATTCTGTTAAGGAGTCACAATGATAAAAGATGAAAAACACTAGGGAAAGATGACCATGTAAATGCTGTGATACAATGCTTAAGACTCAGGCCACACTCGTCTATTTTCCTATTCTGTCAAATACCTTCTGCAACCTTTGCCAGCCTACAAGCTGCCATCACTGCCAGCCAGACTCAGCATTCTCTCTAATGTAACATAATTTTAATTCCTGCAGGGAACTGATGGTAGTCTCATGGCTCCTAGCAGGAGAGATGAATTTCCTAACTACTAAGTTACTTAGGACTGAATGACCTCCTGGACTATAGTTAAAAAAACCACAGCAAATTCTGCTCTATATTCGATAGAGTGGGCACAGCATACCATTAGGAAACATGCAGCTAAATGATGTTGAGTTAAGCTTCTACATGTGAGAAAGAACAGGGTTTAAAGATACATCTCTTTCTTTTGCACCTTTTATTTATTCGGTTAAGCATGTTTCTGTTCAGTGGGATGGATTTTATAACTTCTAACTCTGCCTGTGAATGCCTAACAGAATCGGCTGCAACGTTCAGTTATTTGAGTCACTTCTAAAAACCTTGATCATTTTGGAAATACTGCAGAATGTTGCCTATTGTCTGTATTTACATTAATCCCTCCTCTATGAAGAGAAATTATATTTGAAAAATGTCTGAGAGATTTAGGTATGAAAGATAAAGGAGTCATAATGAGCACAGGCCAATATCTTAATGCAGAGACATTCAGAGATCAGAACACATTGGGGCGCTCTGCTTCAATTGTTTATTCCCATAGCTTGGCAATATGCTTTTCTGTTATGCACAACACCTTGGAGCCTGAGAACTTAATAAATATCAGCAATATCAAAAAAAGATTGGTGAGGAAAAAACAGCAAGTTTACATCCCTTTGCAATTCCAGGGACCAGTGAGTCAAAGTTCAGTTTAAAAAAGAAATAAACAAATTAATATTCTTTATACCTTCCCAAGTTCTCTGACACTTACTGAGCTTTATCCAGTCCCAAATTAACGTCTCTTCTGAATTCCCATTGTGCTCCATTTTGATGTCAGGCATTTTATCTAGTCCTTTCCCATAAAGAACATTTCTGTAAGGTCAGCCAGGAGTGCTTTTAACCTTCATGGACCATTGTTAAAGTCAAAGGTTGTTGCAGGAATCCTGTGAAAGGTACATCTATGTGATCCAATAAATAGGTGAGAAAAGCCAGAGTTTAAACCAAGATTTTCACAAAAGCACTCTTTCTCCCAGTTACCATTTCACTCCACAAATGAGTGCATAGAAGGAAGAGGAAGTTGATGAAAATTCACAGCTAGCTAATGCCTTTTTAAATAGGACACTCATTTTTAATTTATAGTACTTACAAGCAATTATTAGCTAGAATACAGAATTAGCAGTTCATAGTTTAGATGTATAATTCAAAGTGGGGGCTATTTTAATAACTTTGTGTTATAGAATTAATTCAAAGCATTTCAGTTTTATCTATAAAGTCAGTCTATGAGTGCTTTGAAATAGTGAACAGGAAAAATAGTGGCCAGGATCTACGAATATAAAACAGTCATAGAATGCATGTGGTTGAAGTTTGTATCCATTTTGATGTCTTTTACACTGGCAGGTAGCATGAACAAGATTGTGGCTCATCAGAGCACCATAATAGGAGATTGCACTCCCTGTCTACATTGCAACTTCCATTACATTTATTTTAAATAAAGTTGCATAATAAGAAATAAGTATTTTCTGTATGTCTCCTGTGTCTGAGGCTGTAATAGAATTAGGATATCTTTATGCAGCTTTATATAAATTTATGTAAGTGTTTTATGTATATTTATGTGTATGTATAGTAAGAGATTATATACATATATAAGAATTAAAAGTACTTCAGTGCAGCAAGAAAGTATTTAAATATTCCAGAATGAACATAATATTACAATGTCTTTGCAATTCTCAGGAAATATAAGATATAAGACCATTCAGGTTCTCATTAGAAACTCATAACATTTAAAAATATAATGTCATGCTAATAAATTCCTTTGTTACCAACTATTTTTATTTTCAAAACGTCATCTGACAATATTTGCTGATTTTTTTCCTTGACACATGATATGTTTGAGGCAAACTTTAAAAGTATACAAAAACTTAGCTATCTGTCTAATGAAATTTTGAGCAATCTAAGTATGGAAATTCTCAGTCCATTTCTCTTATTTCTACTGATTCACAACTTTCATTTAATTTTTACTGATTTACATGTCATTGCAGATAAAGAACTTGTAACACTGAAATTTCTTTTCTTTCTACTAACCTCTTTCTCTCAACAAAAGGAGGTCTGTTACTCTTCCTAATAGTGCAGTTACTGCTGGTAGCACACTTCCAGTGCCAAGTGGCCAATATAAGATGCAATGATTCGTGGTATGGAAATAGCTATTGAATTGACACTAATTGTACTTTTGGTGTTAGGTTCAGCAGCAAGAACAAAACCAATCCCCAATACCCCATAGAAGTGGAACTGGTCCCTGCCTGACATGGGATATTTGCTAGAATTCATTTGTTGTGTATCATAGCCACGATTTAAAAAACTGGTTATTTGAAATAAAAATACATTCTGCATTTCTTTTCATTAAAGTATTATGAAACGTCCTTCTGTATTCTAAACAACAATACATATTTAGCAATAGTTTAGTATCTTTGGAAAAAATTTGTTTACTAGAAATGTACCAGACAGACTGTGACTAGACAAGAGTAAGGCTTCTGAAAGTGCACCCAAAAAGGTTTGCTTTTCAGGGTTGATATTACTAGTAATTAGCTTGACATTTAATAAATGACATTTCTAAGAACTGCTAAAGCTGACTTAACAAGCAAACAGAACAACCTTGTTTTGTTTAGAAAAGGTAGTCTGTTGCACATTTTATGTAGTGTTTTTGCCAGCTCATGTTGAAAACTACATTCATGAAGTATTTGAAATAAACATGCTTTCTGTAAACTGAACTTTCTATTATGGTGCTCTTTGCTTAGCACAAATTCTGATAAAATGTCCTGTGGTAAAGCTGGTATATACTGCAACTGAGAGGGCCCATACTAGAGTTATAATAAATTTACCCTCAATTAAAGTCGTGGTTTTTCTAAGCATGTTTCAAATCATAACCAATTCAGACTGTGTTTTACATTTTGGTCAAAAAAAAGCAGAAGATATGTTGAAATTATATGTCCTTAAAATTTTCCTAGGCTTTAGAATTCAATTTGATATGGGCAAGTAAAGCAATTGCTTTGAAGAATCAAGAATGCATATGTGTAGTCCGGTTAGACAGCCCAGAGGACAGGTTTGTTTACATGCAACACATTTCAAGGGCACTCTGAAAACCACAGAAATTCAATAAATACATCTGAAATTTGGTCTCATTCCCTGCTTGTGTTAAGAAGAATATTAAGTGTTTATGTCATGACAGTCTCATCAGCTTTATTGTCGTGCATTAGAAAGCTTGACATCTCTTCCCAGTGCCCATAACATCAGAGTACCATTCACCCAGCTCAGTTATTTAGCACACCCACACCTCACCAGGGAAGAGAATGGAGTCTTCAACCCAAATGGCAGAAATCTAGTTGTAAATAGGGTTCCCATGTAGCATTTGCAGACAGCATTTTTTACAAGCCTGGGGTTTTTTTTGGCTTGGGTTTGGGTTTTTTTTTAAACGATGAATTTTACTTCAACAGTTAAACAGGGGGTGAGGTAGATCTACAAAGGTATCCTGTTTAAAAGGAAATGTGAGCAAAGCCATTGACCCTTTTTTTTTTCCCTAATGCCGGAGTTCAATGATGACGTGGTCTACTGAACCAAGCAGTGGACCTGTCTCAAGACAGTATTAGCATGCTTTAGCATGTACACAAAAGTTTGTTTGAGATCTGGAGTACACAATGTATGAAAGAAAGACAAAATATGAAATGCTAAAATGAGTGAAAACAATGTCAAATGTCCTATCTTCTATATTCTTAAGATTTGGGGACAAAAGGAAACATACGCCTTTTCCTCTTTCCTTACTTTCTTCACTAATTCCTTTTATAATCTAAAAGAAAAAGATTGTGAACTCCATAAACATCGAAAAAACTTAAGGGGATAAGAAAAATATATTTTTGGCAAAACCAAAATAAATCCTTAAAAGCGTGATATTTTCTCAAGAAAACATTCATTTCTAAAAAAGGGAAAAGTTTAATAAAATCAACAGTTATTAGTTTGCAGCAGTCTTGAATGAGCAGAAACATAACCTGAAAAAATAAATGAATATAGAGTTTTCCATTGCAGTGTACAACTAGTGCTTGCAAGTAATGAAAATATTATGCTGCTACAATGGCTCACCTTCACCAAAGCAACATTGGATTTACAAACAAAATAGAAGTTAAATCAGCACGCACCTGAATACCTTGGGGGTCGCTCACTGGCATTGCACTGGCACAGGGACATTAATGGAAGACAGCCCTAAAATTTCCAGTTCAGAAAAAAATACTGTGTCTTCACTGACACTCCTTGACATCTCTCCTGCTACACCTTGCAGGTCTTTTGTTGCCCCCTGCAACTCTCTAAGTCTGACCCCACAGTTATTCTTGTCTCTTCAACCCCTTGTATAGCTGATCCCCTCCTAGCTGATCCAGCTCATTTCCAGCCTCCCAGTGATACCCTATTTCAAGGCCTTTCTTTACTTCAGTCATATGAACCTTTCCATTAAAGAACTCACTTTCTGCCCACAAGGCACTTCCATGGGCCTATTTTATTGCAGTGAAAATGCAAACAGGGAAAAGAATCTTGTATACACATGAATGAATTATGCTCCCTCAGAAAAAGACCTTTGAACTGGAGTTTCTTTCCCTTCTTCCCCATCTCTTGTCACCATGGGTTATTTTTCAAATGTGCTTTCACAGCAGCTCTTCACTGAAGTGAATGGTACTACTCTGGGACCTTGGTATTTGTGCAGTAATTACTATTGTTCAGCCCTGTATTTAATAGGCAAGTGAGAGGACTACTAAAAATATAGCAGCACTCATAAAGATTGCCTACAAATCTCTTTAGAATTGCATACAAAGCTGTAGTCCCAAACAAGCCCTGTTCCATTCAGCAAAGCTTTTCTGTTAAACTGTAATGCAAAAATACAAGATGAAGAAGAAATAATAGTGGGTCAGAAGAAACAGAGAAAAGAATAAAGACTGCAGTTCAAACAGCTATGGCCTTGGTTGGGAGAGCAAAAGTCTGTTTTATCACTGTTCTCATTTTTTCAATTGCTTCAAAATCAAGCTAACTCTAATTTGCTCTAAACAGCTTTTGATTTTATCAACAAAGCATCAAAGGGCCTGAGCAGTATGTAGTGTGAACATCTTTTGTAAAGGTCAAATTGTTTTCCTGTCTTAGAAAGTGAAATCTCCTCACCTTTTTTATTTTATGATTCAAGCTGTATTTGAAAATGCAGTTTATTTGCATTCCTACAGCTCTTTCTTCTCCTTTCTTTCCTATAAACCTTATTTCCAGCTAACACTGTCCTTTATGAAATGAAACATTTTATATGCTTTCCCATGAAAAAGCCCCACCAGTTCTGTATCTTCATGTTATTAAACAAGTATGGGTTTTTTCTGATAGATGCATGACCATGAACTGTGATGAATCAAGCAAGAAAAATAATCGGTTCCAGAGTTTCCTGTTGTAAGGATGGAAGTGAGACATCATAAAATGTGACCCCCACAAATTGTGCTAGATGGTTTGAAATTGTACTTGTAATAGTGTTAATTACCAATAGACCCACCAATTTAAGAGCACATAATCGAAAACCAGTTATGCTGGAATCTAAAAAGGATAACATCTCTTCATCCAACACTATTTTTTTCTTTTTGACAGAAAAATTGGCCATTTCTCTTACACAATAAGAAAAAATTAGGTAAATGTGCCTGAGGCAGACAGGAGTAATTTGATTGTTTCTTAAAAACCCATTTATATTGAGGACTCAAATTGAATCCCAGCCTTGATTTTTTCCATTCTACCCAGGTGTGACTGACTACAGATCATCTAAAATGGTGACACAAAAGGGAATTAGAGCTAGACTTATGCTTCTGCTGAAGCTCAGCAACTGGCCAACATCCCTTTATAGAGGAAATGGGGGGGCAGTTGTTTTCACACTGAGTGAACTTGAGAGTGTGATTCTGCAACCCCTATTGAGTAGTAAGCCCGAGCAACATACTAAGGCCTCCAGATTTTGGCAGTCCTTCAGCTCTGAAGATCAGATTTTCAAAACTGTTCAGCTGTCATGGATAAAACAATACCATCCAACACTTGGCCTTTCAGTTTCTGGCCTCTATTGCACCAAGTCTTTCATTCAGAAAACAGATTTCTTATTAGCATCATCTGTTAAGCCAGGGGAAGAAAACTGACTTTCATTGTAAAAGTTAATTTTCATCAGGGCATTCAGAAGTGCTAATATTAATGTATTTTTTCATATAGGACCTATCTGTAGAAAACATAGGTTTGGCAAATATTTATAGATATATGGCTTCTGGGATTCTGTTTTCTTTCCAGTACCAGATCTGTCATAGCCTAACTATGAAAATATATATATTAACAGTGGCTTGGAAAAAGTACACTATTTTAGCTCATTAAAAGAAAGGTGAATAATCTGAATCAGGCCTTGATGGCCAGGATGAGCCATTCTGGAGAGAGCAGGATTACCTTATTGAGTAAGTCCAACCATAAAAGACAGGTGGTCTTGCAAGTGTTTCAATTGTAGCAGTATTTTTTCAAAGTATAAATCAAATGGCTTATTTGAAGCACCTCACTCAACACTGAGAGTGCTGCTAATATGTTCAGTGAGTCTTTCTTCAACCACGATTTTGCACGAATGGGCAACATGAGCATTGTTAGCAGCCCTTTTGATCAAAATTGGTCAACGCTTTTCCATTACAATGCTCTGTTTTCAGCTACTTAGAGGAACTTCAGTTATTGAAGCTGAAGTTTTCTTTGCTGAGTATATGCATCTTTAAAGAAAAGAAAACAAAAAAAACCAACCAAACTAACAAACCCCCCAAAACCCAAAACAGCCTACTAGACAAAAATTTAATTCCAACTTGCCTCCTTTTGTTCTGCTAGAAAATCATTATTCCATATGACAGAAATAGAGGTGGGCAACAGAATGAAAAAGCTGAACAAAGTTCAAGCCAGTGCCTGATTGTGACTCATCTCTGTTCATGAATAAGGATGAACCAAGTCAATGCAAGGTTTCTGGCATTATTTCCTTATCATCAAATATGTTTGATTTCTCACATATTTGTCATCAGCTCCTTTGGCTTGGATTGGTTTTGGCTGATAGAGATAAGCTAGACCCTTGATTTAACTCACATCTTTAGCTATCTAGCTCATTGAAAGAGAAATATTCTGCATTCTATCGCCTTTATATGAGGAATAATGTATAGCAGCAAATAAAGAGAAAAAAACAGCCTCAAAATTCTGTTCAAAAGATTTCACACTTTTGCTGAGAAGAGGAGGAATGAAGAGAAAGAGGCTCCAGGTCAACCTGCAAGACCCTTAGGCTCTTGCAGGCCACAGTGGACTACCAGAAGAGAAGAATCAGGGCTACTCCACAGTTTATACTACCTTAAACCCATCTAGTTCCTCTGTATCCTATTAGTCATACGAACTTCATTCAACAAAGGTGGGTAGAAGACAGCAAAAGAAGCACTTATACTCCTCTTCCCTCAGTCTCTCCTCACTCACACACTTCTGCTCTTGTGGAATGTCTCTCCAGACTCCTGAAGGAAGACTGCCAGCAAGAAACACTGACAAAAATATGTGTTGTGTCTCCATCATGCAAGATGGCAGTATGAACCTTAAGAGAGTCACAGAAATACTGTAAGAGGCTATGTTAATAAGCTCACAGAATGTTAGTGAGAGTTATTCTTCTTGTTACTAAAAATGTTTAAAAAAATGTAGGTTGTTAATTATTTGGCATTAATAAATAAACAGATCATATCCATTCTGCACTGTCAACAAAGTATCTATAACCACTTTGCTGTAACTGTAAGCAAAGTGGATCAGTAGATCTTAGGAGTACATATGTAGTTTTACATATGCCTAGTGATATACCCACAAACACTGATGTTAACGTACAAGAATTGATGTTTGCCTACAGCCTTAAAGCTCTTGCCTCACATTTCTAATTGAATGAATTATTTAGCTTTTTTAACAGTGTATCAAGCCTATCCTACAAGAGGAATGACAATATTCATAATTTAATATGCAATTTAGACTCAAAGGAATACAACCAAATCTGTACAAACATTTACAGAATTAATCAGTTTTTGTTCCCAGGAGATATGGAAAAAGCTTTGGTCCTCTTACTTTACAAGACAGCTGGACTAATGTCATTTGCTAAAAGCACTTTAGAATTAATCCTGACATTTTTAATCAAATAATTTACTGTTTTTTACTGAAGACTTAGGTATTCAGCTAGTTTGACCGTTGCTTGAATATGGTTTGAGGAATATTGGCACTAATCATTGAATAAATTATTAGAAAACATATTTTTCTTGCACATTCCTAGCCATTTTCACCACTATTTATCAGTATTTATCAGCTCTTAATGATAAAACCACTAAGCCTACCTTACCTCAAAAAGAGAGATAACCTGCAGTTTATATTCTTTTAGTATATTTTTTAAAAATCATGTTTTTACAAATGAATGGACTTAAAATCTATAAAAGCATGAAATAGCAGATTATGTAAAACTTTTTCTTTGAAGTCAACATTTTTGCAGATATTACAAGGATATAATTATGGGGCTTTTTTATAAAGATATGTAACAAACATCATCTCATAGCTAAGCCGATGCTCAGCTTCAACTTTCTCTACCTATAGTACAAATGTACAGGTAGTACCAATAAAATAGTAAGTTATTTTGTTTTAAAATATGCTGTTGAATTATGTTCCTCTCTTTTCATTCATGACCCCAGCACTACAATCTAATCTGCCAGCATTCACATAGGGAAATTTGCACACATCTAGGACTTGCTCACATATATCAACTCAAAGTACCAGAGTATATGTTTCTGACTAATAGACCCAAATAGGAGACTATCACAAAGTAAAACCAGATATGTCCTTTAAAAAGGACAGTTACAATTTTTTTGCAAGATTGTCTCATTTTTCTGTTCCACTGAATAACATCACAGCTTTCTCAGTGGCTCCACAGAGGTTTCTACTCTTCATTGCATACAACAATGTGCACAGCATGAGTGGTGGGAGCAGGATATCCAGCCTTGTTGGCCAGCAGATCTGGACCAGCTAGGAAGGAAAAGTAATCCTGTGCTGAATAGACTGTAACAGATTGCTTCCTCTTTGTAATGAATGGAGGACCAAAGCACAAACTGTAATTGAGAGCTAGCTCCTTGCCTGATCTGATCTGGGGGTGGACAACTATAGGCTGCCACTGAGTCAGTTTAAGGCAAGTTGTCATGCTGCAATTTAATCCTAAAGAACAATCAAATAGAGGTTTTCAGAGCCTTTCTTTGCCTTTTTAAACAATATTTGCAAAAACACATTGTGGATGTAGTCTAAACATTCCCATTCATTGAGACAGCAGTATCCTATTGATAGTAGCTTAAATCAGTTCTTTTTTGTCTGCTTGCATGAAAATTTAGATTTTGAAATGTGTAAAAGACCTAAACAGAAGGCATTGGAAGACAGAACGGATGTTAACTCATTCTCAATACCTGATTGTTTCAGAATCCATTGGCTTTTCATAGTCTTACATTTCCTTATAACAAGATTATAGAGTGCAGAGAAAAAAAGAAGATCAGAGCAGACAGATCATTTTGCTGCTAGCAACAGCCTACCTGGGGACTCTTAAGTGCAGTAGATAAAGAAAATGTTTAGTGGCTATCATTATTCAGAGCCTAGTTAAGTCTATGAAAGCCCTAAGAAGCATTTATGGCAAACACATTTTTGTTATTGTATGTTTATCAAGGAAAACTGGGTCAGATAAGTGTCTTATTTTCATGAGTCAGATCTTTTTATCTATTTCTCATTGCCCTTTGACTGAAAGAGATGGAACTGAATAAGTTCTTTAGGTCTCAAAAGCATTGTCTCCAGTTTTGCATCAGGAACTGTTACTGCAGATATCTTCTGTCACATTATTTTTCCTGAGTTTCCACAGAGTAATAGGGATTCAGGCTCTCAGCTGGCCCTTATACTACAGCAGCTTAGACCAGTGAAAAGCTAATACAAGTTAAAGTCAGGATTCAAGCAGTCAACACTGGCAAAGGGAAGACACAGCTGGGGGTTACGAGATCCATCCTGCAAGAGGTAGGTGTCAAACAAAGAAGGCTTGAGCAGAATTAGGCTGGCTATTTGGCAGCAGGAACAAGCTGTGACAGGAAGCAGGACAGAGGGACACATATGCAACGCTACAGGCTTGTGGAAGAGTGGCTGGAAAGCTGCCTGGCCGAAAAGGATCTGGGGGTGCTCATTGACAGCTGGCTGAACATGAGCCGGTAGTGTGCCCAGGTAGTCAAGAAGGCCAAGAGCATCCTGGCTTGTGTCAGGAATAGTGTGGCCAGCAGGAGCAGGGAGGTGATTGTCCCCCTGTACTCGGCGCTGGTGAGGCTGCATCTCAAATACTGCGTTCAGTTTTGGGCCCCTCAATACAGGAAGGACATTGAGTTGCTGGAGCGTGTCCAGAGAAGGGCAACAAAGCTGGTGAAGGGCCTAGAGCACAAGTCTGATGAGGAGCAGCTGAGGGAACTGGGATTGTTTAGCCTAGAGAAGAGGAGGCTGAGGGGAGACCTTATCACTCTCTACAACTACCAGAAAGGAGGTTGTAGTGAGATGGGTGTTGGTCTCTTCTCCCAAGTAGTTAGCGATAGGACAAGAGGAAATGGGCTCAAGCTGTGCCAGGGGAGGTTTAGATTGGATATTAGCAAAAATTTCTTCATTGAAAGGGTGGTCAAGCATTGGAACAGGCTGCCCAGAGAGGTGGTGGAGTCACCATCCCTGGAGGTGTTCAAAAGACCTGTAGACATGGCACTTTGTGACATGGTTTAGTAGACATGGTGGTGTTGGGTTGACAGTTGGACTGATGATCTTAAAGATCCTTTCCAATCTTAATGATTCCTAGTTTTTACTTCCATTAAAAATAATCCAGCCACCAAGCCAGGAAACACGAAAATGCTACTCTACCCCAAACTGGTTTAGTGGTGAACTTGGTAATGTTAGGTTAATGGTTGGACTGGATGATCTTAAAGGTCTTTTCCAACCTAAATGATTCTATGATTCTGTTATATCCCAGAGTCAGGATCAAGAACCAAGGCTGGAGCAGATAGAAACAGGTGTTAGGTCTCAGGATCATAGAGCAGAGCTACACCCAAGTGCCTGACAGGGAAACCTGACTGGTGGGAAAACCATCAGCCAAGCTTTCAAGCCAGTATCTAAATCCCTGGGGAACAGACTGTGGCCAGGCCATTTGACTGTTCTTTGGATTGGCAGTGATTAGGTGCCCAAGTATCCAAGTAAGGTTTGGAAGGGGTTTGATGCATGCTAGAATTGCTCAAGACAGGAGGGGGCACAACGGGAACAATAGTACTGTCAGTCAGACAAGTTCTTGATACATGCTCATGCATACAAAGAAATATGTGTAATAGCTCACAGGAAAACAGACACCTTTCACCTTGGGTTTGAAGGAGAGAGCATAAAGGTTTCAAGTAAGCTAGCAAAGCCTATTCAGTAGAAGGGGATTATGAGATAAATATGGAGTGTTGTCCCTGAGATACATGGATTTACAAAAAAGTCTGAAATTAAAAAAAAATTAAATTTGTCTAGTATCAATGTTGTAAACTTTTAAAAGTTTTGCAGAACATTAGAAAGAATACACTCAACATGAAGAAATTTAATTTAAAAGATACCTCTCCCTCAAAAAACTCAAGATAACTTTTCTAATACTCAGTATATGTTAATCAGATTGAATCTACTCTCTGTACCAAAACAGAATTTACTCCTCTTTACCTTTGTGTGTGATCTGAAACCCAAGAATACCATATAGTCTAGGAGAAGCACAGGGTAAATCCAAGGATCTGCTTTAAAAAAAAAATAAAAACAAAGCAAAATTTTTTCTTTTCTCTATGCCTACAAGCTTACATTGTAAGCTAAGGTCTCATACTGCCTAAATTATCACTTCAAAATATGTTTTTGAACACTTAAAAGTCAAAATTAACTATTTGAATAAACACTAGCTTTTGGGTTGGGGACTTTTCAATGCTAGAGTCTTTAATTTCCAAATTAGCTGTTCTTATTAGATGTGCTTAAAGCCATTACAATCTAAAAAATGCTTTGTGATAATAGGAAATAAATTGATGGCTTCATTCTAGTTCTTCACAGAATGACTTCTGTCATTGTGGCTGTAATTAGCTGCCACTTATGTTGATATTGTGGGTATGGAAGTCAAAGAATGAAAGTAAACAAGTATTTTCCATGGTAGCACTGCAAAACATGAATTTTTCCATATTGGTAAAGACGACTGGGTGAGTAGCATTGCCTACAGATACACTGTAGCTGTTATGTGAATAGTATGTCAGTGAGACAAGGAGAATGACTTCCGTGAAGCTTCATTCTCTTTTGGATGGGTGGGAGCAGGCTGGTCTGGCTTTTGCTTATTCATAGTCATGCCAATCTGTCTGCTCATCTGTTCACGGGCTGCTCTGTGGAGTAATTCTGTCAGTTCCAGATGTTTCATTTATTTTACCATTAAAACAATGTGGTGTGTAACTGTCATGGTGGGTAATTTTGGGAAATAAAGAAGTATATTCTATTTCAAAAATTAGTGAAAACTACTCACTGTTCATGAGTACCAGTCATATATTTGCTGAATTTTAATTCAGTCATGGAGATTGTGCTTTTGGGCTCCATTAAATATATAAATACATTACATTAACATAAATAAGTTTATCTAATGTGTTTTAACCTAGCTACTTAACTATGGTTAATTTTGCGTAATGTTGGACACATAAAACATACTCATCCCAGGGAACAAGTTTGTTCCCATGGCCAGTTTCTAGAACTGTTGTGAGGCAACTAAGAGCCACAGGAGCCTCCATGGGATATGCACAGCTCAGTTTCAGCTCTGGCTTGGAAATAATGCTATCAAGAATTGCCATAGTCAACAGTAAGACAAAGTGCTTTTAAAACTTGAGCACTTCTTTCCACACCTGCTGTGCAACCATGGTCATAAGGATCCAAATATTATCAAAAGATCAATAGGAAATTCATGGAGAGGAAATCACTATCACAACTCCTGTATGTAATTGAGTTTGGTATTTAAGTATGCCATCTTGCAATTTTTTTTCCTATTTTATTTAATAGCCAAATTCATGTTCGTGAAGATGTAGGATACAATATATATAGAAAGTTACTAGAAGCTTATCAGTTTTCATCAGTGTTAAAAGTATTTAACCTTTTGCTTACCACAATACCTTGTGAAACCTACCAAAAACAGTTATCATCTAGAAGCACAGTGCCCAATTCTGCTTTATTTTACTGAGATATGTTACACTTTCAAAAAATAAAATCCAGATTATATGCCTTAGTTTTAAATCTCTTATGTTCTTTTATAATGTACTCCAGGAGTGGTCAGGAGGCTGATCTTAAGTTGTTTGTGAATTCCAAGTGTGAAGGAAAGGTTACATGAGATACTTAGGCTGAAAAGAGGTTACACAGAAAGCAACACAAGATGAAATCACAAGTCCAGCTATATTTTATTTTCCCTTGGGAGTATCACCACTGGAACATTACATAAATTCACAAAGATTTGGGGACACTAAATGAGCTTTCCTGGAATTCTTGAGGAATCCTAAGAGCCTGATGTAAAAAAGGCAAAAGAGAAATTCTGAATAGGATTTTCCATTGATGTTGAGTTTAGGGTTCATGTTCATGTACTACTGATGATGGTGGGCCACTATCAATTTTATTTTCAGCCAGATCTCTGCACTTCAATAGATATATACAATTGCAATGCATGTGCTTGTGCCCTTAAAGTAGCTAGGCAATGTGTTCATATTACTGTCTTCATGTAGAAAACACTTAAGAAGGTGCAAATGGAACCACAGGTGCAGGAGATTGTAACAGGCACACACAAGGATTTCCAGTAAACAAGGTTGTGTCTACAAAATGTTGTCACAAAGGTGCAGGTAAACTCAAAGTAATCAAAAAAAAAGCCCAAAAGTTCAGGATTATAGACCTCAATGCAAAATCTATTTGCACATAGTCATCCTTTCCCCCTACTTTTTCTGCTTTATCATGTTTGTTTGTTACTCCCTACTTACTCCCCTCATTATGATTCCCCTGCTCTTTTCTATCTGGGTGCACACAAGTATTGTGGGATGGAGAGGGGATACTAAAAAGTGGAAATCCTCAAAATCACCAAAAAAAAAAATTTTAGTAAATATATTAAGGTTTGTTCTTTTGGGATGGAAGCAGAAGCAAATGAAAGGTCTTTCATAAACTGTAATTGTGTCTTCCTTTGAGGATATGTGGAAAGAAGCAGCCGAAGCTCACTGATACAGCTAAACCATTTTCTGTGAGCAGCCATTTCATTATGCTCATGCAAGGTAAATATAATTATCCCACTAAACAGATAAAATTATTTCTCTAAAGCTACACATTTAGATCTCTATATTCTCCTACCAATATTTTAATCTCAAATTGAAATTGAAAATGTTCTACTAAGAAGTTTCCTTAAAGTGCTAGAATTCAGATGATAAAAGGAAGTTATTGTCAACAGTTTTGAGGCATTATTAGAAAGGTGTTTGAAATGGTAATAAGGATGTTTGAGAAATCTTTAAAATTATCAAAAGCATAAAGCAACTTTTGGGAAGATTCAGCTCACAAAGTATCAGCCAAGATTGCAAATAAATATCCACAACGGGTTAGAGTGTGCTCCATTGCTCATGTTGGTGGGTGGGCATGTGTTCATACACGGTCTCATCAGAGCACATGGGCTGCAGCCATGAGTAAATACTTACCAAAACACTTAAGAGCTACACAGCCCAGGTCCATGCAGATTCACAAGATGTGGTGCTACCACAAGGGAGAAATGTGCCCCAGAATTATTATGCTATGCTGATTGGAACAGAACAAAGGGAAAACCTGATTTTTGGGAGTAGAACTGGGTCAGTTCTTCAGCCGCTGTAAATGATCACCACCTTGTTTAGGTCAAGGCAACCAAAGACCTTGTTCTTTTTTTAGATACGGTAGGTTATTGCATAACTGATGTTTTAAAAAGGCAAAGTAGGTACTCTAAAAATTATGTAACTGCAATTTTTTTTTTTTTTTTAAAAATACATTTCAGTAGTGTTTTATTACATTTCAGTACTGTTTTAGTTTAGGTATAGGGCCTGACCAGAGATTACAGGACGTAAATATGAGTTTGACCATTAAAATCAATGGGGGAAAATAAAACCCAGGAATTTAAGCTGGTAAGTTCATACATATAAAAAGGAAGGTTCCGTTCTTCTTACTATAAGAACTAAAGTCTTTAAAGTATATCATTGGAAAGATAGCTCATCCTGCATTTTTCAGTGAGACCTTGGGAATAATCTATGTATTGAAGAGGTAATATTGAACTCCATAAAAATAAATGTAGGCAAGCAATCAAACAGAACTTTTATTCCTAGATTTTTTAGAACTTCATAATTTCACAAAGAATTTACAGTAAGACATTTACAGTAAATATAACATATAGCCCATAAAAAGGTAGAGTCAACTTCTTATTTGGCTTTGAGGGGAAAACCAATTAATAGTCCAGTCAATTACCCCAGGTCTTACCTAAAAGATGAGAAGTTTTCCTTTTTCTCATTCTCCAAAGCTCTAGTCACAGAGTCAATCCTGGACAACAACTCAGTTATTCTCTCTATGAAAAAGACAAGTGATATAACAAATATTTAAAACATATTTATTTCTATACATATAAGCACAGCCAGCTCAAGAGAAGCACCAAGTCATCATGGTTTTCTACAAGACTATGAGAAACTCCTCAGGAAAACTACAAACATATGCACATACTGCAAACAGACATCTTCTCCAATGTCACTCTGCATTTAATTTTGGACTCCAAACCATTATGCAAGTGGACCACACACTCCACATAGCTCTGTTTCATATTCACAAGCATGGAGAAAACCAAACCACTTTTAAGCATAAAAATTGCTTTAGAAAAGATCTTATTAGGAATGTACACATACAGCAATTGTTTTAAAAGTACCAAAGATAGCAAAAACATTAAATAGCCTTCAAATATGTACACTGTAAGTACCATTTCTTTCCCCTTGCTCCCTTCAGAAGCTTTTCTTAAACAATAAAAATATTCCCTCTGTATTTACTTCCCATTTACTTTCCCAAATTAACATATTCTAATTTTTTAAAAATGTTTTACATTTTGTACTGTGTTCACACACAGAGGCGGATGAATTTGGAAGCTTTCTATTTCTTTTAGTACCCACGTAATCATACAACAGTACACTATGGGCGAGGTAGAACTGAAGATGCTCATTCCTCCAAGCCCCACCATGCCAGTTCAGCACACTGGCAAACAGATCATTAAGTCTCTCTCGTGCAAACACTCATACTTTTCAACAGTAACAAAACACTGGGAAGAATACAAATGAAGTCCCTTAATTTCAGTAATACAAAGTGGAATACGAGTGTGAACTGTAATTTGGAAGTAAAGAATATAGGGGGATTCAGAAATCAGTCAATTCCAACTCATCCTGTGAACTCCTCTCACCTCACTGCAGCAGATGCAATGCAGCGCATGCACTTTCATCCAGTAACAGCCCACTCCCATTAGCCTGGCCATACACCCATATTGCCACACTGAAGTATCAGACAGAAAAAAATACCACCAAAGCATGTATCTCTGGTAGATGGAGTGCCAAACCCAGAGTAGCAGTGCTGATGTCTTGATTTGTACCTGCTTAGGAGTATAAAGTTCTCCCTGATTTATATTGTACTTTATAATATATCACTTTGAAATCACATTCCTCTTTTGCATTTAAAATGTGTACATGTTGATTTAACACAGGTAAAAGTTTTTTCAGTTTCAGTGCCATAAGTAAATTCACATATTCCCCAGGGGGAGTTAGGCAGGCTGCATATTTTTGATCTTCTCTTTATTTTGGATATGTCCTCAGTTTTGTGTTCAATACATTTATGCATTTTTGTAAACCCTGTTTTAAACAGAATGACCCTAAACCCATTCTCCTCTGAGTTGTACAACTTTCAGTCACTTCGTTCTTGTCATTATTAACATGTCATTAGCTCCTCAATCAACAGAGTATTTTCCTTGAAGAATATGAATTTCAAATGTTGAAACCAAGCAGAAAAATTCTCTCTTTGGCGTAAACATTCCAAGATTTCTTTATGTATCGTCAAATATATTGAAAGGCTTTATAGGACATCTGTAACTTCCCCCGCATGCAGTACACTACTGTTCCAAATGCCAGGTACACATCTTTTATGAGAAGACTTAATATTAGCATTAATCCCATGGCTTTTTCAGCTGATATTGTCTTTTCTCTTTGCATGCAAGTTTGCATCATCTCTCTCACATTTTGGCACTTTCATTTCATACTTCACAGTTTTATTAGCACTTTGAGCTTTGAAAGATAGCTCATTTATTTGCTGTATCTAGATGCCACAAAACTTTGAATACACTATATGAAGATGTAGAGCAAGATAGTGATAGAGTACAGTCAGACACAGATAATTATCCTGAAAGCATTCCAGAAATCGATCTACTATAATTGCCCTTTGTCTAGAGTAGCAAAACCAGCAGTCCTGCCAGACTGCAGATTCATGTCTGACAATTTTCACATTGTATTGTTTGTTCAAAGATCAGCCATTCTGACATTAATACACAAGATATCATGTCAGGTGATGACAAAAGTTCCATCAAGACTATGTGCAATTGTTCTAAAGAAGGTATTTCTCTTATATAGCCTCTATACAAATACACATTTGTGTAAGTACAAGCAAGAATGGTTGCAGTCTTCCACTGCTAGATTCCTTTTCAGTCATCTCCTAAAGGTGGGGTGTTTTAGGTCACCACTGTTCCCTGAGATCTGCTCTCTCTTTTTCTCACTATCTATCTTCAAGCCAGCCTTTTCTTCACCTCTGTCTCTTCTCCCCCACTGCATCTCTTCTCCCCTCAGCCAGCCACCACAGTAGATGGCAAGCTGAAATAAGGGGGTCTACAAGAAGATCCAGAGGTGTTCAAATCCAGAAGCATTATTGTCTCTAAATGAAGGTAGCAAGTGAAAGGAAAGGTTTGGTCATGACTTGGGTGGGGGGGAATGCATATCAGTTACCTTTGAATATACAGTGCAAGTTCTCAACAAACCTGTATGGTCCTGATAAAAGTATGTCTCTCTGCACATTTGACCAGCCGGGTTAGCTCAGTTGGTTAGAACATGGTGCTAATAACGCCAAGTTCACAGGTTCAATCCCTGCTTACTGCAGGGGGGGTTGGGCTCGAAGATCTCTCAAGGTCCCTTCCAACCCAAAGCATTCTATGATTCTATGATTCTATGATTTGCTGCTGTTCTGCTCAATGAAATATTCAATAATGGTAATTCTCTGGCTTCTTGCAATGTGCAGGGACCTTACTCTCTAAAAGTACAACCATTTAACAGCCAGAAACATTGGCCAAGACTAACGCTAAGGCAGAGCATGAAGTCATAAACATGCACAGATGTTACTATTTGAAAACATTAAAGAGGTACTGAAGTTCCTGAGCACATCCCAAGTTGTGTTGATTTCAGCAGTAATGAGTCATAAGGGAAGAAGATACTACTAAAATTACATGCCTGGGACACTTTTCTTTGCCACTTACATTTAGGAAAAAACCAACAGCATCTTTAGAAAAACTTAATGGGGAGGAGAGCACTCTGAAAGACTGCCATTACCATGGGCTAAAATGAATAAATCTGCTTGCCTGTATTTATGCGGTTAAACAAATACAATGCTAATGCATTACACATGTCTGATGATATCATGGAAAGCTCAGGAGATCTAATTTCACAAGCATCTAAAAAAGGTTAGTGCTGAAGTTCATACAGGAAGTTATGAAACTGATTGTTTTAGGGAAATGTTTATTTAATGGAATTTGGGCAGTTTTATAAACATAGCAAAGAAAGCGGGACTACTCACACATTCTGTGCCAGTCCTGCTCTGATTAATAATTGCATTGAGTCTACTGAAATATTCAGTTAGGTGAGCGAACACACTCAGGAGGTCTTATTTTTTTAGAAACCCCTGATCCTTTTCTGAGTTCACTTTAGTAACAGCTCAAGCCTACTCCAACATGTGGAAACAGGGATTTCATGCTGAGCATGAAAATTTACCACATTGTGCTAATATAGTTATGCTCATGCTATCCTTTCTGTAGCTAGCTTATCTTTGTATTCCAGAAGAAAGGGGTCCCAAATTAAGAAAATATTAAAAGAGATGCAACGCCATAACTCTGTTCACTTTGGCAAGTATAATTCAAGGTTTTGGAAAGCTTTCTTTAGGGGAGAAAGTAAAATCTCTGAGAACTGTCTCAGCCCATTATCTACTAGAGAGCTGGAATTTTAACCAATGCAGAGAAGAGCTAATATTGTCCATTTTGCACTTTTACTGGTACAAAAATAAAGACACACAGAAAAATAGATAATTTAAGTTATCGCTGTGTTACTAACTCAACCAAAATGGAAGGAAAGTATGAGTTCATGAAAATAGAAATTTCAGATTTTTTCCCCTTTTTTGTTGTCATTCAGAGATTCTTTTCTTCACTTTTCTCTGTTATAAATAAATACTTAACATGGCCAAAGGAGTAAAGGTGGAAGGCATTTTCCCCAAAATGCAAACAATTTTCTCAGTGTTGAATGGTTTGAACATTTGCTCTACAGAAAAGGAAAAATCAGACTTACAGGTATTTTCCTTCAGAGATATGCATCCAGCAGCCCTTTATAACACTATATGAGTTTTGTTTTACCTCAAGTAGAACAAGTGAAAGTTGTTAAACTTATCAGCTGGCTAGGTCTGAAAATGCTGGAAATATTTCTACGATGTCTATTATTACAGTAGTTTTCTTTTTAGCAGATGACAGAGGAACACATGAAGCCAGGATGTTCATGTTTAAAAGGGTGTTAAATTCCAGTCCTCAAAGCAAAATCAACAGAGAGATGTGTGGAGAATGTGTCCCCTTCTGACATACAGAGTTCAGGGTCTTCATTGAAAAAACGTTTTAACTTCACAAAAAGTGAAGTTCCCTTCCATATCATGGAGTAAATAAATTCAGCCCAAACCAGGACCAATCACATGACATCACATAAATGCCACAGAACGCTCACATGATTCACATGACAGCTTGCTTCATTTTCTTCCACAGAGCAACTCAGAGAGTCATTGTGAGAAAATGAATTTTCTCATATTCAATATAAGAAAGCGTTGGCTGAAAAGATACCATTTTGATGGAAACTGGAGCTTTTAGCAAATTAATATTTTATATCAAAATTATCTGCTTTCAGCAGAAAAAGTTGCTTGTGAGAAATGGAAAACAAAAGAAGAAAACCTTTCCAAGATTGTGCTCTGTTGAAGATTTTTTTCACTGTGTAGTTTTGCTAGTGTTTGTTATTCATAAACCAAGATACACTATGCTTACAGACCAAGAATATTATAACGTAGCTCATCAGCTGCATAAATCTATTAATGGACATGGAAAAGTATCAATGTCAAGTCACATGAGAATGTTGTCTCTTGACAAAAAAAGCAGCAGTGGGCAAACAGTAAAGTGCTGAATTTCTTCCTGTCTAAAAAAATTACATGTGAAAGGAAAAAATTCTCACCTTCTGGCTCCATAGCATGCTGTGGAGATAGGTGGATGTAAGCCTTACAACTTTTGACAGCCTTCTCAGGGAATGTAGGGCTGAACGTTACAAAAAGTGGTCGTCTTTTCCAGCTTGTCTTTCCAAAAGCTTTGGTGTCATAAGAGTTGGCATTATTTTCCAAAATAGAAGGAGCACTCACAGGAGTCTGAGTTGAGCCCCAGCTGCAATAACGTATGGGAAGTTGCTGGGAAGATGCAGACCTGCTGTGTTTCTGTTGATAAAGTGAATATACATGGTATTAAGATGATGATATTTTTTAATTATTTCTTTTGCACTGAATTATCTCCAAGCCCCTGATACCAAACAAGATAACAGTGAAATAAACATTTAATTACCTCAGAAATGCCACAAGTCCAACAGTGGCATTTCCCTTAATTTCCCTTATGAAATGAAGCTGCATCATCTGACTTTTTATTCTTTATTTCCATTTAAGAGAAATTGTTGATTTTGTTGAATCACTAGCTTGTTCTTAAATAAAAAATATGAAAAAGGAAAATGAATAAATTGAGCTGCAGTTTTCAGATCTTGAAGCTTCTTCCGACTGCAAAATTTTTATATGTAGGCTAAGTGCCCAAGTATGAAAATCTTTGAGAAGAACCCATCCATCCTTGAACTAGAAACTTTGAGATTAGATTTTATACCTATTTAACAGCTGGTCACTTAGCATTGGCCTATTTTATGCAAATAGTCTTCCATTTAAATAACAGTCATTTCCATTTATTAGAGTAATCCAATTTCCTAAGGACAGCCTAATAATACAGCTGCCCCATTATGCCATAGATGAATGTAGTCAAATACTTGTAATTATATTTTAAATGTGTTACTGTTATTTAGTATTCTATCACACTCACAGCATGGTTGGTAGCTCACAGATATGAAGCACAGAGATCCCTGTCTTATCTAGAGAACATACAGTGTAGGTCCCTGTTCTAACAAGGATCACTGTATTGGTGCATTTTGTAATGCTCATGCAGTTAAAATTACTAGAACTTTAATGAGGAAAAGTTTAATTGACAATTATTTTACACACATATCTATAGGTAGTTAGCAGAGGTGAATTACGCAATATTTTAGAGTCCTTCTTCCACCTAAGTTCTGAGCCTGGTTTTGCACAGGTTGTAATACCACAAAAGAGGGGTGCATTCACAGTGATTCACAAGGCCTCAACTACTCTTATCAGTATGTGAAAAAACCCTAAAAGTCTTTTATAACTAAGACAGTTCCTACTGGAATCAGTAGGAAGGGGCTGTAGAGAGAACCAGTCTCTGTGCTGGAACAGACAGCACAGACCAGACTTGAGAAGAGTAGCAGGTGGGCAGAAAAAACAAAGGGAGAGAGGTTTTGTAAGACAGATTAAAAAAAGAAATGGGTCATGTTACGGAAAGGGTGGTCAAGAATTGGAACAGGCTGCCCAGAGAGGTGGTGGAGTCACCATCCCTGGAAGTGTTCAAAAAATGGGTAGATGTGGCACTTCGGGCCATGGTTTAGTCTAGTCTACCCTTGATTGGCTTAGAGTAGACTTGGTAGTGTGGGTTAATGGTTGGACTGGATGATCTTAAAGGTCTTTTCCAACCTTAACGATTCTATGATTCTATGATTCTATGATTCTATGATTCTATGTGTATCAATGCATTCAGCGCCCCTGAATTTCTAGCTTCAGTTAAGGACACAAACAAGTTCCCACTTTGGTGTGAAACACACCAAAATTCTCCCTTTTCTCTCACTCCCCTGCAAATAAAGTGTCCTTGATAAAATGTGCCCAATGTCCCATCCATCCATCTTAAATTTTCCCCACTGTACATTCTGAGATAGCCCTACAGCGACTTTCTTGGCCCTTGTCCAGCAACCCAGCAGGTAACACATATGCTCCTGCCACGGCCACAGCACCTCACAAATGAGTACCTCAAGCACAATCCTGCGGAAGGACACCCTTGCAGCATGGCTTCCTGGCCAAGTCTCGGGTGTAACATCCCTCTGCCCCTGCCTGGTGATGGCTGCCCCAGTCCCCTTACTGGGTGGAGGGATGGGACCTGCTGGTGGTCCCACAGCCAGCTCCTGGCTCCCCTCCCTTGGGAGCTGCTGGCCTGTGCTGCACCCCAACAAAAGCCACATTTGTGCTGCTCTGTATGGTGGCACATGCTGCTCCAAGCTGCTACAAGCAAGTTAACCACATCTTTCCATGGCACAAACACAGTAGGCTAATGTGCTCAAGCTATGCCTGGACTGCCCCTCTCCATCTGAATATGTGCTAATAATTATTTAATAGTCATGGGTGATGGAAGGTAAAGTAAGCAAGGGAAATAACTTTTAACCAGTTCTCTGACAATTTGTATCATCTAGATCTTCCTCAAGAGGTTTATCCTTAATCTGAATTTGTTGTAGGCTCCTTGAAGCTTGTGACTTCCTCCCCCACCAACCCTCAGTTCAAGATGCAATAAAAGAGACTTTTCATTCTCCTGCTGACTTCATCCTTTTGAAGTGGCCACATTCCTTCCTTTATCCCTCCTTTGGTGCCCAGATGAAAAAATTTTCAATGGTCAGAAACAATGTTGTCTTCTGCTTGGTAACTTGAGGTGCTGGGTGATATTTACACTTCAAGAGCTTGTTGGCTTAATGATGCCTATTTGGATTCTAAATATACAGAATCATGTGAGTTTTTAAGTATTTTAATAAAAATCACCATAACAATGCACTGTTTGGGGAAGGCAGCTAACAGTTATTTGGCTGTATATGCTAAACACAGCAAGTAATAATAATTTAAATATTTAACAATGATGGTGGGTCTTATTCTTCATAAGTCAAGAGAATCTTTTCTAAAAATTATTATCTGCATCCTGGGCTAGTCACTTTCCAAACTTGCGTACAGATGCAATCCCAAATTCAAAGCACTTAAATCAAAGACAAGCAACATTAGATGACAGGGAAAAGGAAGAAAATGCAGCTATCTTCCACTTCCTTTTCCCTGAACATTATGAATTAATTATTTTCATGAGACATTTAATTTGATGCTAGCTTTAGAAGGGATGTGCAAAAGGGAGCAGTTTCCTATATAGCTTGTCTCAAGAAGGATATGATCTTGTCAGACACAGAAGAGGCATAAATATAGCACTCATCAAATTTGTTTTCATTAGAGAGGCTTAGAGAGTACTGATGATGTAGTAGAGGTAAAAGTACATAGGACAAAAGTAAAGCTGTGGGAGAAACTTGAAGATAATGAACAAAACCAATGTAATTTAGCAAGAAGGAAAGAGACAGTAAAAGGATTGAAAGGGTATGATGGGCAATATAGATGATCTGGAGAGATATATAGTCTGGGGACAGTAAAGCTGGAGACAGGAGGACTACCAAAATGGGTGATGAGAACCAAGATCGGTAGTTGCAGGAGATGGGTCAGAAATAAATCACCCATGCAAAAATGGTAGTAGATGCAGTGCAGACAGAAAGCCATTTAGGGACAGATAGAAAGCCCCTGGTATTTTCACAGTGTGAAAAAACAACAAACTGAAAGAGATGGTGTAGAATTAAGCAGAGAGGTGGGCAGAAAATTAGAAGAATGTTTCACCAAGCCCTGCAAAAGATACAACTTTCAAAGGAAAGATTGACTTGAAAGTGTCAGTGGCATAAAGAAAATAAAGGAGAGAAAAGAGTGGAAGACATTCCAAGCAATTCCAAGATTTGGCTAGCTGAGAGGAGTTTTGGGAAAATGTTGAGATGGAAAACTGACTAGAAGCGACTCAAGGTGTAGTTACAGAAATGAAGGAAATACTTCAGTTTGCAGAGCCAATGAATTTAGATTTCTAAAGAGGTGGAGCAGTGGAAATTACTGAAGGGAGACTTGCCTGAGTGTTACAGCTTGAGGTATTGTGTATAGATAGATAATTATGTGGCCCACAGCATCTATAAACTGCTTAATCAGATTGAACTGCTCTTTTTATAGTATATGTTTCTATGGAAAACATCATCACATATTTAATTTCACATCATTTACCTGTAGAAAAAATTATCTGTGAATGCATGTCACTTCACCTTGTAAATGCCTGCTACTTCACACTTCTCTGCGTAATTTCTACTTTTACTCACGTAGCATAGTTTTGTTCATTACAAATAAAAAATTCATTTTGTCCAAGATGGTGCCTGCATGACAAAAATTAATGTGCAGTATGATAAAGAATGATTTATCTATTCTTCTTACAGCTGCTTATACATTTGAACTGTTTTGTGAGCACTAGCTCCATAAGGAAATGTTGCAGTTGAGTAAATAACTCCTTCCTCTCCCAGTCCATCATTAGCAGGAAGGGAAGTCCCATTGACTCCAGCAGAAAACAGAGCTAGACAAAACCAAGTAGTTTTTAAGGTCCTGCCAGTCTAAGAATTGGAAAATCATGTGACTCCAGTTTACAAAATGGAGAGGCACAACAGACTTTAAAAATTTTGTACAGGCTGCTAAATCTAATTTACACTGATGTTGACCTTCCTCAGCTCAGACCATGTTCTCACACTCTTACTGCACAGCTGAGCTGGCCAGGTTCCTGTATCATCATCATCACCATCCTCACAGTTTTGGGCCAGTTTAACTCCCCAAGCCTGCTTACCACAGATCCAGGTGAACACTGATATTGATACAAAACGTGCAGCTCTGTGCAGTGGGAGGGAAAAAGGACTACAGCAGCTCTGACTTAGATCAGCTTACTCTGTTTTGGAACTTGTTCAATAGGAACAGACCAACAAGGAGACAGAGGTGCCACCATCCCCATAACCAAAATACCTCACACCATTTGCTGGCTTCAGATTTCTTTCTTCATGGTCCAGCAGGAACATCATAAAGCAGCAATCTTCTGCAAGCTTAGAATGAACTGCTGTTTTAAAATTTAAATAACATTTTGGAGGTTATACCCTACTATTAGACAAAAGGATTGCGAAATGTGGCTTTCTTATCTTCCCCAAAAGTTTAATTGATTTTATGGAAATGGAGGATTGTACCTTGAGCACTCTGGCTGCAAGCTTTAGAGCTTTTCTTGAGAGAAGAAAATTGGTTAATATACTGTACTTACATGACTGTGAAGCATTTGGCTTATTTCCATATTCTAAGCTACCACATTCTTGCTGATTTCTTGGAGTAAGGGGTGGATAGTATTAAATACAATAACTTAAATAGTATTTAAATGATTCAAGTTTATTTTTAAAATGATTAATTAGTTATTAGCTGTAGCTGCTATAAAGGTATTCTACATTCCTCTTCAGCTATAAAGGAGGAATGCCTGTCTAATCACAATATTTCTAATATGGACTAGCCAGTATCTAAGTCTTAAGTCCTAAGTATCCTTTTCAATGATCTGGAAGAAAATACAAAGCGATTGCTGGTAAAACTTGAACAGCATGCAAAAACTGGTGGAGTGGCAAGTAATAAGGCAAATGTTCTATAGAATGATCTGTCTCGATTGGTTAGGTGGCTTTATTTGAACAAGATAAATTTTAATAAGGACAAATACAAAGTCATAAATCTAGGCACAGGGAATACAGGTCATATTTATAGGATGGGACAGTGAAAAAAGTGATTCTGAAACTGTAAGCAGGTAAGAAACTGTCTGCAAACTCCCAGTGCAAAGTTGTTGCTAAATGAACTAATTTGATCCTTGGAAAAGTAAAGGAATATTGAAAAGAAGTAGATATTTTTCATTATTTCCATATTCAAAAACTGATGTCACAAATACTGGAACACTATGTTTAGTCTGGCATTTGCATTTTTATAAACATATTAAAAATATGGAAAATATTCAGAAGTCAATTAAAGCATATTTTAACACCTGAAAAGTCTGCCTTAAGGCCAGAGAAGGTCAATATACTTAGTTTAATCAAGACAATGCTAGAAAATTATTCGCTCATGTTGAGAGAAGCTAGAGTACAGCAGCAGAAAGTGTGGAAGGCAATAAGCTTAAAGTCTCAGCTGTTTAGAGGAACATGTATATGTTATGTATACAGAACTCATACAGGTAGATGGCAAACTACTTAACAGCTTTTAATTATGTAACTGCGAAAGGTGTTTTCCCTTGCTTTCTGTTAATACTGCTCAATATAAAGGGTATCGTTGCTCTTAAAATGAGAGATTGGCAGTGTCAATTTCCAAGAAATCAGGAAAACAGACAATACCAGAGTTAAAGAAGAGATGTTGCCTTATCACCACTCATGTTCAGACCAGGCAGAAAAGAAACAAGTTTAGTCACCAGCTGAAAACACTATGAGGAATGTATTTTCTTTCATCACTCCTTCAAAAAGAATGAACAAAGGAATCTGGATTAGCTAGTCAAAGGATTAAGATAAATTCAGATCTGAAAAGAGGATGAAAATGTATATGGAGACATTAAATGGGGTTCAGAGGTTGGGGGGGGGACATGTTGTGGGGTTGTTGGGGTATTTTTAAATAACCATAGCATTAGAAATAAAGAAAAATCTAGAGAAAATTGAAAGGACAATTCCTTTAGAACCACCTCACCAAATACAGACAATAAGTCTAAAGAAATCAATAAAAATTGAATTGCTTCCTTGCTTGCAAACCAAGAACACTTACTGTGTTACTCCCAACAAACAAAGATTCAGTAAACCTTGTGTCTCAACTATGAATGTCTAATTTCCCTATTTACAGTGAGGGAAAAAAATCTTCTGTAATAACAGAAGAAGATTTGTGCAACAAATCACACAGTCTGTATGTGCCTGCATGGCACAGAGAGGTGTAATAAAACACAACATGTAGAATTAAAACGAAGTGCACTTGTTTATACTGAAGGTACCTGTTGCAGGATAAAACTCAGCGAGAGGTGTTAGATCTTCCGTAATCTGGAATATTTAAGTCAGGATTGGATGTTAATCTAAGAGATATATTTCAAAAGTTATGCCATTATGCAATAATTCCTCAGCCGTGTTATGCAGGAAGCCAGTCTAGATTTTTTTTTCCAGCGTGAATTCATTGCAACTATGAAGAATAGAGGGATTCCTAAATCCCACTGCAACAGAAAAGATGAGTTGCACCAGAGAGCAATGGCAGTGTATACAGACGGGCCATATACTAAATGAATCCTCATCTGCTGGAGAGGGGTAGGTGACCCAGCATTTTCTGGCTTTCTTGAAAATATGTTTTATAAGAGGAACAGAGGGAAGGAAGACTCAAAAGGAAGGGTAAGAGGGGCATCAGCAATTAAAATGAACATTCACATGTTTTCAGATTTCTTCAGACTGCATCTGGTAATTCCAAGGACACTCATAATTAAGCAATGATACAGGTTTTCATTTTCAAAGTACTTTACACACACTGACTAATCACCTAGAAATACTATTAATTTGTTAGGCTTTCATCATCAGCTGCATTTTTAAAGGTTTAAATATTGTTTAATACAAGCCTGAAGTATCCTGTGTGATGTTTCCAACTAAAGGGTTTTTTGTATCTTTAAAAGATTCTCTGTTATAGAGAACACTATGAAATATTAAGTTGCAGTAATGTATTTGAGATTATGCTTATTTTATTTTGTCAAATACGTTATTGTTTATTGCAATAAATAATAATAACAATGTAGATAATTTATGCAGGGAAAGAAAAATATACAGAGATGAAATCTATAATTATGTAAAAAATAAAATGTAATATATTCATGACAGCAGGTCCCATGACAAATAACCTGTAGGAGGCAAATTGGAGGGAAGCAAAGGAGCCAAGAGAAAAAATATCTAGTTATTTAGGTGTATGACACAACCATTTTCTTCCCAAATGTGGACTACCATATTGAAAATAAGGCTTTTATCAACATCCTTGTCCCTGAATTTAAGGCTGCATAGGTTATTTTTCTCAAAAATCGTCTTCGAATTACAGTACAGGTGAAAAGAATTTTTCAAAATGTGAAGGGGAATGCAGAAAGAAAGTTCACCTTCAATCTTCACATTGTGGCAATTCCAGCCAAAACCAACGTTACTTTATGTGACTGTAAATTCTGCAGAGCCTTTACTTCTCTCTTTTCCCAAAGATGTCCAGAAATATAACCTGTTCCCTTATCCTCCTATCTGAACAAAAAAGTAATCCTATTTTCTTAAGACATCAATTTTTACCTCTTTCATGATGATTTATAAGCTTGCAGTTTTCCTTTTATTCTGTCAAACAGACTCCTGTATTCTCATTGCAGCTGACCTCTGAATGCACTATAGGAAGCAGAAAAGTTTGATACCATCACTGCAGGGTAACTTCTCGTTATTGAAACAATGACTAGTCGAGCAGCAGGAGACTCTGTGAGAAACCTCTTAATTCTAATCATTGAAAAGACTTCTTCACCAAAATGACCCTGGAGTTCCTGATCTGATTCTTGAAAATGACAATATTGAAGTAGCAGTGTTTAGTCAAAGGAGGGTTTTACTATGAGCAGATTGGTAAACAGGATGGGATCAGATTGGGATGTCTCTGAGAAATGAATCTGCAATTCTTTATAAATTCACCACACTGTTTTTACCTCCAAACTATTATTTCAGCCTGGATTAGACTTACTTTAGCTGTGCTCCCTACTGCATTCCTACCAGTTATTAAATAGCAAGGAATAACCTTGGACTGCTGTCATTAAAGATACTGCTTCTCACAATATGTTTAGAAGTTAGCTAGTGGGAAGGTACGCAACATGTAGGATGAAAGCAAAAGCGGACTTTTGAGGAAAGTATCATTTAATTTCCCTTTCTCCCTCCATTCCTGTTCACAGAAAATTGCTTTTATTCATACACACACACACTCAAAGATGCCTTAACTTCACAAGGATAATTAATAAAATGATTGAATGGGAAAAACAAAGAGCTTTTATATATAGTTATCTGTAAAGGGTATACTCCATCCATAACTGACAAGACAAGAAATAAACCACTAAATTTGCAGCAGGGTAGATATAGGTTAATTATGAGGAAAACCAATGTAATATATAGGAAACACTGGAATGAATTTTTATGGGAATCTGCTGAGCACCATTGTTAGAGCTTTGGCAAGAATATATAGGATGGTATAGGTAGAGCTGATCCTGCTTTTGGGCAGACACTTATATGTAACTATCTTTGTAATTAATGAGTGGATGATGGATTTGAGAAAAAGACAGTCATCTTGTATCTGATTTACCTGGCACATTTCAGAAAAAAAATATTAAAAAAATAAAGTATTTAGCTTTTAGGTAAATAAACTAACTGCTTTGCAAAATGTTGTTTAATGGAACACTGATCTTTTTAAAAGATGGTACTTGAGCATGCATTTCAGCAGCTCATGACTATATGTGCAGGGTGTTCAGATTTGGGAGTCATTTTGTAGGTCACCTTAAGAAGCTTTATGAACTACTACAGATCAGTTTCTTGGAGGTTGAATAATACTGCACCAAAAGTCCTCCTATTGTCTTTTCAGCTGTATTGTTCTATGGCTTTATTTAAAAATAAAATTAAATAAAATAATTTTTTAAAAGACTGCTTGGAAACCATATGACCTGAAACTCTTGGCAGGCAAAATATCATTGGTATTGCCATTACTGCTCCTTGTTAAGGTAAGATTGTGTTATAATAGATGGTATGAGACTGAAAAGTTCTGTCTTAACACAGGACTTCTAGGTAGCCTTTCTGGAGTTCCTGTCCTAGTTCTGTCACTTCTTTCAGGTGGGTCCTTAACACTCACCTTGAAGCCAGGGGAATGTCTATAAAAGCCTCCATGTCTACATATAAATAAGTAAATCGTGGCCCAGGACCAAGCCCCAGTTTGGAGGCCAAGGGATGCTGATTTCTCTTAGAGAGAGCTGTTTGGAGTTCTACAAACCACAGCCAGCAGAGGTCCAGTGTTTGAACTGGATTGTTGTTCTTTTATTTGACAGTATGGATAAACACAGGCTCAGGGGAGACTACAGCCAAGTGCCCAAGAGTGTGGATGCGGCCAGTCTGTTCCATTTGACCTCAAGGACCAGAGAACAGATCCTGGCCTTCATTTTATTTAGTAGTACAGAAAGAGCCAGAAGTGCAAAGAAAGATACCCAAATGTGACAGCTGTCTCTCTCACAAGTCAAAGGTGAAAGGTACTAACAGGACAAAAGCAGCTCCGGTAAGAAGATGAGCATGACTCAGTGGTAGTAGGTGGGCTGAGCATCTTGCAAATTGAACCCTTCTTCCTTTGAAGTTCCTTGGGTGACTGGCTCAGGTGGAGCTCAATGGCAAAGGGCCTGGAATTTGGCCAACCCACTGAAAAGAGGATTGGGGCAGGGGGAGTCCCTCAGTATTTATAGGGCAGGCAAGCTTGATACTTAAGCTTTATGACTAAAGTACTCTATCTTGTTTTCATCATCTATAGAATGATGCTATGGACACCACTACAACCCCTGGAGCTGTTGCAAAACATCCTATAGCTGTTATAATGTTAACTGTAGTCCTGAACATCACCCACGCTGCTCCTGACTTCTCTTGGGTCTGCACTGGCTTTTTCATGCTTTTCCTAATATATGTAAAATCAACTTATTAACATTTATGAAAGGCTTTGCTAATCTGTTATATTTAAACAACGAATATTTTTAACGAAGTTTCTCTTAGTTGTTCTTCCAAGACACCTGTGTTCAGCTTTTTGGTTTGTTTGGGTTATTTTGTTTGTTTGTTTGTTTTAATGGGGGAGCAAAGATGAGAACATGCTGTGGCCATTGCAGAAAAATACAACAATGACATCATGGGAATGCTACCTTCTGCAAAGTTGCAGATCAATCCCAAAACAGTATTAGCTCTAGCAGTCACTTGGGAAATAAAAGTATCAGGTTGACTCATAACTGCAAATGTTAAAGGCTAAGAGTAAAGAGGAAACTATAGGGTCAGCTGCAAATATCTGAACCTGCTGGAGAAATAAAAGCAGCATGAAAATACTGCAAGCCAAAAAAAATTGCTAGTGAATATTAAATACTGTGCAGGTCAGCTGGATCAAGTGGCTCCTTTCCAAAATTAACAGGTAAGAGAAGTTTCTCCTTCATTGCCAAAAACCTGTCTGCCTTTCCTCATTTATGGGATATGACTAGCAATAAATGAAGAAATACATTTACATTTAGAAAGAGCTATAACTTCCAAAGGAATAACTGAAACTCCCTCGTTCTGTTTATAGCATTGCTAACATAGGTAGTAAGACACATTCAGGCAGTGAATTGTCAGTTGAAGGAACATGCTATAGGATGCTATCCTTTTTCTGCTGTCTTATGATTTTTGTTTAGGGGAGCTCTGAGCCTTCAAAATCCTATGTCACTTTTTCTTTGGCTATATCTGGGGTTTAGGAATCTGTGTCCCTCCTGTTATCTCAACAGTGGAATTAATCTACTTTACTTTTCTGTTTAGCTTCCAAGTGCTGAGGCAGTTATCTACAGTCATTGGTCCCCAACACTCCCTAGCATAAACAACTGTTCAAAACAAGTACCAGGCTGTAAACATCATATTTCAAGGGGGTTTTTTGTCTGTCTAAAGATAGATGTATCTATGCAAAAAAAAATATAAGGTAACCAGCAGTACTGCAGGAAGACATTACAGCAGAATAGGTACCACACCACAGATACATCTAAGATAGAATGGTGTCAGCAACAAGACACACAACTAGGAAAAGTCCAGCATGGGAGAAATACAATCAGATACAATAGATATGGCTGACAAAGGGAGGAAAAGGCAAAGCAAAGGTACTCTGAAGCAAAAATAAAACTGTGAGAGATTTTCAGTAGCAGCTCTGAGCACCTGTAGTTTAACTTTTCAAAACAGAACTTCTGAAGCTTTCCTAAGGGTAGTTTGAGATGATGAAAATCATCACTATTCGCAGATGTGTACAGCTGTTTCCGTTTGACTGTATATAGAAGGTTTATATCTATGCCATAAGGATATGCAGAGTAGTCCTTCATAAAGAAACACCAAATTCAAGATGTAACATAAAAGACCTAAATTTAAGTTTTTCAGAAACAACATGCACACTCAGAACCTTGTGACACCAGGACTTTCAATATTCAGAGGTGCAGAATAATCTTCCTTTCAGAACCCCAATATTGAGATACTGCAGTTTTGCTCCATTTTAAGTCAATGCCTCTGTTTATCTAAATACTCTAACAAATTAAATTTTTAAGAAGCGTGAACTTGAGTTTTACAGATCAGTTCAACAAATATTTAACGTAATATTACTTTCACCACCCTGTGAACAGTATCAGAAGTTAGGATAGCATGTCTTATTAATAGATAAATCCCCCACAATCACAGTTATCTAGCTACTTTAAATCTCCAAGCAGGATACTTACTAAGGATTTTGTTAAAGGAAGTGGAAATTGTATGGAATATCCCTTTTCAGTTACAGAGATCCTTGCATATTTTTGGCTTACACACATAAACCAGCAACTTCTTGATGTTCTTGGATCCTCTGTCCACCATTCTTCCCCACAATGTAAGAACGTGTTTAGTTTAATTACTGCATAAGGACTTCTGCCTTCTTTGACATTCTTTACTTAAATGGCTGAATTTTGTGTGAGAGTCTACAAGGAAATTTGAGGGGTTTTATCAGATAAAAAAGTTTAATGAATAAAAGCCTATAGAGACTGTATGACCCCGCTTAAGTAGTTATGTTATTTGATTCACTGGAGTTGAGAAAAAAACTGGCAGATGCAACTGAATGTTTACAGATGCAGTGACCTAACGTTTGTAGTTGCAAGTTGAAAACATAATCAACATAATCGTCACTTCTTCAGCTGAATTTTATGAACTTTTTAATTAAGTGTCTAGTATATTGTAACCTGTCACTCTTACCAATACAGGAACTAAAGAAAGATTCAAACTAAAATAATGGATTGTAATGGATTTTACGGGGGGGTGGGGGGAGGGGGGGAAGGAAAAAAAAAAAAGGAGAAAACTCTGATTCGAATCCAAACACATTTTCAGGGACGTTGGTGTTGGAAGTGTAATGTGAACGTCTGGACCTCCTGGCAGTAGGTGTCCTTCTCTCTTTTCTTCTTTCATTTGGCAGGAAATATGACAGCCTTACATGGAAAAGAATAGGAGGCAGGGACTTAGCATCCATAAGGGTCAGCAATGGAACCTTGGAGCACAGTGCTCGCTTCCAAAATAGCTTTTATAACATCATGGGAATTGCACTGTATCTTCAAAGCATTGTACTAATTTTTCAAACTAAAACCAGAAACCTACATCCCTAAAAAGTGAAAGGGTTGCCTAAAGCTTCAGCTTTTAAATCACCAGTTGGCAAGAGAGCATATATATGCAGAACATTTAAAAATATGAACATTTCTATGGCAAATTAATACTGAAATATACTAACAGATCATGTTAACCTGTTACTCCATCTTGTTTCTGTGACTTCAGCAAGGTATGGCCATAGTTGCTTATGATATCATCAGAACACATCACTGAAATCAGAACCTCCTGGAATAAGTCCTGGGATTTTCAAGTTAGAAGTCAAGCAGAGCTTCCTAAACAGTAGATTCCTTTTTAAAAGCTACTTGGATTAATAAATGAACAATTACTTTCACTCTCAATCTTCCTCTAAATTGTTGTAATCTTGGATAAATAGATTTTAATGAGATCACCTTATGCTAAATTGATTTTTCTATTCTACAGAGCAAAGTGCTTTTCAGTTCAGAACTCAGCAATACATGTATTGAAAGTTATCATAATCAAAATATTACTTTCAATACATGAAATGTGAAGACATGCAGAGTATATTGCATTGCTATGAAATTCTAACATAAATGTGGTAATTCCTATATATTCAGATTCCTAAAAATGAATGTTTCATTCCTTGCAATAAATTATTTTTCCCCTTTTCAGTGGAGGATTTTTCAAAAACAGATACATTGCTTTTGGAAATCATATATATCCTCATAAGACGGATAAAGTCATCTTACGTTGAACTGAAGTCAGAACCAACCAAATCTAATACATCTTTTGAATCAAATATATGATCTACTAAATCTTACCAGTGTTATGTATATTGAAAGCTAAACTGATGAATCACTGGAAAAATTAGATAGCAAATGTATGACAATATAGTATTTATTAAAATGGACCAGTGATTCATTTCTGTTCCCAGAACTTAATATATCAACTTTTGAAGAATTCTTTAAAATTGCAGAGATCTTGTAGAAAGGCAAAAGACACAGCTAAAAATAGACTAGAAAAAAAATGGTCCATGAATTCCTTCCAATTTACACACCTCCTATATTTTTTGACCTTTTTTAATTAAGAGGACACCTTGTAGATGCTTATGGTTGAAATAAAAGACAGCAACATGATAAAACCCAGTAAAGTATTGTCAGGCATTATAATTCTGATGGTTTATCTTAGCCATTAAAAAGAAGGCACTCAAAAATATTTATATGGATAATACCCCTAACACTATTTTCTGCGTATCTGGAGGCCAGATTATGTCTCTAAATACAGGCTGAGGTAGGGCTCGTGCATCAAGTGCGTTAAAGACAAGCCCGGGAGTTAGTCTTTTCTGCTCTAACCCTTAAGTAGAAAATATGTTCCTGAAGATCTGAAGATGTCCTCTTTGCCTATTTAACCTACCTCCCCACTTTAATCTGCAAGTACAAGAAGCAGAAACAATTTTGCCTGGTCTGGCTGATGATCAGGGGTAGGACATATTCTTCCACAAAGACCTAACTCCCTTGCTGAATTAAAAAAGGACATAATATAAGCGTGCAGCTATATATTGAAGTCGCCCAATTAGCCCTCCTGTACTGCACAAGGGATCCTTACTTGCTCGGCTGAACACAGAGTAATCCCACTTGGTAGTCATATCTTAGCCGACCATAACAGAAGTCTATAAAAAGGCCTGCCTCTTTTCCTCTCTTTTGTAACCTCCTACATTTCCAGTATCCTGTAAATAATTAGGCATAATTAATTTTACTGAGAGTTTTCACAACCTAACAAGACGTATTTAAAAATGGAAGAATCACTCAGTGTATATATACACGTTTTCTCTGCTCAAAGCTTCCCCTATACAAAATAGCATAGTGTACCTTTACTGTGATGTTGCAGTATTTCTAACTTTGCATTCACCTCTTTGTCTACCCATCTTCCACTCACCTGATGTATTGATGCAACCAGCCTCACTTGCCAGAGGAAACTGAGTACAATACCCACCCGATTGCATTCTTAGTTGCAAAAGGGATTAGACCACATCAGGTCTGGCTCCCTTGACCCCCTCGGTGTCCTCCAACATTGTCCTGTGAGGCTTCACATGCCTGCAGGAAGCATTATAACTCACTGAGGCAACTAGACTCCCTGGAAGAGCCCCAGCACGGTTGGGAGCTGCCCAGCCCTGTCCTATGGCCAAGCCCAGCCCACCAGCAGCCACAACTGGCAAGGGCTGTCCCCCAAGGCTGCTGGGATGAATGCTCATGTTAGTAGGAAAGAAGAAATAGTTTAAAAAGCAAACAAGCAAAAAACCCCACTTGGGAACAAGAGTAAATAGACTGCCAAGGAGACATGCATGGCCTGGTACAGCAGGTGACTTTGGCAAGCATGAGACGAAGGTCAGCAAAGTCCCAGCACACTTGGTAAAGGTGCAAGCTGTGAAGGTGTTGCAGTGGGTGGATGAGTTTTTTGCTCAGCATGGGACAGAGCAAACTTCTTAGGCTGCAGAAAACCCAGGTAGGTAAGGCCAGATGGTTCTGGAGCTGCTATAAAGAAAATATTTTGGCATGCCACCATTCAGAACAGGTCACCAGAGCTAACACCAAGGCCCTGCCCGTGCCCAGGGTGGGAACCTGAGTATTCACTCCAGTGCTACTAACAAAGACGATAAAAACCTAGTCACTGTGATGTTGTCAGATGTAAGTGAGGGGGGGAAAACTAACAGGTCGGTTTTATAAAAGGGTATTTGTTTGCATCAAGGTCATTTTACACCAAAAAAATCACAATGGCTGGCTTCTTAACTGAGGCATCAGGGCACATGCCTTTAGGCACCCAAATTTGAAAGAAATGGCTAGTATATTTATGCTAATTAACCTTGCATATTGTCTGTATGGAAAGCCAACGGGAATATTCATATGCTTACCTACTGCGATGTGCTAGAGAGCCTTGCTACACTAAGCTGATTTAATCTTCCATTCTGCATTCTCATATATGTCTATACAAAGATTTCTGCTACTAAAATTTGTAAGCAGACTCTCCTACAGATTATAGCATTATAAATAGGTGATAAGGCAGAACAAGAACTAGCTGAATGGTTTCAACATCTCCAAAATCTGGTATTTAATTTTCTCTAAACTAAAGTACCAAGAATACTGTGAAAGAACACTGAAAGATAAGAGATAGAGCCAGTTATTCCACCCAACTGCCAATATGCTGTATGAATTTGTGGCTCCCATACATTTTTGAATTTATCTTCTTCATTTTTCACAATTTCTGTATTATCTCTTAGAATGAAGCCATTTCTATTAGAAAACATTCATTCTCGTGCTGCTGGATTCTCATTAGTTTTCCCAATCTCTGAGTATTTTTTGCGGTTCAGATGCCCTAAGAGATTTTCGTTTTGTTTTGCAGATCTTGAAGTCCAGCACAGGATTTAAGAAGCTAATATGTGTCATAAAAAGTAGTTATTTTGAAATTACTCTCACTGTAGTTTATACCTTTTCCCACAAGTTTATTGTTCAAACTATCTCACAAAATAATAGCAAGATGATAATCTCTAAATGGGTGTGTACTGCAACAGCAAAACGAGAAAATGGGAACACTTAGGCCAGCATAATTATAGTTAGTCATCAGTATCTGTCCTTCAAAAATTACTGCTTGAATAAATATTCGCATGGTAAGGGGTCAGTGTTGCTGGCATCTTAACTGTGATACATTCCACAGTTTTCTTAACGGCTCTTGCCTATTTGCCAGGTTTCATCATTTCTACAGGAGTAAATTAGGGCATGGGAGAGCCAGCAACCAGTTTGCCACCTTGTTTTAAACAGAGGTTGATAAACTGAACACAACAGACTGCAATGGCTGTATATGTGATGCAGTACAAAAGCAAAAGGGTGGCTTAAGAGCAGTATTGTTTAAAACTTTTGAAAATTAGAGAATAGAAAAGCAACATATCATGAGATATTACTCAAAGCTGAAGATGTTTCAACTTAGCAATCAATTGAATTGCTTTAATACAACCTGCTATTTGGAAAGACCTGCAGGACGTATGACTTAAGTAATTTTTTTTAACTCCAGTCTGATTTTTGTGGTTATAACACATACATCCATACATTCATATATACAATACATATATGTATTACAATATATGTAATCCTTATCTCCCTCCTGCTTAGAATTAATTTACTTGTGCCTTTCTTACTCAAATTCTGCAAGAACATGCTTACATTTACCTAATGTAATGCTCTACTAAAAATTTCGGAGTCTTTTTAAAATGACATTCCTTTTATACCTCTTTTGTTTTATGGCCTCTACTTTCTTCTGCAATTTGCTAATAATATCCACTGGTTTGGGTTGTTTTGATTTCGTTTATTTTAATGTCGCAGTTAATCTGAAATGCGTTCTGCTTTCTGATAGCTGAGAAAAAAAATCATATTTGCCTTGTAAAGAAATTGAACCCCTACTTCAAAAAATGCAGCATATAACATGTTTCATGATCCCACTCTCAATATGATGTTGGGATGTGTCAGTCTGTCATTCTGAAGAGTCTGTGTTTCTCACAGTTATCTGTGGGTAAAACTTTTTAACATTCCTTAGGAGTCTATGTCATATTTTCAGAAGTCAGTTATGAGTTTTGGAGCCTAATTCTACTTGCTTTCAATGGATGTTGGGCTTCTTTATTGGCTTTAAAATTAGGACATTGGATACTTTTGAAAATTTTACTCCAATGTGATCATTCTTATTATATTTACTCCCTGATAATTAAGGTGATTAGAATATCTTCTACAGATTCATTAGCATATATTTGACATACTCAACTAATTTTTGGATATTGGACTACCTTATATTTCTGAATTAACATCCACACCATCAAAAGTAGCATCTTCTTGATAAAAGGTAACAGCAAGCTTTGAGATACAGCAAACTGATAATACAGTTCCTGTTCACTGCCTGGTACAATTCACAGTGCTCAATAAAAAAATGTAGTGACAAACTTGTAAGAGTGACGAGACAGTAGTCCGTGTGTTATGAGGTTTTTTATTTTCTTTTATACTAAGTTAAAGGTCTTTTTTTTTTTTTTTTTTTTAGGGTGAAGTTGTAAAAAATCTGTATAGGAAATAGCAACTATAGCTCAACATAAATCTTATATTCATGATAATTTATGTTATTAGATTACCTTTAGCATAGCTCATCAGAGGAGCACCTTTCTACAGTTATATTTCTTTAAAAATTCTGTAATGCAGATAAATAAAACATATGCAGTAATGATTTAGCTGAGATGCAACACTGTGTCTACAATGGAGTCCTTCTGTGACCTTGCCAAGTTTACAGAGTGTGCCAATAACAGAGCTGGGATTAGAAAACTGACTGATTAAAATTTTGCTCACTAGGATAAAACAGTTGAAATGAATCATCTAATTTTCCAGCATGTCCTCGGGTTGCTGCAGGCACAATAAATTACATTCATATAATAGCAAACAACTATGAAAAATTAAAGTTAATACATTTCATATACATTGTAACACTATGTCCTATTTTTAAAACTCTCAATTACCTTAAATTGTGATGTTCACAGACAATGAAATATATGACCAGTATTTTTCAGGGTGAAATTTCAGAGCCATCAGCCTGATTCAAAATACACAGAACTCCACTGAGATCTTTCTCCTCACTCAGTAGACTCCAGAACAAGCCCTATTGCACATTTCTGATTAACATCAAATGGTGTCCCTAGTATCTCCACAAAGAATAGACTTGCAGAGATGCTGAATGTTCTGGGTATAACCTTGCACTCCAGTGAAATGAGCAGAATATAAATAGAAAACAGCAACAAGAAATTGCAGTGGAAAATAATCAGCAGAAGTAGTAATGGAATTAATGGCTGCCAAAGCCTTGCACATCATGGCAAAAATGCAATCTATCATGCCGCTGTTTGTCATTCTTGCAAGGGGTTCCAAAGGGCTAAGGTTCACCTGAGGAGGCAAATCTCCTAGCTTTCCTCTCTAGTAAAGAGATGTAGACTCCTCCAGAGGGAGATTAAGAGCAGACTCCTCCAATTTCCTTCTCAAGGAGCCCATCTACTCCACCCACTGTAAAGACAGCCCAAGAAGATTAGCTGCCACAGGGTAAAAGCCTATTATTTGCAAAAGCAGTTACACAGAACTCAGTTTTTCTAGCTGAGTAAATAGTTAACCTCTACATTTATATAACAACCTTTAACTTTTGTCAAGATACGGACAGAGCTACTCAGTCAGCTTGGTGGGGCACTAAACAAGACAATCAGCAGAGTGGTCTATTTTAAGTTTCTCAAAATGTAAATTAAATCCTTTTACATTACCATTTTACATTATTTTTCATTATACCTATTTTTACTACACCTGTTACAGTAGTTCCCAAAAGTTTCAGAGAGAATTATGGTGGATGCTCTATAAAGACATCAAAAAAACCCACAGCATCTCCTTGAACATGTCTGCTTTTTTGGTTCATCTGATACCATGAGTAACTCCCACTGTGCTGAAAGGTACAGGAGTTACATTTTGCACTCTGTGCATTAATTGGATTTGAAAGGACTTGAACACACATACATGTCAGAATGCCAGCTATCAGGCAAACTGGGGAAATGCCAAACCTAAAAGAAAAATGTAAAAATGAAAGCATTGCGGCAGTTCTTATTGAGCTCAAAATTTATAATAGGCTTTTGAACCAGATTTGAAAGCATGTGGACACTCTTAAAAGGATCATCATCATTTTTTAACTCCTGAAACTTGCACTCTTCAGAATATCCTACCATTCTGTTGCACTGGGAACCCAGTACCTCCAAGGTAACTAAGATTGCTGTGTATCATGAAATACTCTATCATCATTCCAGAAAATTACTAGGGGGGGGATGAATTAGATTACATAAGTAAACATGCTGAAAACTAGACAAATTCTGAAATAAAAATAAAACAAATTGAAGACAACTTGAAATCCTAAACCTCAATCTGATGTATAGATCTAAAACACAATCACTTCTTAATTTTTTTGTTTATTTTCTAAATGAGGTACAAACTCAAATTCCTTACATACACATAGACTGAGATTCACTGGACTACTATTTTTGCAGACTCTGGCTCCAATCAGTGTACATTTCAACAGTTTTCAAGAGTACAATATTAGAATTTCGTTGTAGATTTTAAGATACCTGAGTTTTGCAAAGGATACACTAGGAAATATGACAGAGACTTACAGACCTTTTTTTTTTTTTTAAAATGAGGGAATGTATTCTACTGGTGCAAGCAATTTACAATCTCAAATGCATTTTCTGGGAAATAAATGTGCACAATAAAAAAAAAAAACAATACAATTTTTAAAAAAAAATTATTACAGAGAGGTTCCTAGAAGCAATGTGTATTCTTAAATACCATGTAAATTTTGACAGCTGATACTAGATTTTTTTCATATCGCAAATTGCATTACCATAACAGGGAGTTAAAATATTGCCAATTTTTTTAGATCACAACCACAAAAGCATTAGCAAGTTAAAGCTGGCTTCTGGGCTTCAGCCAAAAATACTTTCTTTTTCATGCTACAAATTTTTGCCTTTATTTTTAAAAAATGACAGCCATTATTATTGCAGACAAACAACAAGTTAATCTTAAACAGCCATTTATCTAAGTAGTAATAAGGTACAAATATACTACCTTTAAAGAACGCATTAAAAAAAAAACCCAAAACCAAAAACACACAAAAAAAACCAAACCAAAGAAATAAAAAATGACACACTTTCACTGACTTTGTTATATGTTAGCTTTAATGTTTTATAAATGACTGTACAGGTGACAAATGAAAGAGGTTTCTCCAGAAAATAACCAAAGCTAGACAATAAGTCCTCTGAACCAAATCTCTAATATTCATGCAAGCTGATAGATTTATAGACCAAAGATGAGGTGCTAGTCCATTTTAAAGAATATTTCTCTATTCCTCTGCAGCCCTGAATTAGAGGTTTTCTCTAACAGTAATGTAATATGCTATAACTACAGAAAAAACATGCAGTTAAAAAAGGAATTCAATCCATGTGATCCAATATTTATTTCTACATTAACTAGAAAGAAAAATATATTAACAGGAGCTCAGATGTTAGTATGATGCTGAACGATTACATGGAAAAAGATGTTTACTGTTCACATGGAGTGAATCACTTCAAATCCTCATTCAGGAAAGCATCCTTACTCAGGAAAACACTTAAGCACATGCTTAACTTTAAACACACACTTTGGCCCCAGTGAAGCAAGTGAGATTTAATCACATTCCAAATAATGACAGATATAAAGCCAGAAGATATTAACATGAATGGTTTTTGGATTTGGGCTTAGCATTTTTCAAGTCTTAAATATACACATACAGACACATACATACACATATACATACACCCCCACACAGACACGTACACAGAGAAATCTGTCTCTAAACTAAGCCAAAACATGAGAAACTAGAATTCAAAAGATAATTTGCTAAGAAACCAGAATTAAACTGAAAACAGAGATTTTTAAATACAGTGGCCACTTCATCTTACTGGTTCCTTAAGTCCCAAGTTTACTTACTCTAAAGTAAACATTTATGAAAGCCTGAGCACTTCCTATCCGGAATCTTCCTTCCATTCTCTCATGTCCCAGGTTTTGATCTCACAGAAAAGAAATGGTTTGGCTCTAAAAAAAAAAAAAAATCCAGTTTACATAGGGTTTTTTGTCATGTTTTGATGCCAGGAACAAGAATCAATTCCTCTTCTAAAGAGATGAGTCTCCTGATAAGAGACTGATGTTGGCAAAAGCACAGACTTTGCATCACAGATCACTTTATGGACTTTTTTACATGAGATACAGAAGAAAAAATAAGGCACAGTTTATAAAAGTATGATAAAACTTTACAATTAGATTACTGTAATAATTAATTACTTAATCACTTATTGGGTTAATCATTATTTTTCTGATAAAGAAAATGAGGATTTCCCCTCATTTTATCTCCCAAATAAAGAAAAGATGCCTTTCTAGAAGCAATTGCTAAAAAGGGCATTGGGTGAAGCTTCATTGAAACTGTGTAGCACAACAACATTCTTTTTCTGGAGTACATTTAAAATGCAGTTAAGCTCTTTTTAAAAGCTTAGTAATAACTGAAGCTGTAAGACTTTCCCCCTAAAACACAGTACTTGCACAAGTCCACCCAGTAGTAAGACTATATGTTTAAGAAGACTTTCACTGTGGACTGAAGATAGAGACCTCATTATTATTTGATGAAGATCTACAGATGTGCGAACAGAGGCAGCCAAACAGCCAGAAAAGCCAGGGGAACAGCAAGAGAAGTACTTACCATCTGACTATCAGATAGTCTGTGCTATTTGGAAATCAGAATGACACACAGAAAATAAGCTGCCATCTCTTTCATTCCTGTTGTGCTTGAGGAAACAGTTTGTTAACATCTTCAGTAAACAAAGTGGCATCTAAGAAATACTGCTTAATACCACTGGTTTCTCCCCATAACAAGAAAGGGAAAAGCAAGCAAAAAAAAAAACCCCAAATGATAACATTAAAAATAAACAATTTCTAATTGTTTAAAAGGCTCACAGCTGAATAGAAGGACCTGCTTCAACCAAATGACTTACAAAAATAAGTAGAGAAAGTTCTGTGCCTTAATGTTTTATAACAGGTTGGTCTAATGCACACTTAAAATTTGTGATTTTATAAAAATTATAAAACCAGGATATATATCTCCAAAGCCATAGGAAGCCCACTTGAGCCAAACCATATCATGGAGGAATACGGAGCACAAAGAGATAGAAAGCGAAAGAAGTGTATCAGCTCCATGTAGAGGAAAGCCTACACTAAGCCTACATGGTCTAGAGGTCTGAGCACGTGTCGACTGACTGCCACTATGCCAGGAGTACACACAAGAAATTTTTCTTCTTACCTGTGGCAGAAGACCCCATCTCCAAGAAACATGATGTTCAGGATTCTATGTAAAAACCCTTTCTACACTGTTTTTTGTAAGAGAGAACAGTGTGATATCAGTTGTGTTCTAACAACCTGAAAATGAAATGTATTGAAAGTAATGCAGTAAAGTCTGCCTGATTTCCTTTCTTTATTTCCACAAAAACAAAAGATGATCTTGTCCCACTATTCTCTGCCTATCTGGACCACAGATGAAAAGCTGATCCTGCAATCTATACCAATTTCAGTAAGCTCTGCAACAAGGTGACTTAAATTTTCAGCATCGTACAAGCTTGAGTGAATCATTCCCATCTTATTTGCAAAGCTGCTAACTTCCAAGGACAGCTTAGCAAATATGTAAGGAAAACATAGCTGAAAGGCATCCAAAGGGCACTCTCTACCAAACATGGAAAATATACAAAGATGTCCAAGCTGGTAAATTCATATATCACTAATAAACAATAATTTTCAAGCTTGGATTCAGAAGCTGTGCAATTCTTAGTGCTCAAAAACAGCTATGCTGGTCCAGGGACTGAGATGAAGATGGTTTCTAGGGATATTGAAGACTCTTCTCCTTGCTTTTAGTACATTTGATAACTCCCAATACACAAGAGTTATCAAACTTCCACTTGTAAAGGGTGTGCTGTTAAGATCAGCATTATAAAACCTCATTTTTGCAGAAAGAAATGCTTGGACTTGAAACAGGAACGAGAACTAAGAAGAAAGACAGCATTTCATATGCAAATTAAAAATCTAGTTTCTGTCTACACACCTATATAAACATTCATATCAATGACTAGGAGTTTGGGATCCATAACCAAATGGTGTTGGAATTTTAGGTATTATTGTGATGACTAATTGTTCAATTTCTATTTGATACTGAATCTGATTCACTGTTTGATTTGATAATTGCTTTGCTTTATTATTTATGTTAGCATAACATAAAGAACAGTAGATCTTGAAATACATTTTCTTGAGTGTATTCATATTATTCAATAACACCAGTCATTAAGCCAAAATTTAATTACATTGATATAATTTTAATGAGCTTAAGCACATTTACAATAATGGATCCTAAGTCTCCTTTTTTTTTTCATGAAAATATGTGATTCTCTATTAGACAACACAAAATTTTACCTAAATCTTCTATTTGCTACTTGTATCTCAAGTACTATTTACATGTAATGCAGAGAACCAGGAGGACATACAGCCCACAGCCAGCTTAGATACTTAAACTGACAAGCATTAAGACTCCAAGTGCCCAAAGGAAGGTTTCCACCTGAAAAAGCAGTTATCATTTGTCTCTTTCCCTAGCAAAGAAATATATTCTTTACAAGCATAGTATTTTACAACATGTCCAACTAAAAACCACACTATTCTCCTCCCCTCCCCCCCCTCCCCCCCCCGCTGATTATTCTATGGAGCATGATTACTACATGAATTCAAAATATTTAATTGAAATGTACATAAATATGCTTCAACAGATTTCAGTCTTACTGAAATAAAATGTTTCCAGAAAATCTTGTCAGTATCCCCTGAATGAAAGTTTCAGGAATCTTTTTATTAAGCCTTTCAGGTTTTTATTTTGATTCAGGATGAACAGACAGAAATTCTGAGTTTTGAACAGCTTAAAAATAGCTAAATACTGTTTCCTATAATTAAATGTTACCATCACAACTACGTATCTTTAGAGACTCCAGGACAGAAGTACTAGGCACTGTATTAATACTATTTTAACTTTTCATCATCTCAACTTGCACACCTCCTGACAAAGATCTCGGTTTATCAAGATCAGGATTTTCCTCAAAGCAGATTTTTCAAGCTGTTTCGCATCTTAAGTTGGAATTTAACCTCAAAACAGTAAGGGTCAAGCAAAGTATCCACAATGGCTCCTAAGCTATCCCTAACCAACATTACTAATGTTTTGCAGTGGTTTATGACATTTCACTTATGTTGTTTTCATTTCAGCTGCAGTACTCTCAGTGCACACTTCAGATATGAAGAGGCAATACTTACCCAAATACAGGACACATGTTAAAAAAAAAGGCAACATCAAGATCTTTTCTTTGTGATGACACCTGTACAAAAGAAGATTCTCTGTGGTTTGCATGCAGATTCATTGAGATCTGATACCAGTTATCTTTGACTGGTGACCTTGACCAAAATTTCATCAGTATTCCCTCCCCTCTCTCTCCCCAGTTTGGAAGCAATTGATTACAAAGGCCATTTCAACTCTTTTGCTCTATTTATGTAACAGCAAAGGACATGGAATATTTGAGCTCTGTTAGGATGAAAAACGGGACATATTGTGCATGCCTTGAAAATTGGGTGCTCAGTGCCTACTAGTTGAGCTGTTGAAAGGATAATCAGGGAACCTTCATCCAGAATCTCTTAATTACATAGATCATTCCTCTGTTTGTTAGGCACAGCAGATTCCTGAGAGAGAAATAGAAAGTGTTCAGACTGCTGGGAAAGAAAATAATTCAACAGAAGCATTTTATTTAAGTCAACGTCCCTAAAGTGTTTTAAATGAAGCCAGTCATTAAGGTCTTATAATTAAAGCCTTGCACAATTATAAAATAATTAGGGTCTGATCTTGTAACGTCTTTCTGGAGAACACAGACATCAGATTCCTTTGGAATACTTGTACACTAGGCACAGCCACTGCTAGCATTGATATATCTGAACTAGCTTTACACAAACTAGCTTGAGTACTGGGTAACAGTAACAGGAAAAAAGCTCAGAAAAGGCTACCATCTTAAGTATTTACAGGTCTCCTCAAGCATATTTTTTGTAGTCCACACTGCATTCTGTTGCTGTAGCTACTCTGCTAGCAGAAGCCAGCCTAGACCTTTTAAAACTGCAGTGTAGATCTATATTACTCTGATGAATATAAGCTATAGTAATAATTCTAAGCCTCTAGTTTTCCAGACTGCCTAAGGATGCCAGATATACATTCCCATAGTATTAATAAACAGAAGTATTTTAATAAAAAGAACTATGTCCAACTAATCCTTAGGGCTTTACTTACAAGAGCCAAATCAGAATTGGGGAAGTATAACTGAATTATCTTTGGTAACAGTTTTGCTTAGCTACAGTGAATGTTAAGACAGGGAAGTAATGTTTGTTTTCCTTCATTTCTCTCGGATTCTAGCAGACTTTCATTGTAAAAAATGAATTAAAAAATATCAATGTCTATCTATAGCTATGCAACTGGATGTCAGGTATCATTTTAAAAGCTTCACTGGGCATTCAGAGCATAATCATACTTCAAATGATGTCCTTATTTCACACCACAGAAATGGCTGCATGAAAATGTAGTAACAGCCTGAGAAATAAAACTCATGGTCCCCTGAAATGCTTTGGAAATTGTCATTCTTGCATACAGATTTCACACAACAACATTAGACTGCAGGTTTTATGACCAAGTGAAAACTAAAATATTAGAAAATACAGGTTAACCTCTCATCCTTTCAGACATGGTGATTAAGGATGCCTTACTTAATGTTAGTAATAAGGCTTTGAAGTTATAAAATACTGCTAAGAGCTAACTATTGTTCTGAACCAGTCTGTGTATAATAGCCCCCCCAGAAGGGACTAACTAACCAGAGATTCAAGCAATTCAAAATATATGCCAAGCAAAACTACATTTCACTGCCAAAAGTTTTCCCCAAGAGGTGAATAACATTTTCCATAAGTCTGTGGAAATGACTGAATTAAGTTTGGTAATGAAATACTCATAGCTACTTCTTATGTATGTTTCAACATTTCATTTCTCTACTGAAAAATATGGGTTGCATTAATTACATAAAAGGGAAGCTCATATTTATTATTCAATGAAAAGATTAACAAGCTAAAACACAATATTTTAATACACTAGGGAATATTTATCTCAATGTTTAAAGCATGAATTTTGCTTATCTTAACCCACTTTTCATCCTGAAAAATTATTTATATCATTACAGTTTAATTTTACAGAATTTCAATTACATATAAATATATTGAACATATTTTGTATTAAGTGGTGCTAATTATACAGTGGATATTTTGTAATTAAAATAGCTTAGTTCTAATTTTCATAAAGTTCTGTACATAGACCAACTCAACAACCACCAGTCACAGCACTACTAATGGGTTCAGGAAAAAAATATTTTTTCATGTTCTTTTTCCAGCAAGAAATATTGAGGCAATCCTGTGTTTGTGATGCCCAGCATTTCACTTGGGAATCTCTGCTTTGCTTTCTGACTTTTTTGGGGTTACTTCCCACACACATAAGCTTCTTTTCTGATGTTGGCTATTCTGTTGTCCCACTGGAACACAGCTCTTACAGGAGGTGAAAACTATGCAGAAATGCAGCTTTTAGGTTAATGTAAATTGATATATAGCAGAGGTCTGAAAGTATGAAAACCCAATGCCTGAATTCAACCCAGTGGATTAAGAGAGCAATGAGATTAAATATTCTTGGTGGACTTCATTGCTGAGAAAAAGCACCGAGCTTTCATGCTCAACTCAGTTTAGCATTGTACACATGTATCATTTGATTTCTACAGTAGATACGTGGACATTCACAGTAAAGCCTGCAGGAAACATCTGCTTGGATCATACTACTAAAATCCAACAGAAGGCGACTTCTGGTTCACATACACACACAAAAAGGCATTTTTCCAGTTATTAGTATTGAGTGGCTGGAAGGAATGAAGAGTCCAGATATCGATGGTGGTGTTAATAATCTGAAAATTACTTCAGCAGTAAATGATGTTATAAACTGGCAATTTCTTGGAATAACCAAACACCATCAACTCAGAGTTTCCATGATTTGCTTCAAGCACAGGCTCCTCATCCTGATCACAGCCAAGCCATTGCATGGCTGGACAATCATTCTTAGAGTTGCGACTGTCAGTCTCACTGCTGTTGTTGACATTAAACTAGTACCTTCACCTTCTGTGTAGGAAAGATACATTCATTAAAGCGGGAGACAGGAGATGAGTCTTCCTGTCTTCCTTCTTCACTAATATTGAAAATGCAGTCACTGTGGGAGAAGAATTTGTTGAGAAGACAGTCTGGAAGTTAAGAAGTCCTGATTGTCAACAAGATGACATGGGGCCCTAAAGAAATCTACCTCTTCTTCCCATCACACTGTGAGTTTATGTAAGTTGTGCTTCTGACTGGCTTCCCTCCTGATCTCTAGAAAATCAGGACAAGCTGAGATATATAGAATTGGAGGTACATAGGTGATGGCCTCCAGTGATACAGGGGAATAAAGTGAGTTAAACGAAACATTTCTTCGTCACAGCAAAGAAAGAGACCTGAAAGGATACGGACGTGTTAAAGAAACTTTACAAGATGTTAGGGGCAAGTAATTCGTTTCACTTTTTCTTTATTTGGCTCTTTATACAATTGTGTTTACTGAAAAATGCATCCTTCTGGGAAGACATGAGCTAATATTGGCTGTAATTAAGCCCTGCTCCTCTGCCTGATGTAACACCACTGAAGTCAATAAGAAACTTAAAGGCCTCATTTCTGGACCCATTTAAGAGCTGTTTCTTCCATCCTGCGCCATATACTTACTCATATATTCCTTCTCCACCCATTCTTTAACTTAAGCTTAATCTGAGGAACTCATGTAATTAGTTAATTTCTTTTGAATTCCATGTCTTTTTTTTTTTAAATCACATTTATGATATTCTCTGAATGTAAAATAAACTGTATTGAAAGGTTATGTCATAGTTTATTCAGGATAAAGCTAATGAGTTTTCACATTTAAGTTTTACTGTTTCCAATAAATTCTGCTCACGAGGCACACCTAAGTACAAATGCAGACATCATTTTAATTTATAAAAAAAGTGGACAGTATCAAAATAGAAATATCAACAGCAGCACTCTTCTGGTCTAGCTTTCTCCATGAAATATGGAACAGCTAAGGTATTCAAGCAATTCCTCAAATTTATGTGCTGAAAGCTATTCAAATATAAAATAAGCACTAACAAATGGGCCACCTTGTCAGTTGCAATGCTAGTAAATCAAATTCACCAAGGTAAGTTAGCTACATTTTCAGCACAAGTGGATATATCATAAGAGCCTGATAATGATACAACTAACAGAAAAATAAGTGTGCATTCTCTGACCTTGACAATAATTCACTAACAGCTTGCGTCACAATTTTCCTAACATTGAGCCACTCTTCACAGGCTATCTAAAAAGTGTTTATATTTCTGTGGATGGAGAGTTTCATCTGTGTCATCACTACTCTATTAGGGATTGTAGTGCAGTATTAGATAAATTATAGGAAACAATAAATTTCAGGCTAATATTCTATGAAACTGCCTCAGGGGATTTGCGGGATAGGGGCCAGAAGAACACTTAGGGGTTTTGTTGTGTTTGGTTCTTTTTTTCTTTTTCTTTTGGAAGACTGATATGATATCCTTCACAGCATTTCACATGGCTCTAGAACAACCAAAGCTGTATTTCCTTTATTGATTTGTTACTCCCTAAAACAGGTAACGAGTAGGATTGCTGCTGAGGTTGTAAGGAAGATGTACCTTACCAGTACTGGACCCTTAGTAAATCTTACTGGGACTAAGTTAGAAGAACAGTGACTTTAATGAGGAGAAACCAAAAGAACGTATTTTATTTTAGACTGGTGAAATGATGGGATATGCCCTTTATTATTACTTTATAGGGTAAATTACAGACAGGAAGGAGAACTATTTAAGCTAGAGGATGTTGTCAGCACAAGAACAGTTGTTTATAAACTGGTCATGAAAAAAAATTCAGGCTTAAAACTAGAAACAGAAGAGTATAGCTCTTGACAAGGAACCTAAGCAATTAGAAGATGTAATTTGATAACTTCATGGAAAGGATTATATGATGCAATTCCAGAATGGGCAAGAAACTGAATCTGGAGGTCCTCATGTTGTTTCTAATATAAGCTTCAAAGAGGGGATAAGGGAATAATGCAGTTCCTTTGCATGCTCCTTACAACCTACTAGGGTTAAATAAGGATGCCTTTGTCTTTACTAATATAAGTATTTTATCCCCTGGTGATTGTTCTCCTTTTTGGTAAGTCAGTTTAAATCATTGCAGAGGGTAGCAGTCAGGCTTTCCATAACACAAAGTAGCAATTACCACTGCCACCACAATTTGCTCTGTGCTTAGTATCTTACCATGATCCTGTGTTGCAAAGAGATATTTGTAGTCAGGAACCCTGTCACAGAACCGTTCCCGGAATCTGCATTCAGCACCACAAAATGACCCAAAAGAAAGTAATCAATATGACCCACCACATCACTTCAGGGACTTGAGCCAGAGGTTCAGGCTTTGGAATTGTGGGTGTAGAGCAAGATGCTGAGAGCCAGCTATGAGATTGCTAACATGTTTTCTCAGTGTAGAGTGTGGATGTACATCTCATCTCCGTCTCTTGTCTCCCTCCACCCACAAAACACTGAGTGCTGTTAAGACTGTGAAAGACATTGATATACTGTTAACTAAAAAGCCTCTCAAGGGAGAATGGGGTTAAATATCAAGACCAGTATCTCATCCAGATGTACCTACTCTAATGGTATCTGTTATTAAAAATAACATATAACCATCAGTAAATGATATGGATTACAACTGCTTTCACAAAGCTAGGAAAATGTTGAGAAATGTATTTCCATTGCTATTTGAAGAACCCACGCATAGAAAAAACACTTTTTTTTTTTTTTTTTTAAATTTACAAAGTTAACTTTCTATAGAAATAAACTCAAAGGCCAGTATCTCTGCCCTGACTGGAAATATATCAACATGTGCAACCAGCTTTGGAGGTACAGAATGTGATTACAAAGAGGGCTTGACTCACTTTACTATGATTTTTTTCCCATTCTCTAGAAATCTAAAACAATGGGAAAGAGGGAAGAAAGTATACTTATCTAATTTTAAGATATTTCTTTTTTTTAAACTGAGTCAAGGAGCATTGCTTTTCAAGGGAGGTTTGGATTTTTTACTTTTCAGCAAAAACATTTTTCTCTTGCAAAGTGCAATGTGTGTAGGAGTCAGCTCACGTAGAAAGTGGTTCCCTGATCAAAACAGATGGCATGCTGGCAGGGTAAGTTTTAAATGGCAAAGTGTTGATGTTGAAAGATTTCAACAGCAGCTTCCATGACAGGGACAGAGACATAAATGACAAATACAAAATACAAAGACATTTCAATAACTTACCAGTGTATCACTCTAAGTTAATATTTCTCTCTTGGTTCTCAAGATGCTAGAGGGAGTCTTCCTAGCTGTGGGCACAAGACTATATTCTAGCTCAATAAATCTCAGAAAACTAATGAGGGTTCTATTTTTAGGACAATGAAGCATGAAAACTACGGCTTTACTGGCATGGGGAAGGAATAAGCTGGCTACTGGAAAGGATTTTAGCAAAGCTCTTGGTGAAACAGAGTGACCAAGTAATTCTTCTCCTGACCTACCGATCTCATTGAGTTCTCATGGAAGGTTTTTATTAGACACTGAACATTTGTCACATGCATTGTAGTTATCCATCCTCTAATCTGTGAGGCACAGTAAACCAAAGTGTTCAAACTAGGGAATGTGTGAGGGTTTTTTTCAGTGTGTGAATAACATTTTCATATATTCCAAATTTTAAAATACATTTAACCAGAGAAATTATTTCAGATATCCAAATTTACATATCTCCTGTCCTTGCTCATTGCTTCCGTTCTCATTCCTTTCATATATACCGGTAAGTCAATATTGCTTTTAGTATCTTAAGTCATCTTTTAAGTTCTTGATATTTGTTATTCTCCAATTTCCTCATCTCCCCCTGTTTTCACAGGCTCTTCCCTGAGTCTCGCTGTCTTTTTTTTCTTTCTGTTTTTTTAAAGACTGAGGCTAATGTATCTTTTCTCTAACCTTCTTATCAGTACTGTAATGCTTTTTATTTTTTCTGACTTTCCAGGTTCAGTTCTGCACCCAGCTGTCTGTGAAGCATTTACTACCAATAAGATATGGCAGGCAGTTTTGCATTTTTTAAGGCAAAACAGAGAAATTGAACCTTAATACGGCTCCTTGCTGCTGAGGGGGGTGCAAAATACGGAATGACAAGGATGCTTGGTCAAAGCTCTGGGAAGCAACAAATCACAAAAAGGAGATCAATGATTTCTTTTTTCTCTGCGATGAGAAAGGTGTGTAGATGTCAGCTTGTACAGGAGGCACTCCCTGATCTAAAGAAGTGATATATAGCCAAGGCAAATTTAAAGTATTTTACAAAAACATTTTTCTCATAAAATAATCTTGGCAGGAACCTATGCAGAGGCCTGACATGAACAGCAATATTAAGTAACTTCTTTGTAGCTTGCTCAAAGAGATAATGGGGGGAAGAGGGGAAAGACGTGATAGCTGTTAAATTTGTCCCTAATAGTTATATCTGGTAATGCTTATGGCCAAAAAATGAACAGTGAGCAGACTCTATACAGTCTCCAAGGCATTGGTTTTATGCTTCTGATAGATTAGAGATGACCTTTTTTACAGTCTGTGCTTTCTATGAAATACACAGATACACCAGAGTGAAAAAGTACACAAGCTTTTTTTTTTTTTTTCCCCTTCTTTATCCTCTAACTAGTTCCATGGAAATAATTCCATCTCTATATGCCATTGATATGAAACAGAAAGTCTAGACAAAAGTAGATTAACCAACACATAAATACTAAATGCCAAGTAATACATAGTAAATAATAGTAATGCATAATAATAGTAATACATAGTAAATACTAAAGAATATAATGGTCCCAATTTAAAATTACTCTGAAAGGCATGAATAGACCATGTATAAAAAATAAGTTACTAAGGAAGGCTGCATCCCTCTTCATAAGAGACAATATACTGTATCTTCGAGGAGCTACACTCAAGAAATTGAGTTGCGCCCTTGCCCTGTTAACAAGTTGCCACCTATCACCACAATAACAGTATTATTGAAGGGATATGATAAAATATGGGGTGTTATCTCAGCCATTCAGCTAAAATGATGAAAACCAAACTGCAGCAAATTTAAAGGTGTTTTTAGTTATTTGATATGAAGAAACTTGAACTATTTTGTCAATAAGATACTCATTAATTGACACGAATAAAGCAAGGTTAGGGAAGAACAAAGCAATGAGACTCCCAGTCTTCAATAAACTTCTTTTCACTTCCCCTTCCAAAATAATTTGCTTAGTGCTAATAAAAACATACAGCCACAAGCAACCTCAATTACTACTCTCCAGAGCAATTATTCACAGTTCTCAAATTCAGGTGTGCAGTTATATAAATCTAAGTTTTTGCCTTTATATATACATAAAAATAAAATAAAGTTGAGTAAACTTGAAGTATCTTTGCCAAGTGCCTGCCTTGGTAGGAGCTAGAACTGCTAACAAGAACTTTTAGACAAATTTGACTAGAATTAATTGGCTATGTGCAGCACAATATTAGACTTCATAGTTACATGCCTAACCAAGAATTCATACAGTAGTTTTTAGCAGGCAGGTTTGACTATTTAGGTCTGTGTTTCCAGTTTTGCACGTAATTCCACTATTTTGCTTTGGTTTGGATGCTCAGACTTTGAATAACATGCCACCCTTTCTACTACCATGATCTGAACCCACAAAAATAGCACCCACAAACTAGATGGCCAAAATCAGTATAGTTTTCCCCTTGAATGTTATGTTTAAAAGAAAGCCTTTGCAGATGATCTTGTAGAATGAAATTCAATGAGAAGCTTTATGATATGGTTTTATTTTCATTTATTTGCCATTTCTATTCCAAATAAAAGCTTTATTTTATTTAAGCAAAAGGGGAATTAGTGATTGTGCTCTGGGTTTACTACTGCTAAGTGTCCTAAGAAAAAGCAAAGTACTTTCTGAGTAGAATTTGAAGGCAGAAAGGGAAAATCAGATGCAAAAATGAAGTGCATTTACCACAAGGCACTGCAATTTATGGTCATAGCAATACAGTTTGGCAAGGTATCCATATGTCATGAATTCCCCTTCAAAACCTGACTGTGCAAATTAGTGTTTCACTACTCTTTTTAGGTTTGCTGTTCACTGTCTGTAGACCTTCCTCTACTAGGAAAAGCTTAGTGATTCATGCCATTGAGCTCTTTAATTTGTCCTATCTAGTGCAAAGCAGCTAACAGCTGAGAGAGGCAAGACTGACAGTACTGAGTTTGTCTGTCTCGGGTACTCAGAATCATGAGTCACAGTCCAATGTCCTGAGCTTTAGAGAGCAATCTGAGGGATCCCCTTATTTGCCTTGCGGTCTTTGAGACTTAAGTAGTATTTTCAGGCTTTTCTCTGCAAAACCAGAAAAGCTTGAAACGTAGCTTTAAGTAAATAAATAAAGAAAATACAAACATAAGGCTTGAATTTAGTCACTTTGCTTTAACAAAAACACAAAACATCTAAAGGCTTGTAAAATGTCAAGATCTGGCTATTATCCTAACCTGTTCAACCTCAGGCAGCACCCATTCTAAAAGAGGAGAAATGCAGCAGTCTAGGCATTGCATCCCTCCCACTTCTCTGTGAGATAGTGAAGTGTTAGTAAAACAAAAGCAGCTGGCAGCTAGCAGCAGGGAACAGCTAAGATGGCCAGTGTGGGACAAAGGGACAAATGCAAGAAAGGAAATAAAAAGCTGCAAAAGCCCCAAAACAAACCAGAAAAAACCATAACCCTAATATTTGTTCCTAATAACATTTATATCTGGATCTGGCAAAGCCTGACAGAATAACCATATAATAACTTTGAGACACCTAGAAGTCCAGGATATTAAATGAATGCTACTCAGATCCCCAGTATTGAGGACCAGTGTCAGGAAAATCTCATCATTCAACTCTTAGTAACATAACAGTTATTGCTGCTTCTGACATCAAACTGTAGAAAATGTTGGTGACTATTTTAAATTGCTTAGCATCCTTTTTGCTCCAGCTGGCCCCAAGATCAGAACTCACAGTCAAGATGAAAGTGCACTTAGGGGTACTTTACTTCCAACCAGACCTGCCTTAATTGGACAAGCTTGCCACCACCGAGCCTCTGGCCTACCTACAATTATCATAAACCGCTCAGCAAAATGAGTCACTATACTCATTTCAGTGGTATAAGACTGCTTGTTTGCTTGTTGTGCTGTTACCCAAACATTCTATCCATTCAACCCCAAAATTTTACTTGACAGAACCCTACCAATTTGGGGGGTGGGAGTGTGGGGGGGAACCCAAAAAAACCTAAACCAAACAAAAAAACCAGAAAAATTTAATAGGAAAATGGGAGATACACAGAATCAAACACCTGGCTAGCAGAGCTATCATCACCAAACAGGTATGTAGTCAAGCTATTCCAATGAACTGGGTGATGGCACCTGTTGACTGTTTCATCATTAGCCATTCTCCCAATGGCTTAATATGATGACATCCTGAAATACTAATCACCTAGAAAAGAAAGAAAAGAAATTATATTAAAGTGAAGGAGGAGTAGAGAGGCAACACTACAGAAAGGGAAGCCCAGTCAACATCTGGAGCAGAGAAACACACAGAGAGAGGCTGTCAACCTGGCCGGTTGAAATGGATGCTTGTAAGAAAATGCATGGAAACAATGCAAGACACTTAAAAACATACTTCCTTATAACAGCTTTTACACCTCTACAAGAGGCGGATCAATTCCTTGAGTATTACAAGACCTGAGCTATTCCTAGACTGAGATCCTAGTACTCTACAGATTTATTTGATCCCTAGCTCCACAGCATCATATGGGAGACAACTGCCAGAGAAAATGGACCCATCCCTCTTTAAAGGGGACAGCTAACATGCACCAGTGGGATAAAAAAAATTCACAAGAAAACAAGAATTTCATATGTCATGTTGAATTGAACAAAGAAAATAGGAGAGTTGCTGTTAAACGAACATGAAGAGAGCTATGATTCACTGCTCCAAAGTAAAAACATGTGATAAGAGATAAGGATGCCATAATTTGAAAACTAAATATTGCACCTGTGACTTACTTGACCAGAAAAGCCACAAACACACCTTCCTCTTCACCTTTTAACTCAGAACTGAAATCACAAAGCAGCTCAGAGTTAATACTGAACTGTAAGCCATCTAAGTATTCCCAAAAATAATTTTTGTGATCACTTGCCATTCTAGGGAAGAAAAATACCCATGTTATACCATATAAGAAACACTTTATTTCTATACCATGGTACAACCAAGGTTATTTATTATACTTGAGAACTAGAACCCCTACTTTATAAAGAGATATTATCACTGTTGCTTTAACACTATTGCAGCATGTATTGTACTGCTGGCAGCATCTGGAGATGGGCATATCTAGGACCATGACAATTGACTGTCCTAACAGTGAAGTCATGTACCTTTAGCTTCCACTGGTTGAACATATAATCTGAAAATTGTAAGACTCTCACTATGAAATGCCCATTCCTATTTGTCTACCATCGTAACATTTTCAAAATTACACACATAGTGAATAGATTAATTTATGACAAATTGTTCATTCAGAAATAATTTGATGTTCCAGGAATCTTCAAAAAGTTCTTCATATTCTGCAATCCATCTTTTAAAAATGTTAATTTTGTAACCTAAAAACTGAATCCTTTTGCTGTGTACAGCATACAATTCAATACACATTGACTACTAGACAAGTAGCCTATTACAAAGAGGCATTGTTCATGGCTTATAGTACATAATAAGTACTTACAATGACACAATATATTACTCTGATAAGATTATAAACACAATATCAGAAGAAAATCCATAAAAACCTAATTATACACACAAAAGTTACAGCATGAAAAGCTGGTTGAAGCATTTGGACTGAAGGTTTGAAATTGTAATTAATATTAAACATATAGCACTACTGGTGGACTTAATTCCTACAGGAATTTAATTTTAAAATTTTACTACTACATGCTGATTAGAAAAAAGCTCCAAGGCCAACAGGCTTTTAGTATTGCTTTTAATTTAATACAGATGTTTAATACAAACCCAGCTCAGGTTAGTAGAAATAGGGAAATAAGATGTTTAAGAGCTTAGTGACTGAAAGTTACCTGTAATGAACTGCTATAAGTCAGTCTGCAAGAGGCTTTTCAATTACCACCTTTGAAAAGCTGGGAACAGGGAAGTACAAAAAGCAGTGCACAATCCGAACTGCAGAAAGGAATAACAGAATGAACTCGACGCTCGTGCTGACGTAACCACAAACCTCAAATACTCTATCCAGATTGGCACAATCACCTACTTGGGCCCATATTAATACAAAGGACCTGACTCATAAATTTTTCTAACTGCCAGTAACATGATACAGGAGTTTCACTTCTCTGTCATGACCATGACCTCACATGAGTAATGGTAAAGTGTCTGGATGACAAGCTAAAAGTAATGCAGAACACAGATCATTAAATAAACTTTAAAACAGGCAGACCATCCCTATATGTCTCATCTGTTCAGCAGCTACAGGAGTAAACTGGAGAAAGAGAACACCATAACCTAGGGTAGTATAGGGATGATATGAAAAATTTATTTGGATACTCTCTCCCTTCCCATCAGCAACAAAGAAGAGGATAGCACAAACGAAGGAAAACAAATACTCATCTTGCCAAGAGGCAGGTTTGTTAAGTTTTTAACCTCAAATGCTATGGAGTCAAACCTATTAAAGTTAGATACAAGATCTGCATTGACAATATGACTGAGTGCTAAAATCTCAACAGGACACAAGTGGAAGAAATCCAATTCTTTGTTCTCTATGGTAAGCACCAAGACCTCTAAGATATATATCTCTATATATATATTTATATGTATAAAACCAGAAGAGATATATATATGTCTATATATATATCCTAATGATAAGAAAAAATTTGAAGACATGAAAGTCTCAAGAGAGGATGCCAAAATTTGAGCAGAAAATGGAAACGGCAACAGAAAAGGTGAAGTTAAGTTCCCTCCAAAGGCTGATAACTCAGAGTGTAGTGCTGAAGGAGGTTTCAAACAGGGAAAAAGATTCAGTGAAATTGATTATATGTACAAAATTTTGCCATTGTATTCTTAAATTTTAACAATTTTTTAGGGAGACTATTAAAAACAGGAATAACCAAAACAGGAACAAGCAATGAACATGCTACAAGTGCGAACAAAATCTGACTGCATTCCTGTCACAGTACTCTGAAGATTTGCAGAAAGAGAAAAGAATGAAGAATTTTTTTTTTTACCAAACAGTTAGGCTTCATTTAAAACATTGGAGTCCCTCTGTTATGTTCTCTGTTCCTCTTGCCTATCACCACTTATTATCCCACAATTGTATATGTAAAATATAATTAAGGTGTTTTAAGGAGATCCTAGCAATAGGAAATTTGGGTATATTACTCAAGCAATATGAAGAGTCAAAATAAAGCCATCAGAGCTATCAGAAAGTAGGTAAGAAGCTGAAGAACTAGCTGGCACACAGACATGAAGTTTAATTCTCCTTTTAATTGCACTATTGTGAACCTGTGATGTTGCAAGCATGAAGCTGGTGAAGAATATATCCTATAGCCTGTGATACCCAAGAGTGAAACTCTGCAGAGAGAGAAAGGAAAGCAGGACAAAGGTGAAAAGAAAAGAGGAATCTGCTTGTTTTGCTTTCAACAGGAAGGAGGAAAGCCAAATGGAAAAAATAAAGAAAATAAAAACAGGATGGAAAAATCCTTTTCTCCAAGAGATACTGTGAATAACACAAAAGATGGGACTGTTTACCTCAGGTGTTAGAGCCATTTTACTGAAGAAGAGGCAATCCAGAGAAAGGGAAGAGAAGACAGTAGCATATATTTCTATACCATCCAAGGATAGCAAATAAAGCAGGCAGATCAAAAATATTAATGAAAGTATTAAAAAGCTGTATGCATTCATTTAGTAATTTCTTGAATTTAAACTATTCAGTTTCTCTTTTCCAAGTGACAAACCCTAGAAGACCACAAAATAGTGAATTTTCAGGTGAACTTTTGCAGAGAAGTTTTTATTCACATCCTTCCTTCATTGAAGCTTTGTAAAAAGTCACATCACAAAATGCATGGCCTGAACCTTGAAAATAGAGTGGTGATGCAATGAGAACATAAGGAACTTTCTCCATACTGTATCTCTCATACATAAGGATAAAGAGCCATGGCTCATAGGTAAACAAGTATTTTTTTCCCCAACTTATGCTGGCATTAAAAAAAAGAAGCAGGAAGAGCACAGGACAGATACCAGTAGGCCAGCTCATCAGAACAGCATTATTTTGTAGCTTTGCAGACAGGGAGTATGCTACACCCAGAAACTTGAATGCATATGGCTCTGCAAACTGGGGAAGACATTATAATTGTGCTGCTTGGTTTCCAGATGTATTTCTTGTAAATTGCCATAAATGTATGGAAACTGATTTTTTTAAAATGAATCTGCCACATGTTTGATTCCATTGACCCAAGCAAGCAGTCTTTTGAACCCATGTGTTTTCATGTCACGAAGTGAGGAGCTTGAAAAGAGTAACACAATGGTAAAGTGTCTGAGATACCTGTCTGCAAATTTTGGAATTGAATGTGTTGCCTGTTACAGCTGGCTCCCAATCAGGAAGTCTCTTTCAGAACAATAAAAATTAAATTACTGTTTGTTTCTTTAAGAGAAAAGTTATGCTTTACATACATACACCCTTAAGCCCACACTCACTGACCATCTACCTCAGTCATACATGTCAAGGCTTTGTTGTTTCAAGATGCTGCAGTGAGAATTGGATAAACGCCACGCTCCCTCAGAAGAAGAGTATAAACTCCATTCACTCGCATGTTGTTCACATACAAATCTATGTTGAGTAGGTTTAGGCTGAACTACGGAGCAAATCTGCAAGGGGACCCATAGTCTTAGCACACATTCAGTATTGACAAGTCAGGCATCAATAAGGCCAAACATACCACAATCCAGGCCAGTGTCAGTAATGTCAAACACAGAGCTTCCTGCCTACAGTGAATCTAGGAGCCAATGATTTGAACAAAATCACATCTAATTAAACCTCCTGTTGGACTAGTAGGTCTAAACATAGCCTACATTTGGGAGATGTTAACTTTAATAAAAAAAAAAGGGAGGGGGGGTGTGCAAAAAGTCTGTTTACCACAAATATGTGACTTTAATAACTGTATTCACCAGGAATAAACTTTGAACTTGGCGCAAATGCTACATGCACATGGTGTTTAGATGGCCACCTCGGAAAATCCTGCCTCACTTAACAATAATACACTGTTAAACTCAGTGATTTGCTCATCAAGACAGACGTGTTAAGGTTTCTTTTGCATTTAGTTATTGTATTGCCATTATCTTGCAACAATACTACTTTATTCAAAGTAAAAAGCCAGAATGTATATCAATATTTACTTTAATTCATCTTTTCTACTTGTTTTCTTTGTCAATGCTGCCACCTTCTGATAGTCAGAAGTTTCACCAAGTGTCTCAAGTCCACTGTTTACGTTACAGCACGGTGGACAACTTCCTAATTGCAGTCTTTGTGGCCTTCAGATTCAGCAACCCTCTCTCCCTTCCCCAGTCCCATCTATTTCAGTGGGATTTTTACATATGGACGGAAGAGAGGATTTGCAGGATATAAATTTGTAACACAGCAAATTTTTATAAGAACAAACCTGAAAGATGCCAGAGTTGACATTTGTTCACGGGTCTGGTTCTAAACTGCCCGCGTCCCCACATCACTGAAGCTGCCAAGAACTTTTAGAAGTTGCTGGAAACTACGCTTTTTGTCTTTTTGCCCTCTCTCCTGGAACGCTTACCATAGAAAGTTCTTGGTTTTGCAAGTTTTAGATCCTACTTACTGTTTCTGTGCCGTAACAGAGTTTCCCAGTCTAAGTTCCTGAGTCTGTCTAAAGTATTGCTGAGCCTTTTCAGTTTCAACTGTTTATCTGTTCTATCTGTCAAGGTCAAGGCTACCTAAGGAAAGGCAATGTTTCATACAGATGGAATTATTCCCTTGAAGGATATTAAATACTGACCTACAACCTTGAACCAAACTCTCATCACTAGGAAAGCTGCCAATTTAATATGCTCTCATATCCTTAAAGATTTTCAGCAGAACTCACTTCATTTAATAAATTCACAGGCATTGACATCAGTTTGGGGGAAAAATAAAAATACGTGACTCACAATTTAATAGAACTCCAGAAATCCAGTTTCATGGATGTTGTGGTTTAGCCCCAGCCAGCAACTAAGCACCACGCAGCCGCTCGCTCACTGCCCCTGCCCCGGTGGGATGGGGGAGCGAATCAGAGGAGTAAGAGTGAGAAACAATCCTGGGTTGAGATAAGAACAGTTTAATAATTGAAATAAAGTAAAATAGTAATGATAATAGTAACAAAATAATAATAATAATAATAATAATAATAATAATAATAATAATAATAATATAATACAAAGCAAGTGATGGACAATGCAATTGCTCACCACCCACCGACCGATACTCAGACAGTTCCCGAGCAGCGATCGCTGCTCCCCGGCCAAACCCCCCCAGTTTCTATACTGAGCATGACGTCATATGGTATGGAATAGCCCTTTGGGCAGTTTGGATCAACTATTCTGGCTGTGCCCCCTCCCAGCACCTGGCAGAGCACAGGAAGCTGAAAAGTCCTTGACTAGCATAAGCAGTACTTAGCAACAACTAAAACATCAGCGTGTTATCAGCATTCTTCTCATACTAAATCCAAAACACAGCACTATGCCTGCTACTAGGAAGAAAATTAACTCTATCCCAGCCGAAACCAGGACAATGGAGCTTTTATCCTGCTGAACATAAATAAGTACAATGTTTGGATGGTAAATAGAATGGCAGTATTTGATTTTTTTTTTTTTTTGATTGGTGTTAAAAGACACGTCTACATCCAAAGCATGAAAGCAAACTTCATAGCCAATGATCTGTCATAGCATCTGATGCAGGCTCCCACAACCAAGTGCAAGAACAGGCCATGTACATGTAAAGCAAGCACAAATTTCAAGCTTAGCAGAGAGAGAGCACAGACAAAGAAATCATAGAAACTGTAAGATGATCTTACCCTAAATTCTTTCACTGATATAAGAACATACACATAACTTTCTTATATCACAGTTAAATGCCCCAGCCTCTTGCCTACTGAAATAGAATCAGTCATTCTCTCTCTCTTTTTCACTCAGTGGCCTAATGAATATTTAATGCAAAGTGGAACTGCTCTGATCTGACTCCAGAGCAGACAGATATTTTAAACTGCAGTCTCTCATATCCCAGGCAAGTAGCCTGATCACTAAACCATTGGTAAACAGGGTGCCCATGTGCCTCCCCGTGTTGAGGGCAGGAATCAATGAGCATTGGCCTCCAGGTGAAAAAGGCAGAGGGATTCTCACTTTATGAATGGTGGCAAGATTCGAGTAACAAAATGCCCAGTCTTGTCAGAATTTGACATTTCTAGGCATAGCCAGAAGTAAAAATATACATGACACAGGGACTTTATCGACAGAAATCTAGGCAGTCCTGGGATTAGCCAACTTATTCTTGTACTTAGATTTTGGAATAAGGTGCCCAACTTAACAGTAACAAGACTAACATGTCTATAACATGTGACAGTGCAATATAGAGACGACATTTACATGCCATTTGCAGATCCAGAAGCAGCATAGCTCTTCCCGATGGCACTGCACCAAAGGACGGACTGCTGAAAGGAATTCCTTTCAGTTTAGTTCTTTCAATTTTGTTTCATTTTATTCTTGAGAATACCTCCACAAGGGACTCAGCAGTATAATATGGTCCACATGTCTTTAGGCTTGCATATGCAGCTATAATGCACAACAATATGATAGCCTGTAACTTGTTGAACATCTGCTACTCTGATGAATTATTTTAACAACCCAATAGAACAGTGCACTCTTTCGGCTTTTAAGTGCTTTACAAAATCTCTAGGAATAGAGGTTACTCTCACAGCTGATTATTCATCAGAGCCAAAAATGCTAGTTGTATGCCATTAAAAAAAAAAAAAAAAAACAACCTCAAAGTTTAGCAAGTTGAAATTACCAGATCAGCTTTTAATACCATGTACTGAAAGTGGTTTGTGACATACAGAAATCATCTTAGTTGAGTACATCTCAATACTCACTGATTATTTTTACAGGAAATCTTCTGGAAGAGCCACAGCTCCACATGAACAGCCTATCAGTCATGCCAGCTGGCTCATCATATTGAGAAATGAAAAATAAAACATCTATAGATTTTTAGGTCACTTTAAAACACAGTCTCAGTGCAAACGTGTGTTTGCTGCATAACCAAAATTTCTCTGATAGAGAATGCAGGTGCAGAGCCAGCTGCTAGAAATGTTTATACTGTAATAAATTTCCAAGATTAGTAATATTCCTTTTAGAAATTAGCAGTAACACTGGTTTTAAAGAGAAGTTTCCACAGAAATTTTTTTAACTGTCTGCATAACAGCCAATAGCATAATTTAACTCTGGGGACTTAAATTAGTGCCCAAATTCTTTATTCCACTCATTTTAAAGTTATTTACAAAGGGCAGATTCCACTCTTGATTAAAGCCTTTCCCTTTAAACAGGTTCACAGAAATAAGCTGGAATACTCCCAAATAAAGGTATTCTGTCACTTGAATAATAGTTACGGAAGAGAATAGAATAGTTCCAGACCCAAGGGAAGAAGAAAAGCAAATGTATCGTCTTATGGGGCCGGTAGTGTGTTAAAAAAAAAAAGAGAGGCACGTACAGTATGTTCATTGAATGCCATGGCATATAAAAAAAAGCCTGATCCACAGATGTCAATGACTACTGAATTAGGTCTAAAATATGTCAAGTGAAGGAAAGCCAAAAGCTGCAACCCTCATTCTTGAGAGCAAAACCCTCAAATTTCCTTAACAAAAGATTTTTAATGTTATGTCAGTATTTTTGACACTTTCACTTGCATTATTCTTTGAAGATATATGCTTTTAATTACTGAATATAATACATATAGTTGAAGCGTACAGTAATGCAGTAAAATAGTGAGCTATAATACTACAGAAGGTTACAAAAACCCATTGGATAATACATGTATTTACTTCTTTAATAGTATTTAAAACATACAGTTATTATTTTGTGTCCTTTAATAATTTTTTTGGAGGACACATTTCTTCATTTTTTTTGCTTCAAGTAAAAGATAGCAATTTCCAAAAGATCTTTATAAGAATTATAGTTTACTGAAATAGCTTTAGGAGAGGGATGAATAAATCTGACAGCTAGGCAGTGAACCTAAATATTGTTGCTTTAGAAAAGGGGTTAGGGTTTTCCAAGCCTTACACCTTTGATTTATCTTTTCATACCTATTCATATGTAGAGAGAAAAAGCATTGTGCAGAAATGGGATTTTATGCATGGCAAAAAAAATGGTGTGCAATTCAGAGAACTGAAGAAGGAGGAAACTAACATAAAGAGAGATGGCAAGGAGTGAAAATCCATATTGTATCAGTGCAATGGTGACACCAAGTCTTGAGTGCGGATTATGAGTTCTCCCTCATGCCGGTCGGTAGCATCTCACAGAAAGGAAATCCACCAGAGTATCTGTGTGAATAACTGCTCACTGCTGCAAGGCAATCACATGACAGCACGAAAATGAAGTTACCCTGAAAAGCCTGCTGTACTGGGAAATGTATTCATACCTAGCTCGTTATGCTCCATTTCCCTTCCAGCAATATATTTTGGGAGATCTCCATTAGAAATGCTGTATGGAACCAAGAAGGAAGTTGCACAACCCATTGCTGAGTTATAAGATAAGTCTGCACATGTAAGTGAAAATATAAATACAACAAAGGTAAAAATATTTGAGGTAATTCTAATCTATATAATATAGGTACCACTAGCAACCAGAGTACACACCAAAAGCCAGGCTATATTCTCTAGGATAACTCATACCTGTGAACTTGCATATTTACTTGAACTACCCATGGTAAAGCTATTACAAATAAGCTTGTCTGCTTTACATTCATTCACATGATCATTTGTTTCTGTGATCTGATCTACTGGAAGAATTTGGCAATGCACATTTGCCATGTGGATGGAAAGGAACCACAGGGAAAATTTGAGCTGAGCGGTCCAACTGCATCTTCTTCACCTGTAAAACAGAACTTAAATCAGCACTTCTACAGGAAGCAGTCTGCAAAATATTACCCTCATTTCTGTGTTCTCTGATCACAAATGGACCTGCAAATGCTTCCCTGTGTTCACACGACGGAACCTTTCAGTCTATTTCTGTAACCTTTGTGATTATGAAAAAAAATTCCAGATGCACAGATGATGTAGTGTCTTCTACCTGAAACTGTGGGTTGCAAGCACCAGGTGCACAGAATCAGCAGTAGTAACCCAGTTGTACCAAGTGCCCCTGTTGTCTCAATGGAATTGCCATTTATTGAAACCAGTACTGCGCTCACTTCGTACAAGGTATAACAGAAGAAACTCCTTCTGAAGGGCAAATAAATTAAAAAAATATAGTGGAAGTTAAACATGAAAATCTGAGCATGAGGAAACGACTGGAAGGTGAGGAAGAGAAGATCTGTACAAACAATTTTCTGAAAATACTTCTGGATCAGCAAGGGTAGAACTGCATTGCCACTAGGTGTACAAGCACTAAAAAAAGGAAAGAAAATAAAAAAAGAAGATCCTTCCAGCCCTTAAATAAATATACTGTTATTTCGCCTTTGCCTCTCCTCCCGCCCCTGTGTGTTGGCTTTTTGGCTTTTGCTGTATCCAAGTAACAATCTCTGATATCACTCTTAGACAGTTTTTTCCTCAACAACTATTTCTTCATTTCAAACCTTATGCTGCTCCCCAAATCGGTTGTTTCAACTGTTTGCTAAACCTCTGGAAAAAGAAAAGCAACAGTCCCTGTTACCAGGCAACAGCCAGTTTCTGCTACGTGCGGTTGTGACGAGGTGCAGTCCTGCTGCCGCTGCTACTCCACTTCTGTGGAGTTCACTCAACAGCACCTGAAGCTGGCAGGCAGCAGTTAGTCTCTGTACTTTGCTCTGATAGCTGTTTTATAATTAAATCAGGTAATGTCAACTTTTCTGCAGCCTGATTTCTCAGCAAAATTTACAGCAGCAATAGGCCAGAAAAAGCACTTAAGTGTAGTTTTAGTAAGGTTATCAGATTAACCAGGATTGCATGAATAAAGTAGTATATCTAATTAAAATCTCATCCTTCAGCATGCAGTTGATTGCTTTGGGCATCACAAATACATCATTTGGTCCTTTCACTTTTCTTTTTTTTTGTTGTTGGTTTGTTTTTTTTTTTTAAGGCCAGTTGCCTTGTTCAGTTCTTGTTCAATGGAGCCTAGCAGATAGGCTGGACAGGCTGCAGTCTACCTAGATATGGAGCTCATGGTGGGTGTCCCCATGCCTCATGCACAGCCAGCCTAGCCCCAGAACTTCTCAAGCCTCCAGCACTGCCTGTGAAAGTGAAATTTAGCCCATTCTCCATTCTTCTGGGTGAACAGAATTCAATGTTTAATATTTTTGTGAAATCATAAGATATGGGATCCAGAGCACGAGTCAGAGAAAACCTTTACTTTCCTCTAAAATGCTCTATCCAACAAGATGAAGGGAATGACTGTGCTGATGAGATTGCACAGGCAGTAGGTATGTCTAAGCCCACTGTAAACTACCAACGCCATAGCAGCAGGTTCAGCACAGCAGTCTCAAGCTCCAGCACAGGCTAATTCACCCAATTTCTCAGGCACTGCAGTAAAGGCAAGCCCTAACAATCCCAATTGACATTGCATATCTTAAATTCCTGCATGCAAAATTTTACCATCTGAAAATATCTTGCTGCTCACACAGATGATAACATACATGGCAGCATAGAAACAAGACTTCACTCTTTAGTTAAATCATTCCCTTCCTTTGTATCCCTTTGTATAAATTGCACCAGATAGATTCAGCCTGTTCCTGAACACAGGCTGCAAATACTAATCAGACCTTCAATGAGGCCTTCAGGATGATTGACGGGGAAGCCCTTAATAAAGGCTTTCTGGTTTTGGCAGGCAAGCAGGAGAGCAAGCAAGCAAGCAAGCAGCTTGAGTTACTTGAAATGCTGAGGTGGAGGCGTTCGAAAAACTGTGAAGGGAGAGGTGTTTGATGAGCCCTGAGCAGAGAGCAGCCGCAGAAATTCTGATGGGCCTGCTGAAATGCCCATGGAGTAAGTAGTTGTTAAGTCTTGGTTTTCCATTCTTGCCATTGGCAGACAGGATAAATATAGAGTACAATCAGCAAAATACAGATGAGCAGAACCATCCTAATTTTCAGTTTCCTGTGAAACTAGGGGCCTTGAGATTTCCCTGCATTTTACAGGTCACGTCTGAAATCCTTGCCTTATCAAGGTCTTGGAGATGGACAATGTTTTCAGAGCTCTCACTGAATTCTGTGGTAGATTTCTAAGGCATGAGAGGAAGAGAATTTATAGTTTTGCTTCCTCGTCCTGCAAAAAATGGAAAGACTGGTGAAAAGACTAAGAACATCTCATAACAGTACCAAGGCAATAAGGCACTGAAAAGTCACTGAAGAAATTGCCCATGAAAAAGCGAAGAAATGCTCACAGCATCAGGTGTCCTGAAGAGTTTCTGAAGAAAGAGTTCTATTATAGAATCATAGAATGCTTTGGGTTGGAAGGGACCTTTAGAGGTCATCTAGCCCAACCCCCCTGCAGTGAGCAGGGACAGTTTTAACGAGATCAGGTTGCTCAGAGCCCCATCCAACCTGACCTTGAATGTTGCCAGGGATGGGGCCTCTACCACCTCTCTGGGCAACCTGTTCCAGTGCTTGACCACCCTCACTGTAAAAAATTTCTTTCTAATGTCTAGTCTAAGTCTATTCTTCTTTAGTTTAAATCTGTTATTCCTTGTCCTGTCACAACAGGCCTTATTAAAAAGATTCTCCCCATCTTTCCTGTAGGCCCCCCTTTAAGTATTGGAAGGTCGCAATAAGGTCTCCTCGCAGCCTTCTCTTCTCTAGGCTGAACAATCCCAACTCTTTCAGCCTGGCCTCATAGGAGAGGTGCTCCAGCCCTTGGATCATTTTGGTGGCCCTCTTCTGGACCCGCTCCAGCAGGTCCATGTCCTTCTTGTGCTGAGGGCCCCAGAGCTGGACGCAGTACTCCAGATGAGGTCTTACCAGAGCAGAGCAGAGAGGTGGAATCACCTCCCTCAACCTGCTGGCCACGCTTCTTTTTGATGCAACCCGGGGTACGGTTGGCTTTCTGGGCTGCGAGTGCACATTGTTGGCTCATGCCCAGCTTTTCATCCACCAGTACCCCCAAGTCCTTCTCTGCAGGGCTACTCTCAATCTCTTCATCCACCAACCTGTACTGATACCGGGGGTTGCCCCATCCCAGGTGCAGGACCTTGCACTTGGCCTTGTTGAACCTCATGAAGTTCACACAGGCCCACCTCTCCAGCTTGTCCAGGTCCCTCTGGAAGACATCTCGTCCTCCTGGTGTGTCAATGGCACCACTCAGCTTGGTGTCATCTGCAAACTTGCTGAGGGTGCACTCAATCCCACTGTATATGTCATTGATGAAGATGTTAAATAGCACCGGTGCCAGTACGGACCCCTGAGGGGCCCCACTTGTCACCGGTCTCCATGTGGACATCGAGCCATTGACCATGACCCTCTGGGGGTCCTAAGTCATTACTCCAAGCCAAGAGGATTTAGAACGTGTCATCTTGATTGAATAATTCACAGCAAGTGGAAAGGCCTGAGATCTTCCCTCAAGTTTTAGCAGTGGGAAATAAAAGCATTTGATAACAACATGCCATAGATAAACAAGCAGAGAGAAGATGCAGAATAGTATAGGGAAAGATGCTGGCACTACATTTCGACAGTTTTCATAACAACGAAACTCTTACTCTGATGTATTCTTAAAACATTATTCAAATTGAGACTTAATTAGATTTCCTGATCAACACTATTACTGTGTAGCATGAGGGTTAGAACCTGACTCTGTGGCACTGGCCTCAAGCGTGCTTTCAGAAATCTCTCTTATTCCAATGCTTACATTGACCCCAGTTCTGCAGTATTAGTTAGCTCTGACACTGAATGACCATGTACATTTATCACTAGCAGGGCAGTTTGTTTACTTTGTACAACACCAATAGACACTACTTTGCTTAACCAGCCTAGGAGTAGGTATAAGTGATGTTTAACAAGTGAAGGTTTATTCAGACTTCATTTGGCAAAAACAGATGGAATTTGATTTTCTCACAATTACTATGAGCTGACAATAGCTAAATTGTTGCTATGGAAGTGGAAAGGTACAACAACAAAACAACATACAAGTCTAACAGTCTTGAGGCTGAAACATGAAAATATGGCTTTACATACAGATTCACCACAAACAGCACATTATAGTAAATCATAGGATGATTACACCTAATTATATAATGAGAATAGGTTACTGTAGCTATACAACTGTGTGTGTGTTTTTTCCCCGTCTCAGTTCCATTCTGCAAGACAACAATGGCGAGGTAGGCATGACACAGCATTCAGAACCCATGTAAAAGGCATGAGACTACTGCTAAATGTATGTTATTAGTAACCAGTCAAGTTTTTCCTCAAACTTAGCTCCTCATATTATCTCAGTAATGCATCTTTGACAGCTTCCAAGCTTTATACCTGGCTTCTTTGTGTCCATTCTTACAGCAGTTACAGGTTATGCTCTCTGACTTAGCCTAGAAAGGATTTTATGTGCTTCTTTTCAAACACAGGGGGGAGAAAAAAGAAAAATTAAAAATAGGAAGTAATTCCATTGGGCATAGTTCAATCTCAAACTATTCTATTCAGCCTATAATTTAATTCCCAGTACAGATCCATACACACTGACCCAAAAAGTCTAGCCTCTAGCCCATGGAATTTTGCTACTAACTTCATGGGGATTTCACCTGAAAGAAATTATAAGTTCTTTCACCAGATTGAAAGGCTGAGGTGTAGAGGGCAAAAAAAACTCACTGAAAATTCAACAGATGCATCTCTTTTAAAGACAATCAAATTAGCCCATGTAACCTCAGTTTGCCATCCTTCATGACCTAGTTTAATGAAATCTTGAGTAAAACTTCACATCAAAATGTTGCAGAAAAATACAGATGTGCTCAATATTTGGGACTTTAAGGGGGAGAGGTTATGGTGTTATCTCAGAGGATGTGTCTTACTGGTACAACAGGTGAATCCTTTTTTGACAACGAATTTATTTCAAACTTGATATTAAGAACTGTTTGAGGATAGAAGGTTTTAGCTGGTATCTAAACTGGCTAAACAGTATTTACATTTTTGCAGTAGTGTACAATGGAATCATTATTAAGAGATGAGTCACAGCTTGGAATCCCTTTATCAGTTTAAAAATATACATTTTGACTGACATTTCTAAATGCTGACTTCTCTAGCTAATAAGGGAAGTAAAAGAAGTGATTAAGAATCTAACACTAACTTTATAGATACAGGTTTATTCTTCAAATACCAATTTTTAGCTAAGATTTGCCAAGCACCATGGATCACAATTCCAAGAAATTCTGAAATATAGACAATATTCTTGAAAAAACTCAATCAAATTCCCAAACTTTGCATTAATCCAATTTGTTCTGTGTGCCTGGGAATCGTTCAGCTGAAAATTATTCTTCTCAAGAAAAAATTTTCTCCTTTGTTAAAAAACAAAAAGACAATCCCCCCCAAAAAACAACAACAAGGGAGGGAAAAAAAAATTTCTTTTTGAGTGTCAGTATTAGAGGAATGAGTCTTCTCATCCTCTCCTATTCCCAATCCTCCGCCAAAATTTTCACACTTTATAGCATAACTCCAGTAAGAATATTATTTAATATAATAAAGCTTGTATTATCTTACATCATATATAATAGTCTTATTCTTATATATAAACATAAGTACATATAAGAATAAATGTATTAAATGTATTCTTATATACACAATTATACACATAAATAACAAAATACTTTACCTACATAAATAATATAAATACTATTTAATATTTATTAAATGCTCTGGTTTCATTCATAAGCCTATAATATATACTATGCAAAACCATGCTTTTGCTCCTTAATCCTATTCATGGTTGTTTTGTAAATATAAAAGTATCTATAACTCTGCTGTTCCATTCAGCTCTTGGCTTAACAGTATGTTTTGTCCCCCAGACCAGCTACATGATTTGTTTGAAAAAGTACAAATATCAGAGAAGGTGGAAGTAGGAAAATCAGGATACTAATCTTAAATAACTAGGAAAAAAAAAAAAAAGGATGGGGCTATATGGAACTGCATAACAACACACTAACGTATTAACAGTGCTTTCAAATTATATTAATTTTTCCTGCTAATATTCTGTGCATTTTTAAAAGTTTACTTTAGAAATAAACTCCATGGGGTTCCTGGCAGAGCTGCTCTGCCGCAGCAGTTTATACCGACCATCTGTGGTGTGCCAGAAGCTTCCCGAATGTTCTGCCACCTGACTCAAAATCCTGAAGCTTTTCACATATTTCTGCCAATTTTCCTCCATACTATGTCTGTTTCCAACACTGAAAACCTAAAAAAGCAAAATATATATCTAAAAGATGCACAGGATAGTAAATTCAGCCACAATATCATGGCCAAAAAAAGACCAAAGACTACGTTAATCTGCACCTGTGGGCTTTAATCATTGAGGACAGTTGTATACTCTGAAAATAGAGTTGTTAAAGAGCAAGAGGGCTCCTGCCTTTTCTAGGGACACACAACATACAAAACTCCATGTCATTTCCTTTTAGCACATAATAATGTCAGGCTAGGTATAAGGCTGATTTCTACTTTCATAGGTGACCAAGAACTTTTTTTTGTCACCACGGACAACATTTTTTTGTGGATGTTTCAGTTTCTCATATGTAAAGCATAGAGAATATAACTATGCTTTGATAATGTTTGGTCAATTTGCAATAAATGAAGACCCTTTTCTGGAAAATACAGCAGGTGATCAAAGGAAGCACAAGAAAAAAAGGACACTAAAATAATTGAACTGTTATGCTCACCAACAACAGTGAAGGCTATGATTCAGGAAAAGGTTCATATTTATGCTGCATAGAAATCAACTACCAGGGAACCAGATCAGCAGCACGTGCTTAAGCTCAGTTCATGGAGGTGTTTCTACTGAAGAACAGACTCTTGAAAATGAAGACCTATTTACACTGTGAAAGAAGGTAAGAGTAATTTCACTGAAGGGTGACACTGAAGGATTTAATTAGTACTGAAATAGGGAGCTTGCTAGGGAACATGTAGAAAATAAATATGAAGTGGTGTGAAAGAGCCATCAAGAGCTGGTAATGGTGCGAGTATGGATGTGAATATAAGCTTTGCTTTTCGTTCTGATTTAAGCACCATGAAATGCTGTGTTCCAGTAAACAAGCAAAAGCTGCCTTGTTTGTAAAGATCATCTTGTTTTTCTGAGAAATGTCTGCTCTTCATGTAGTCCCAAAACAAAGTCCCTAACAGGTTCAAATCCTTATGGAGTCTGTCTCAGCAATAACTCATACCCACATGCAAAAAAGTATGAAAGCCTAGGATGATGTACTAAAAGACCATATAGAAGAGCAGCAGTATAGCAGTCAGAAGTCAGTTTGCTTCTTGAACCATACAAGCAACTCTACAATAACTTCCTTTTCAAGAGCTAAGAATAAACCTCTATCAAAGATTTGGCCGAGCTGTTTCTTTACAATTCTATTAAGGTGAGACATGTGCTAAAGTATACATATCTATATTCAGATTAATTTTTTTCTGGTTAAGTTATATTTTAAAGCAGATTATAAAAACACTTTATACTAACACAACATTGATGCCACAAAACAGATAACTATAATTTAGCAATATCCTATAAATCCATCTAACACGAGTAATAATATCTAACTCGCTCTTATGAATAGCTGGCCAGTAAGCATTCAAAAACCACTTCTGTTTTTAAATCACGATACTATAAAGTACTGCTCCCTGGTCACGTCCAGCACAGAAAGCTTTTTCTGCAGCCCAAAATGGCTCTTTAATTGTGATTGTCCCAACACCAACCTGTTGAGTCTGCAACTGTCTTCCAGCTGGGCACCAAAGAACAGACAGATTTCTGAGCCCCCAGGTGTTCCTTTCTAGACCCTGCCTACTCTTGAGCAACACTAACAACATAATTGAAAGAAAAAAAAAAAGGGGGGGGGGGGGGGGGGGAGTGTCATTTCCTAGGCCTTGATAGAATAAGCCTCCTCTTTCAAGTGTGATCAGAAAAGGGCTGCACTGCAGATTTGTTTTGCCATGGTATACCCCAGATCAATGTCTATCCTTAACCAGGATGTTGGGATCTCACGGTTTAAATGCTTATCTCTGACCTGGTGCTGCAGAAACTTTCCAGATATGCTTTTCAATCATCATGTTTAAACAACACAAAAAAAGCAAATATATATTTCAAGCACCTACTGGTACTGGAGTTTTGGGGGTTTTTTTTGTTGGTGGTTTTGCTTGGAATTCATACCTTGTATAAGCCAAGCTTTTAAAAGAAGTCATTTAGCTGAAATATTCTCAGCATGCATTCTTATACAAGTTTATATAATTCCTGAAGCTCCTGTGAAAGAGTTGAGTGTTCAAAAGCCGAAGTCTTTTTCCAAATTTCCTCACATACCCTTTGAACTTTTTAAATGGGTAATGAACTTTCTCAGCTACATGCTTCAGCTGGTTTCCTTGGATTTGTTGCTGATATTAAGAACAGCTGTCACTTGCTTTACCAGACTCTAGACAATGAGTCAGAAATGTGTTGGCCTTTACATGTATTATCCAGCTTTTGCCAGCATAGTGGTCTCAAACCTGCATTGACAATTTCCATGCTACCAGATCAAGTGTGCCTTAAAATAATGCACAGATAATCTTCCATACTTTCTACTGAGCCTTTCCTCCTATATATTCTCTTCTATTATTACCATCATATTTCTCTCTTTGCCTTTGCTCTTGTAAAATTTACCATGGTCTTTTAGATTATACCAGCAGTTTGCAAGTTGTTCAACAAAAGCCTATGAGAAGCAGCATGTCAACAACAACAAAACATTCTGGTTTCAAACCAACACTGACTGCATGTGCCACAACAGCCAAAACATTTCCAAAAGCTAAGCATGTTTTCCTGCCATTAACAGCGTGCTATTTCCTGCGACTGTACGAACATGAGTTACCTTTCTCTCACGCACAGCTGGCTGGCTGTCTTCTGTCATAAGCAAGAAACCTGCTGCCTCTAGTAACAGATTACTTTGTCCACGTCAACAGCTACTACTGATTCTTTTCTGCACATAAAAATAGCTGTCTTTCCTTTTGGCCTACAAGCATCTTTCCCACTGACAATTTCTTTTTTTTTTCCTCTGCCCCTGCCTCTCCCTCCCCCCCCCCCCCCCGCCCCCGAGAGACTCCAAATGTTTACATTTCTTAATTGAATTTCTGTAGAAAGGAAGTTCGAGTGAACGTTGGCTTGTGTTCAACAGTAATTCAGATAAGAACTAGAAGGAAGTTTGAATTTAAAGGAGAGAAATTAGAAACTCTAGCCACCAGATTTTATTCAGTGGCATGTCAAATGCTTATCAAGATGTCATTTGTGATATATTTAATTGTTTCTTGTAATTTGAGTAATATGAAAGACTTTAGTAATAACGAATGTTTCATTGTGTTTCATTTTGAAGTGCTGTCTGAAACTCTGAAATGTTTAAAGAGGATACTATAATTAGACTTGGCTGGAAACTTCTTGATTAAACACTTTTCATTTGAGAAATGCTGATTTGTCAGAAGTGCAACTTCTTGCAGAAATGTATGTGTTTTAATGACACTTTCACGAGAAAAGCTTCTCAAGTCAAAAGAGGAGATAACCAGAGATAAACCATGACAACACTCTGCTCACAGAGGTAAGAAGTTGTTCTGCTGTGTCCTGAGACAGTGGCCTAACCAAGAGGTGGTTTTGGTCTGGGTTTCCTAGTAAATGATACAGGATAAACTGCCACAGTATTGGACACTAACTGGCATCTTTTATTTCCTTCCATATCTATCTGATCTTGTCACGTACTTCCTCCATAGCCATCTACACATTTACTTATTGTAGAAACTTTGCCACTTTGGCCTTATCAGGTTGTCCTGACTGTTACTGTCTTCTCCTTGGCTATGCCAGGTCATTATAATCTAAATTGTGAGTACTTCTGAATCTGTAACATTTCTTTCCACCAGGTCATCCTCCACACTGCACACAAATTAGGGAGAGTTTATTTAGTTGGTTAGCTTGCTTTAACTGGTGTTTGTCAGAACCAGTTCTGACTGAGTTTTTCTTCATGTCACTGAATGAAACCAAAGATAAGCCCCTCAAATCCTATATGACTTTAAGAGTCCACAGAGCTATCTCTAAAGCTTCACCTGTAATAAGAAATACAGTAAATCAGTCAGTCAGTTAATTAAGACAGAAAAAACACTGTGACCTTTTCAATCTACTTATGAAATTCATGAAGAATTGCTTTCCAGAATGAGTAGGATTGCATGATATAGTGTAACAGACTGAAGCCAAAACTAACAAGATCTTTGAAGGTCTTGAATAGTCTGCTTCCAGTGAAGTCTAGAGTCTCCCATACTTGTTACCTGGCACACAAGCTATACCATCAGTTCTCATGAACAGATTGTGAAATTTGCAATTTCCTAGGAAAATTTTTGTGCTGCAATCTACCCTGATTTTTTTCTGTTGTCAGGCTGCTCACTTCTCATGCCAGCTGCTCCACCCACCTGTTCCCCTGTGTATAACTTAATAATCTCCATTTGATATAAACTAGAGCAGACCGAGGAAGTGTAAACTTTCAGTGTAGGATGATAGCACAGGGCAACTCTGGGGGAGTAGAATGTCTGGCAGTATACATACAGCAAGCGCAAGATTTTGATCAGCAGCAATGAATAGACTGGTTCAGTGATAATGCTTAGTAAGCTGGTTGGTGTTATGGGGATTGATTCTGCAAGGTGCTGTTCATCTTGTAGCCACACAAATAGTTTTGAGTAAATGAAACGTTCTTCCCCGCTTTCCCATCTTCTAGCATTCCTCAGAAGTCACAGTAAGGATTCTTATCTAAGCAGGAATTCTAGCTCCTACAGTCAGAGGATGAACAAACTGACAGACTCATCTTCCAGTTTTTGATAAAATGAAACAAAACTAACAAACAAACATAACACAACCCACACCAAAAAAACCCACCCTACTCCCACGCCACTTTATCTCTCCTACGGAACTTCCCGAAGTCTCTTGTTGGAGTGATGGTAGGGATTTCCTAGAGTTTTAATAACTTATCATTTCAATCCAATGGTATGAATTCTTTGGTAAAAATAGTGATTTAATGTCATAGAAAATAGTGAACTTTCTCTCTTCAAATATCAGTTGCTGAAAAGTTAAACATCAAAGGTAGTGGGCAAGCTGACCAAACTCCCCTCTACGAATGGCAGAAAGAAGAGAACTTTCAAATTGTGGCTCATCCCATCTTTCATAAGATGGCAAGAAACACATTTTAGAGTTCCTTATTTCTGTCCATTGACTAATGAGGTGATCTAGATTAGCAGGTTGGAGTAAACATCTAACTTGAGACTTAAACTCTTAAAGTTGGAATGTGACACAAAGTCCACCCTAGAAATTTCCTTGTACATACCACTGCATATATGTACAAATATCTGTATAACATTACATAGGAAATGCCAATGTACTTTCATATCCCCAATATAAAGAATCAAGTCTTTGAAGATGAGTTGTAAGTACATTAATTTTCAAGATTATCTTTGAATAATTTATTAATTGAATGAGAAAGTTTTCATAGTTTCTCAATCTGGTGGCAATTTTTTCCCCTTTTTTCCCCAGGAAATACAGCACTAATTAGTTTTCTAATTTTAGATTTGTATATCTTGTTTTTGATTTCACATTTGTTTAATTGCATTTATAAGTATTGGTAGGGGGTTTATATACTGAACAAAGGCAGTTTAGCTAAGTAATTTAAAGCACTTGTTTGTTTGTTTAATTATGTTGTCAGTGTACAGCCAAACACTTCACCTTATTTAGTCAAGTAGTGCCACTGCCTTTGCTAGATTACTTATGCAAGTAAAATGAGCAGAAGTTGTCTGCCATGACTCTTAATTAGATGGCTAACTCATCATTGAAATCTATGGGGAACCAGAGGCTGAAATCTGGACAATTAGATACCTTCATGCACCTGGGCCTCTGTGGCCTCAGTGTGCTGAGCCTGCTCTTCTCTTACTGATTTCAGTGTGAGCCAAGGTTGCTCAGCATCTCACATTTCTCTGACTGGATACGAACTCCATTAAAAGCTGGCAGTAGCTTTAAGGACTAGGAGTTGGAAACACAGCTACATAAAGAGGTGCGGAGTCCATTTGGACTACAACAGTGGAAGCAGGAAATGTATCTTGGGGCAAGAAAATAGATCTCAGCGGATAATATCATCTAGAGCACTTTGGAAGCAAGATACAAAGAGCAGATCAGCAGAAGCTTACTGTGGCAGTGTGGACTTAGAAATTATAAATTAAAGCCTATGCTATACAGGCAAAAATAAGGAGCATTTCTAACAGGCAAAACATGACTAACTTTTATTCATCACAGGCTTAAGAGACATAGCCCAGAGAGCAGTATATTTGCACCACTATGAAAATAATAAACTAAGGTTACCAATTAATTTAGAGAAGAGGGATAGGATATTCTTATCCCTTTTGGAGGCAATGGCAGTTTTCTAGTTCCCCTCATTTAAGATCAGGACTGTGATCTGTTATCACTATAGGTACATGCATTTCATTTATTGCTTCACTGCATAGAAATATTTTAGCCTGGTTTTCCTAATCATTATGGATTCACAATGGGTGCGCAGGTCCTTCTCTCCCTTAGTTTTCTAGCACTCTGGTGGGTATTTTTCCAAGAGAATCCATACCTCAATGATATTAAGGTATAACACTTCTAAAATCTGACAACCACTGCTACTGGTTTTCCTCTAAATATCCAATTCTGTATTTTAGGCATTGTTACACAAGGTGGCAGACAGGAGCTCTTTTTTACTATAATGAACCCGGAAGAATTTTTATTTCTGTAACTGACAAGATGCAGTCCTAAAATCCCAAAACTTTAACCACACCCAAACACACAAGCAGCATATTCTAGATAGTTTTACAATACAACACGTGATGGGTGCTTCCAAAAACCTTCACTTGCTGTATACTTCCACACTTAAAGACATATGTTGACATGGGTACATTTTATGGATTACAGTTCTAAACTGCTAACAGCTGTTCTGTGTGGGGCTGATAAATACTCCTTATATGCTTGACACACTTTGTTAAATTATTACACTGTAAAACTTAGGAAAGAACAAATTCTGCCAACATTGATGTATGTGCTTGGCTTTACCTGCCTGACTACTCCTGGTATGAAGTATGATGTTCATAAGATCAAGGCTTAAGATATCATATGCAATAACTTGGAATAGAAATGCATTCTAAAAAAATAACACTTGCCCTAGCTGAAAGCTACTGAGATTTCATTGCAATTATCGGCAGCAGCCTGGTGAATAAACATTAGATGCTCAGGAATTTACTCTGGTCAGGCATCAGGGAGAAGAACAGCATGAAACAAAGGAGGGAGAAATGAGACAAAAGTGATTCTTTATAGCTTCCAAGTGTTGTAATTTATTTTGAAATGTCTGGTTATTCTTAGTGAAAAGTCAGGCAGGCCTAGAAAAGGGCCAAATGTGCATGCTGGGACAGAATTTAGGGCTGGACAGATTTTGGAAGTAAAGCTCTGAATCACAGTAGCTTTGCCTCTGAACTTTGCACCTGGTTACTACAGAAATGTTTAATGTATCTAACAGGAAAAGTGGATCTGTGGCTAAGGGCTTTCTCTTATTGTTAGTGTAGTGGAACAGAGAATGAAATAGGGTACAGGTAATTAACAAAGAATTTTATGCTACTCCATGTTTGATATGACCTAGATTTGGGAAAAGCGGGTATTTACTAAAATGAATCATTTAACATTCCAAAGACTGTAGGGAAGCTGTATCATGGAGTGGCTTGGAAATTGGTCCAGCTTATGCTATAATTTCTTTTATTACAAAGAAAAAGTTTCTCTTTTTTTTTTTTTTTTTATAGCTTTGTTGCTTTTCACTGGCTACTTCCAAGCTTTGCACTGCTACTTCTCATCATTAGACGTTCTCTTGTTAAATAACCCTCTCATTTTCTGTCAAATCCTGATTTCCATAAGGGATGCATTATTAAATCCCTGCACTAAGCCAAAGGATCTGAGGAAGGTACCCCATAAACAACGTCAAATTACTGAGATAATCTTAAATGGTAAGTCATGGGCAAGCTAAACCAGTGACTGCTACTATTTCTGCTGAAATTCCTGAAGTTTTTGCATCTGTTAAAGAGGACTACAGACTGTCACATTCCTTGTACAAGCTTCTAGCAGCAACTTATTAAATATTTTCTTATATTCAATGTTTTTTATAGCTAAACTGCAGAATCTGGGAGACCTTCCCAGCCATTTGGTCTAGCTGCAGTCTCTGTCTGCATCCTGACCCCATGTCAAGACAGGTGTTCACAAACTTTCTGGCTCCCTCCATGCTTTTCCCCATATCTTGCTTCCCATGGGAAGAAAAACAGACGTGAAGGGTGGAAGAGGGTTGTAGTATGCTGTGGCCAAGTCTTCAGTAGGACAAGCATGTGATCAGGTATCTGGGTGTATCCCAGTGTTTAGACATAGTCATTATTCATTCAGTGTTTAGAGTAGTACAGTCACTTTCCCTCACATAAAATGAGAAGGTGTTGGAAGTGATCAGAGCCAATTTTCCTTCCTTTTATGAGGGACAGACCTAAGTCATTGGAATGTCATCCTGGAAGATCTGTGATAACAGAATCTTTGAAAGATGGATCACAGGCAGAGTAATTAATGTCACTAGGACTTCCCCCAGTGTTGAGGAAGTTATTCCTCATCGCTAATTTCTACATTAGCCACACTGGAATTTTATTCTAATTTCCAGAATTTCTAATTCTAATATATGTGGGTGAGATGAAAAGAAAAGGATTAAGGGACTTAACATGAAGGTGTTGCAACAGTTATCTGGTGGGGCAGCTTGCAAGGGCTAAAGCTACTGCAAGGAACAGCTTGTTTAGCCATGGTCCTAGTTCTGAAGGGACTTGTAAAGTAAAATTGAATCAACAATAAAGCTTATCATTTTTAGATGATAAATGACATTTTACACAGGGTGTTGAAGGAGAAGGACTGAAGTGTATCATAATTGCCCACTGCTTGTGGAACTGTTGAACCACTTTCTGGTTCTTTTTTTTCTTGCCTTTTTATTTCTCCATTAGCATGCAAAGAGTTTTCTAAAAACTATACCACTGGAGGCATTTTTAACTTCCTGCTCTGGTTTGTGGGCAGCAAGACTGTTGTATTGCTCTATTCTTCTTTGGCAGTGAAGAACAAAGAAAGAGATTGGAGGTTTCTTTCTGAGACACTACAAGAGACAGAAGTGAAGGAATTGCCTTGCTACATAAAGCAGTAAGAGACTGCAAATTCTTTTCAAACACTCTCAAAGGCAGTAGGATCAATGAATAAATTATCTTTTTCTTGAAAACTGTTAGGAGAGACAATCACAGAGAGAATATTAAAGTTCTTAAAGTGTTGCTAGATTATGGCATTACCTCAAGGAGAAGATCTGGTTTGGAAGGAGATACACTCTGAGGAATCCAAAGAGAATGAATAATATTATCAAACCAGCTGCTGAACATACTGAACACAGCAAATGGAAGTCTGCTTCATCTGACCTTTCTGTCTGTACAAACAAAAATGCACACTACACTGGGCTTGAGAGACCTGAAAGAAGAATAATTTTCCTGAGCCCTTTTTTCTCTAGATAGTAGAAACAGATTGTGAGCAGGAATTCAGGAAATTCAAACCTTATCCTAAGATCTCAAAGTTGAGAGAACAAGTAATAGGAATTGACAAAAGCTAGTGTAATGCAGAGATCGTAGTATTGCTAAGAATTATTTAGGATTGTACCTTGCATTTTCTAAACTCCTTGCTTGCATGCCAGTCATGGTTCTCATTAGGTTCATTAAAGCCTTTTAGAAAGGAATTCTCATTTTGTTGTGCAAGAGTTCAAACATACTTGGGCAGCTGGATTTACCTCACCCTGTTCAGTAGGTATTCCAAAATGACAACTGTCAGAAGCCGGACTGACAGCCTGCTCTTATCTATCCTATTCAGTCAAGTACAGCCTCATTTGGAGATTTGCCGATCTGCCACTCAATGAGCTATTCAAAGTCTAGCCCCCAAAGAGAACTGCTCCTCTAGTTCCTCTTGGTTTCTCTCCAGTTATTTCAACTTTTCTTGACCATCAGCCACACCATACTGGGGTATATATCTCCCTTTCTGAGCATGTGGTACAGTAGAAGCAGTAGTAACAGAAGCCCAGAGTCTATCTTCACAGTGATCTGACTCCTAAGCAAAGTTCCCCACTTCTGCCAACACAACAGCACTCCTTCTTCTCCCTCTCACACCAGACTGTCTAGACAGCCAACAGAAACAGCCTATAGCTGCAACAATAACAGCCTAATGGAAACACAAAATAGTTGAGTCCAAGGAGCAGGGTACAGTACTACATGAGACTGAACAGGGCCTGGGTCAAGGACAAAGGATATTTAAAGAAAGCACAGTTGAATCCCTGAAGAATTCTACCTCTGGAGAATATTTTTTGGTAAAGAGGTCACTGAGGCACACAGCTTGCAATGTTATTTTAATTAAAGCAGGCAAGTAATTGTGAGCAATTAAATTCATGACAGGCAAAAAACCCCACGTATCAATCTACCGACACTGATACAAAACTAGTTGTAATTGAACTTAGAGACAAGAGAAAAAAGTGCCTGTGTCAAAGATGTATCGTTGGATTCTCCTGAGCAGGAAGACACAGGCCTTATTGTTGAAAGAAAATGGTTTCTTAAAATATTAAAAGCAGATCCTTGGGTCAAGTCAACAAGCTCATTATCATAAGACTAGAGTCTGGTTTGCTATGCATAACTGAGACCAGAAAGTAGTGGCTCTCATGCTGACCAGTCTGCTCTTAGTGCTTCTGTCACACAAATGTTCATAGTTTTATCAGATTCATTGAAACAGAAACTTCCAAATAGGTAAGGAAGGGTGAGGGCATAACTACTGTTCCACTCCCACGCACACCATGATTTCTTCCCTTCCTGTCATTGCAGCACTGTCAAACTCAAGCTTTCAAAAATAATCATAAACCAGGACTCTCTAAAGTAATAAAATTACTTCATAGAAGCAGAACTAAAAAAAAAACCCCAAAACCCAAAACACCTCTATACACCACATTGCATAAGTAGGCAGGAAGTGTACAGGGCAAGGAGTTGTTTGTTGTTATTCACCTCTTTCAGTGTGTTGTTCCAAGTTCTCTTAAGAAACATTTCTCTAGGCATACTTTAAAATTAGTGACAGATGATACTAGCTATAATTAGTTAATTCCTGGAGATGTTTAGAAGAGACATCAGGTATCGTCAGACTGCTGCTTTACAGCATTGTACTTCCATAGCCAATATATAAATATTCTCCTGTTTCACACTTTTCTCCGAACACCTTAAAATTCACGATTCAACAGGAGAGAAACAACACATAAGAGAAAAACTGGCCAGACATCTTTTCTAATTAAATGCACTCAACAAAACCGTTAGAAACAGTTTCAAAATATACTTTCTACCTATGTATCTTTGTAATATGTACTTGGAAAAATACGTACTTTCAGTGAAATACCAAAGACATGCACAAGCTAAGAGGTACAAAGTTGTGTGTATTTAGATGTAGGGTAAAATGAATCACTAACACAGGAAAAGGAGAAGAAGTTGTGAAAGTATCTGTGGCCAGTGACTGTGTATTAAAAAAAAAACCCAAAACAAAAACCAACTAATCAAGTATTATTTACACTCATATTCCATACAAAAGACTTGTTCTGCTTTTAACAGACCTGACTGACATTTGCAATTAGAAACATTTTATCCAGTGTCCTCTGCTCTGCAAAAACAAGACTATATTATTAGGACCCCTCTTGAAACGTATCAGATAAAGTTTGACACAAAAACCTGAATTCAGTATGACACTGCTCTAGTGTTCCTGAAACTTAAGATATACCATACATACTGGAAATGCCATAGAGCTTTGTCTTCCTTTCAGTTGAAGTAACAAAAAATTCTTCCTTCTATCCCTACTAAGCTGACTATCTTCTCATCAAATAACACTGAAACATCAATAACGTTTTCTTGATACTAAGAGCAGGTTGGCCAGTACTGTGCAAATGCAGAAGGACAGCCTCTTTACAAGTAGTTTTCTGCTTATATTTGCAGGCCTTTCAGATTGTTTAAGCAGGGGCAAAATTTGCTCTTTGCCATATGTAACTGTTAGAATTATTAATTTGCCAATCGACAAGTTTTCTAGAACAGCATTGTTAGGGGAGTTATAACAAGAAACATAGCTTAGCAACAAGGGAAAAAATTCCTTTTGTAATTTAAAAGAAATGGTGCTAGCCATTCTACTTCTGTACTTTTTCTTGTATATGTATATTCTTGCCAGCTCATGGAGAAACTAGCTGAGAGAGTTGAACCCCGCAGGAGATGCAGATGGCTCTTTGATTTAGTTATTGGTGAAATAAAAAGAAATTCTGCCTGTGGACAGAAAAGGGGTTTTGTTCTTTATTTTCCATTTACTGAAGATGAAAGCTCCCATATAAGAAATGTAGAAATCCATGCTGCATTTCTTGCTTATATCATCAATGACCTAGCATGCACACAATTGTCAAAACCTAGATTAAACATTTTAAATGACCACAGCACTTTCCTCCTGGAGCCAAAACTATGATGTGATCTACAGCCATTTTTCCCTTATTTGGAAACTGCAGGGTTCATACTCCGGGCACAGTAAAAACACAGAGCTATCAAGCAAAACTAATCCTCTTTATTTCAAAACAGATGACTAGCTATTTGCATGGTTAAAAATACCAGCGTTTTCCCTGGGTAATCCACTAGCCAGTCTGGTCTACTTTTTCCCCCCCACAACTCTAGGTCATTCTTGGATTAAAAACTAAAGACTCCGCCCTTACTGAAATTTTCTTTAATACCTTAACATCATAAAACAAATGAACAAAAATCCAAAGCAATCACTTAGACCTTTACAACTCATTTACTTTTTTCTTTCATTAGTTTTTTTTCAGTTATATTTTCATAGAATGTTGTAAATTTTCAATATTGTAAACTTCTTATGGATGGTAGTTCAGCTTTTGCAACTATTAGATTTTTGTGCTTCCTGCAAGAATAATTAAGGTTTCTGCAAGCATAAACTTAGTAGCAAGATGTCTGCTACAGAAACTGCAAGAAACTAGAGGAAACCTCCCCATCACTTTGTGAACTGTAGAGAGCTGGCACCACCCACAAGAATGAGTAATCCTGGTTGTCAAAGAGGTTGGGCCATACCAACCAGGTAAAGATTCAGCACCTCACAGGAGCCACATCTCCCAGCAAGGCCCTAAGAATTGTTTAAAACTCCTGTCTACCACAGCAAGCAAGTTCCTGAGGACGTAGTGGTAGACACAGCTTGCCACCTTTGTTGTGCCGCAGAGTGAGGATTTTGCAAAGGAGTCCAACTTCTATCATAATGAGTGAGACCTAGCGAACATAACTGTAAACAACCAAATGCTCCTGGTGTGACAGTGTTAGACATTCATTGTAGGAATAGATGGATCATGGCAGGTAAAATAACTCTCTCTTTGGCAATTTTACAAGTTTTGAAGATGTATGCCAGAGTATACAGTAGTGGCATGAAGCAGGAAGAAGTTAATGGGCTTGCTTAGAAGTCAGTATTATGACCCAAGCCATCAGATAGATGGTATGAGATAAGAATTAATTCTTACGTAAATGGTAAGTGCTGACAGCAATATTTTTTCCATCACTAATATACATAAACCTTTTTTTTTTTAATAAAAATAATGATATGAAAGAAAAGTTGACCTAGAAAGGGAAAAATTCATCAGAATCTAAATCTTTCTGAAGTAAAACTAAAGAGAAAAAAAAAAAAATTAAAGGGCACACAAATTAGCTTTCTGAGAAATTTTATGCTTACTAGCAATAGCACTCTTTTTTAAGAAAAGAAGTATATACAACTATTAACCTCATTTTAAGACATAACCCACACTGAGAAATTACTGGCAAGCTATCTTTTATAACATTGCACTAATATAGATCTCTGGTAACAGCCTTACACAGGCTGTCACTGCTATTCTCTGATGTAGGAGGGAGACAAGGATGTGAGGCAGCACAGACTGGCAGAGCAGGCTATACACACTACACTTGCCAAGATGCCTGAAGTATAGAGCAAAACTGTGCCATTCAGCCAAATATGGATCCTGTGGAAGTCTAGCAGTGATAAATAGTGACACCTAAGGGAAGGAGTGAACATTTCCCAAGAGAAACAAACATCCATGCAACAGAAGAAAAACAGCTATCCAAGTCCTCTCAAAATCACCTTTCTGATTCCCAGGAAAAAACAGTTTTAAGAGGGCAAGTTGTCTATACACTACCTGCCCAGAATAGGAAAACTGGAAGAAAAAAAACTTCAGTCATTAGAAAGGCCTCTAGTCATCCAAAAGGTCAAAGCAGCTGCTTCCATCATCACCCAGGGCACCTTCATCCACCTTTGTCCTATGTGTAGTGTTTAAAAAAAACCCCGCTATCCAAGAAAATTACCACGTCCAGAACATTAAAAGTAATATAATAATGTCAATATTCTGATTGTTACCACATTCTTTCCACAGCAAAACAATCTCCTCAAAAAGGTCAAACAGATTCATCTCCTCTGTAGAAGAAATTATTTCCCCCTCTGGAAGAACATGTTTGTAGCTTCATATCACACAGAAACAACAAAGCCTGCACATCCTCTAGACAATCTAGGTGCTAGCAGGGAACAGGTGTATTTCCTCTTCTGATGTTCTATAACCTACACTTCCTCAGGAGCGTGCTTCTCACTAACTTTCTGCTCCTCAGCTCTGGTTACCAGCAGATCCCCACATTTGTCCCATTCAACAACCATAATGCTTAAAGATGCTGTTACCTGAAATAGAAAGCCATACTGGCAGAAGAATTACATAGGCTTACTGAGGGTAGGAGACAATAATCTCCCTTTCTTTCTTGCATTAACACCTCTGAACTTAATTTTAGTTTGAGCAATTCCCTGATGATATAAGTAAGATATTTTAACTGAGAGTAAAACCTCAGAGAATACCGCAGAATTCAACCTTAAGTCACAGCCTCACCCTTCTAACACATCTTCTGTATCTTACTGCATCATGTTCTTGTTTGTCCATGTCCCACAATATAGCATCTGTGTGTTTCTCAATCTTAATGTCACCAAATGCTAGTTTACATAGAAGGGCTTGCTTAGGTTCTAGCTAGTTCTATACTGTACAAACACAAATTAGCAGCTTACAAAAATTACTCTGTGATCTTCAATATCTGAGAACATAAAAATAGTCTGTTTATTCTCTCCAGTACTGGTATAATAGTAGATGCTTAGGGGAGTGCATACGAGCAAACATGCAGTGATGTACCCCAGTACTCCTCTAGCTTCCAGTGGTCTGTGACCTCGGGAATTAACTTCATCAGCTAGAAGTCTTATCATTGTGTTTAATAAATTTAGATGGGTGTTCTTTCATGACTTTGAACCTGCACAAACCTTTTGGCATGCACAACAGCCTTCAGCAGCAAGCTCCACAGTTCAGGTGCACACTATGTGAACATATTTTGTTTGGTTTTTTGTTTTGAACGTCCTGATAGTTCCTTTTGATGCCCTTCTTTCACAGACCAGAAAAGACAATGATCACTTGAACCCCATCCGTTCTCTCAATGTCACTCATCATTTTATAGAACCTCTTGTATTCCCCATCAGCGGACTTTCACAGACTGTAGAGTCATTAGGTCTGTAGTCACTTCTCATGTGGAAGTCATTCTGTAGCTTCAGTCTTCCTTGATTCTCTTTCTGCTATTGACTTCTGAGATCAGGAAAGTCATGGTATTTGTTTTGTTCTCTATTCCATCTTTATCATTCCTAACACCTATCTGCTTTTTTGTAATCAGCACAGAGCGCTGCACTTACATTTTCATAAAATTACTCATAACTACAGTATCTTTTTCCTGACTGGTAACAGCTAATTCAGAACTCTTCATCACATATATAAAGTTAAGAATAATTTTCTTCATCTGTGTTGCTTTACCTTTCTCTAGAGTGAATTTAATCTGCTGTTTTATCACTCAGTGTCATGAAACCTTTCTTCTTCGCAGCAAGTTTTCTTTTTTACTGGTCTGCACAGCTTAATGCCATCAGCAAATGTTGTCACCTCCCTCCTCTTTACTCTCTTTCCTAGATTGTTTACATTGAATAGCATGGGCCTTAATGCAGATCTCAGTGGAATTTGCCCAGTGAAAATCCTGTGCTGAGAAAACTGAACATTTGTTTCTACCGTCTGTTTCCTATCTTTTCAACTGTTACTAACCTATGCAAAGACATTTCCTTTTATCCTATGGCACTTTGGTTTCTTTCAGTATTTTGGGGGGATTTCTGAAGGCCTTCTAAAGTCAACATCAATTAGATCACCTTTGTCAGGCACACAACAGTGATTCCTTGAGGGAACTAAAGCAGAGTTGTAAGACATGACTGCCTCCTGCAAAAGCTACACTAGCTCTTCCTGAATACATTATATTTATCTATGGGTTCACTGCCCTGTACAGACATCAGACTCACCAGTCAGGAATTTTCCACATCTTGTCCAAAGCCCTTTTAAAAACTGGTAATGCCTTTGCCACCTTCTCTAGTACAGAGACATTTCTAAGTGATAGTTTGTATAATAAATAACGGTTCAGCACTACCTAAATAACCTCCAACTGTTCAAGCACTTTCACCTGTATTTCACACTTACATCACCTTTTTCAGAAAGTCACAGTAACCTTTGCTTTCCATCCTCTAAGAAATGCCTAGAATCTACATTAGCAACAATTTATAATAAAAACTTTTTTTTTTTGTTTAATTCTTTTAATTCCTACATGAAGGCCTTCTCCTATACGGAGAGGGCCAGCTGACCAAAGTTTCTATCCTGTACACAGCAGGTGCATTACAAACAGAAACATCAACCTTTTTGATGTTCATTCAAATCTTGACCTCAACTAAAGGATGGTGCTGAACACCAAACAACAGCATTTGCAGTGATAAACATCACATAAACAGCAATCAACGTCCATCTGCAGGGGAATTTGCATGCAAATAATTCAGCAATGATAAAAACATAACTATTAGGAACCACAGGTCTGATCAGCTGTAAAGTGCAGGTCTCTTCTGATTTTAATTCTTATTTAGGTTTTCTTAAGAAAATCTAAGGGAGGAGAAAAGAAAATTTTCAGTGGTATATCTTTTAGTGACGTTTATGCATCAAACGCTCTATTTTGTGCACTTGAAACCCCATCTCCTTTCAGTAATCTTCATTATTGAAATAAAAAAAATCAGTACAATGAGAAAATCGGTACAAGAGATGCTTCCCGTTGAAATTCCACTGTTGACATTCTGTTATGGCAGACTTAGGACTCAGCACAATGGAAGTGTGCCAGACATAAACTGTACTTATGTGTTCTTAAAGACAACGTAGCAGCTTAAAAGAAGTTAGAGATACAAGTTGCTGTGTATCCTAGTGAAATGGTAAGTTTGACATTTGCTATAAATGAAGGTGATATCCATGTAGCTCATTGAATTCTTATGCATGTTTTAACCTCTTCACAGGCTTCCTCCCAAATCTAGTTCTCCAAGGTATATAACTGATGCAACCCAATACGAAACGAATAACAGATCAAAATTTAACACCATTCTGGGGAAAGGAAATGACAATTGCACTACATCATGAAGATGGAAAGTATTCCTTCCACCAGTCTAAGAAAGCCATTTCCTTCCTTACTGTGAGCATCTTATTTACAAACTACCTTCTTACTTTAGCTTTCAAGTAGCTGGACACCAAAACTGTGATGTGTGTTTGTGTAGCAGTTACATTCAGATATGTTTAAAGATTCAGTAAAATTATGGTATTAAAGAAGTCTGACTTTTCACATGGAGTAGTACAGCTGTTAAAGGCAATTTTAGAGGCATATCTAAGAAGATGTCTTCCCTTCCACTTGCAGAGCAAAGATACCCAGGGAAGAAGACTGATTTACAGAATACATAAGTTAGTAACTGGATTAAACTAAGCTAGTTTAACTGAGAGTCTAAAAACTGCATAGGCACGCTTTAAATGATGAAATTGTTCACACAGATTCAAAGAACAATTTTATCAACCCAGGCTATTTATATAATATTATAATACAAAGATATTTCCTGTAGGGATTTTAATGAATAATTGTATAAAGTATTATAGAAAATTGTATCTTACTTATAAACAACAACAATATAAAAGCTGTGCTTATGAATAGTATGAGAACTAGAATAACTGTAGAACCCATTGCTTTCATCTTCATTCAAATCCATTGGCTTTTTGTATAGGGCAAATATTCAGTATTTTTTAATGATTCGTGGATGACAGTGAAGATAAGTCATCACGGGGGACTCCATAAAGCAGAGTAATCACACTTTTTGGTATCAGTTTAGAATTTGACAGGTATCTCCCTAACTTGAATGCCCACAGTTAAATGAGCCTAATCTGCTCTATACTCCAGCCACCTTCTCCCAGCCTGCAACTCATCAACACACAACAGTTTAAGACGACTGACACAAGCCTTTTCAGAATTAAATAATCTTTGAGGTATTGTGCCCTTTTCTGTAGAAATCCTAGAAACATAAATTGAACCAGTTTAGAAAGGACTCCCTAAGGTAAAGTCTCTCACAGTCCCATCTCTCATGTTCCTTTATCCTCTGGTAACAGCTGAAAGATGCAGAGCAGACTTGTGAATGTCCAGCAGGTAACACACAACCAAATCCCCTTTCCTGGGATATTTACTTACAACTAACAATCTCCTTTTGCCTGCAAATTTCCAGACACAATAAAGAAAAAAGTAAACTGACTGTTTACAGGGCAGAGATGCTAAACCACATTCCTTTAAAATAGTAAATTGGTGCTGACAGTGTTCCATTCAATTGGAAGTTTTGTGAAATGAAACAAAAGGAAACTCAGGCTTAAACATGTTTATTTGGCTAGAATCTAGAGAGACTCATTTTTCATCTATTCTGCTAATTTGTATAGAATTTATTTCACTCCTCAAACATGCAAACAATTCATTGGGGGGGGGGGGGGAGGGGGGGGGGGGAGACCATGTATCAACCCTTTCAAGTTGCTATTTGTCATCACAGAGTTTCCTAAACTCTAAATCAAAGACCATTGAGCACAATCCTCTCAGAAAGCAAAAAGGAAGACAGATGTCAAAACAAATCTAGTAGAGTGGTTCACAATGTAATCCAAGTGCCTAACCAGGGCAAACATCAATGCTATGTAGAAGATCTTCATTAGGATCCTGCTATTCTCTGTATTGCAATGAACTGCTCTATTAATCCACTCCCCGAAGCGTACCACCTTTCTAAGAGAGGCTTTCCTGAGTTGTCAACTCATGTCCTTAGGATAGTCCCTCACCCTGCAGTTTTGCGATGGTTTAGTCCCTCCCTCCCTACCAAGTTTTACATAACCCTGTCCATCGCACTGATATGACAAATTTTAAATTGTAATATGTAATAATGATCACACCTCTCGTATCATCACACAGTCCTGACTTGTCTTACCTTAGCACTGGTTGATACAATGCTGATGTCTGATCTGCTCAGTTTGAAAACTAACTTGAACAGCATGAGCAAAGTGATATCCTCCAGCCAGCCACTAGACTTTTCCCACAGATAAAGAAATTTATAATGCCCGCTTGCCTGACCATAGCACTACTACCTGTAGCAAACAGATAAGAAAAATGAAGGAGAAGGAGATGAAGGAGAGAAAGGAGATGAAGGAGGAAGGAAGGAAAATATGGAAGAAATGGAATATAGAATACCAGGGGCAGATGCAAAAGGGTTCAGTTAACAGAGGCTTGACAACAGGTGTCTGATGATAAACAGGTGCTCTGTTAATTCAGTAGAAGTCAACCCACAACTCCTGCTAGATTTTAGGATCAGCTGGGGACAAGTTGTTCCCAGCTCCAATAGTTAGCACAGCATAGACAGTTCATCCAAAGGAAAAACTAATTCTCCCCATAGGCAGGGAGCCTTGGTCTGAAGAGCTCCTATTAAACCCCAGGTGGAGTCTAAACAGCTCTCCTAAATTATAAAACACATGAAAGAATTGCAGTAGATTCTTGACCTTTTGTCCTCCCCTGAGGTGAGCACTTGCAGTAGAGTAGCTGTCCATCTGTCCTGTTAACACCCTCTATGTTTCAGCAGCATACAATATTAAAGCTATTCGGTATCAGGTAGTGTAAAGCTCACCTAATTTAACACCTGGTTCAAAAAGCAGCAAGCTATTATTACAAATGGCAAATACACTGGAATGCATTTCAGGGAAAAAACAATACAGACCCATGGTTAATAGACTAGCCATGCCACAACTAGACAGTCGATTACTAGTATCTTTCTATTTCATTTGAGCTTTAAACAAAAAACAGTGACATTAGTAACCTCCATTCAGACTGACTAGAGTAACCTCTACTCAGAGTGTTAGCCATTTGGAATTATTGACTCACACTGACTTGTCAAAAAATTGTCATTTCTGTAATTTCTCATTTAAGTTTGACAAAAATGAAATGGAATATTTTGTGAGCACTCCTTTGCAAGCAGGGATATTATCAGCTGTATAGAAAAATTTCTGGAAAAGAATACAAGGAATAGGAAGCAATCAGGTACTAATCATGAATCTAAGACTAAAAGAAAATTGAGTAATGGAAGCAACAGAATACAAATACACAGTGTGTTACTGCGGCAAAGAGAAGGGCAGCCAAAATGCAGAATGAATTAATGCAGTCAAGTCAGTTAAGAGAAAATTGGATGGGTTATAACAAATCATGAAGAGAATAAAACTGGAGACAATGAAGGACTTATAATAAATGAGGAGGCTGCTGAAATTAATGAGGCATATCAAATGGTTGAGCTATTGCACTGCTTTAAAAAACATGTCTTCTGTGAGGCAAGTTTAGAACAGAACTGGCAAGTCATCAACTGCTAGAGATACATAATGCATTGTATTGACTGTAGGTAAGAGAGGACTTTTAAACATGACCATATGTACCTAAGAACTTCTGAACTCAGGAGAGGTATTTCTTTTTCAAGACACCCATGCCTTGAGAAATACCAAGGAAAAAAAGGAGAAGAAAAAAAAAAAAAGGCAAATATGGTACCATTTTAACAAATACAAAAAAAATCTTGTGATTATTGTCAGTAAATTCAACTCCAGTTACTGGCCAAATAATGGAACTAAACCATTTCCTGTGCAGGAGGTGAGTGAGACATGATCTAGAAACATCACAGGTTATAAATTGTACCCAATCATCTTTTTAAACATATCTTAAAAAAAGGGGGGGGAGGGCAATAGGAAATGGAATTTTTAAAAATTATTTAATAGAATCTTTTGGGGTTTCAATTCACATGTGCACGCTAGTGTTGTGTTAAGTCACCACAAAACAAAAATCCAGAGGAGGGAAAGAAAAAGACTAATGGTAATGGCCACATTCATTAGGGATTTGCCTGAACTGTGTCACCTTTTGAAAGTCAACCAATGGAAAGCAAATAAAGAATATTGATAAAACTTCTGTTTATTGAGCCAAGGAGGTATATCGGGAAATGCAAGCATTATATCTACACTTAAATATTTGCCTAATTATAGGAAGCATAAACCTGACTTATTCCTGACAAATGTGATGTATTCTACATGTCTTGCCATTAATGAGTTGGCAGGGAAGTAAAACAGCATAACAATTAAAACTGCCAGAAGAAAGCAAATTAGGAAATATTGCAAGTACCAGGAAGAACTAAATAGCAAGTCAGAAGACAAATAGCTCAGGTGCAGGAGGAAGAAACTGAAAAATCCTGAAAGGAAATTTAAACTATCTTTCTGAACTCTGATTTGTCATGGCCAAATCATGGCAAAATTGTTGCTGAGAAAACTAAAAAGGTGAGTAGCAGGTATTAAAGGTGTTCCTTTGTCAATCCTTCTGGCATCCTTTACCCTGACTCTGTTATTCAAAATCCCTCACACGTGCCACAATCCCTGTATTCCATACCTAGCCCCCATATTCTGTGCCAGTTGACATGCCTGCCCTGGCCTTGCTCTGCCAATCCAGTCTAGAAGGGTGAAATGTGAGTTAGAACAAGGCAGAGGGTGTAACATTATTTCTCTGTTCTTGTAGACTGGCATTATGATCTTAGTCAAATTACATTCTGTGGATTTCCTCACCTTTGCCACAGGACTAAGGGCTAGTAAAACAAGAAGGGCTTTCAGATAGAGTTTTGAGAATTAATTGCTACATGTAGAAGACTTAAACCTTGTGTTAGCAGTACTATAGAAACCCAGAGAACTGTAACCTTTTGCCCAGTCAGTACATGCAACTCTGCTTTCATCATAGGGATTCTTGTTTGGATTTAGCTGCCTGTTCAACCATTGTCACTAACATGCACTATTCAAGTCTCCTTATTTATTCATCAGTGTTCAGGGAGAAGACTAAAATCAGCACAGTTAGAATATGACCTTTTTGTTTCAGTGCATATAAATAATGTCATGAGATCATATTTCTGCTCTCCCTGATGTGAATGGTTTCATGAACTGAACAGAAATAGAAGCTTTCAGAACTTTTGCAGTCACAAATGCAGCATCTCCCCTAAGTGGCTAAACAACAAAAAGGGCAATTCAACCTCTGAACAGCAAGAATGCTAGAAAAGGCAAATCTGACCTGTTTACTCAATGAAAAGGGTATTAGTGGTACTTGTAATCATCATTGATACTGACAGGAAATGTAAGTTTTCTTTTTTACTTCCTCTACCTCTTCAAGAACAGGAGAAAACAAAAAAAAAAAAAATCATTTTACCCTAGTACTGAAGTGAACCACTCCTGTCTAGTACTTTTATTTTACCCAGAGAGATCAAAATACTTTACAGGTATTTATGCAAGAATTATCTCTGCTTCACAGATGGAGTATGTGAAACAGATTCTGGTGACTTGTTTAGCAGCTTTACATACAAGGAATGTCAGAACTCTAATTCTGGCTATATAATTCTCTACTGCATGATCTTGGTTCTGCTTTGAATGGGAGGTTGGACAAAATGACCTCCAGACATCTCTTCCAATCTAGTAGTATTTTATGATTCTACCTTGCTTTGTATCTTTCAGCTTTCCAACCTGAGCATACAAAACACTATGCAGACTTCAAACCCCAGATAAAACATATTGCTAGGTTCTGCACAAAGTTAGCGCTTAATCAGGAACCAAATAGGACATAGAATTTTAAATAGCAAAATCTGGTCCTGAGCATTTGAGCATCATAATATCTGTGGAATGACAACTGAATATCATTACAAGTTTTAAAATAAGTGCTAGCACATAGCACATCGTTGTCCTCCACAGTACAGAATACCCAGCTGTTCTCAATTAGAAGAAAGCACCCCTTAACTTCACTAAATGTAAACAAGGGTATCTTATTTGTAAGGAACAAGATATATTCAGCAATAAAGATCACAAATCTAGTATTAAAATACCAATTTCATAAAAGAATTCTAAATTTCTCCACTACTACTGAAAGGGGGAGATCTCTCCTGTGCTGCAGTTTTGTTTGGATGTCCGTCAGCATTCTGTCATAAAGTGGTTTGTTTTCTCTCCTCTAGGAAAAAAAACTTGAAAGCATAGAAAACATTAGTTGAGAAGCAGGACAGAACTGATATAATTTAAAGCAGAGGCAGATGACCTTGTAGAAGGTAGCTTGACTGAAAGAGCTGAAAAAAAGAGCTGAATACCTTGTTAGGCAACCAGCAGCATTATAAAAATTAAAAATAAAATTACTTTTAATTCAACTAATACTTTGCATATCAGTACACAGGGTGGCTGATAGCAGTGCCTTTTTGCTATCACATTGCTCTAAGTGTTTTTTACTCCAGCTCTGTAAAATTACGACTTTTTTTTTTAAAACTAACTCTGACCAGTTACCTTGCAAGTCTTCTGATTTTTGTTGATGTAGCTGTGTTTTCATAATTATCTCATTTGCCTTTTAGCAAGGACAACACATTTTCTGATTTGTCAAATGCCAGGGGTTTTGCTGACCATGCTGTAGCATCAACATTCTTGTTTTGTTGCTGCTTTCTCTGCAACATTTGCAAGAGATTCTTAAATCCTTGCAACTACAGCATTTTTAATTTATTTTAATTATTTTAATTTTAATCTTCTTCCAAATGCATTTTTAGGAAGGTTAATGTAAATTGTCTTTTTTGTATGCTAACTACAGTACTGCTACCTAAGAACCAGATAGTAATTTCTTTAATTCTTTTGGTTCTTTGCTTTTTTTAACCTCCTATTTCAGTACTGTTTGTTTCTTCCAGATTTTCTCAGAGAGGTTCAACAAACTATTTAACCACAAAACTAAACCACAAAACCCACTTTTGATGAGATGAAAAAGAAGTTCGGCATCTGTGAAGCATATCCCCATTTACAGCTAAAAATCAATTACAGGTCATCATGTCTTTTAGCATATGATCTTTTGAACTTGGGTGCACTCGATTAAACAGCTACCATCACCCACAGTCTTCCTTTCTATGAAAATCTATTCCCCCATAACAATCAAGAAAAGCAAATCTGTAAAACTACTCAAATGTCATAGTTCAGAGTCTGCTGTAGTTGATTAATTCACCAGCAAACACAATACCACAGCTAGTACCTTAGGTAGGGAACAGAGGGAGCTGAAGAGCTGACAAGAAAAGTAACCTTCTTCAGAGACAAAGACAGATGGGGAAGTAGCAGCTTAAAGCACCAGAGGTAAAACTGACAGAACCTGTCTGTCAGCGCCTTTGTATGTTTTTAAAAAACACACACAAGCTCTGTTTCCTTTGAGAAGAGGAATAAGGCACACAGGGATGTTTCTCTGGCAACATAACTCTGGCTCCTTTGCAGAAGCAGATACCTTGTACTACTGCCTCTAAGGTCTCATTCAAGAGAGACTATTAACACCCTTTGTGCATTTTTTTTAATACCTATTTGCCCTCTGCTTTCCATCAGAGAAAAAGCAGCCCAAGGAGCAATAGCCTGCAAGAGTGAGTCTGCACGTTTGCTAGCTTCAGCTGTCAGAAGAAGGTTTGGGTTTGGTTTTTTTTTTTCCTTTTAACTGGACTTCAGAGCTGCTTTTTTACCCTTCCAAAGAATAGCTTTCTTTTATTCTTAAAGTTCATCCACATGGGTAAATTAAGAGGAAAAAGTATTGTGGAAACAAGTTGCCTGTAGTAGCTATGAAATCTCTCTCTGTGGATACTTGTAGCCAAATAAGGGCACCTTTCCCTGAACTAGTTGTTCTATAAAAACTGGACAGTGGCACTGGACATAGGACATACCCAGAACACCTACTGCAGTCATTCAGTAGTGGGCTGACTTGAGCAACTGGATTGGGCTGGGCTGCAAGTTTTCCCTTCAAGAACTGTGACCAAAATTGAATGCAGTGATTCATGCTACAGTGGTTTGTTTTTCTGGGGTTTTTTGGTTGTTTTTTTTTTTTGGGGGGGGGGGGGGGGGGGGGTGGAGGTTGGGTGCCCCCCCCCCCAAAAAAAAGGTTACATTTAAATAGAAACAGCAGGAAAAAAATCATAACCAAAGCAAAACTGTTTTCAACTGATTGAAAGATTTAAGTTCATGGGGTTTTTTACTTACAGCCTTATTTCCTTCCAGGTATTTCAAATTCTGGGGGCTAGAATGTACTCTGCCCCCATTTCTATCTTATTTTTTTCTGCTTTTCAGGACTATCCGTTAGTTCACCCCAAGCATTTTGTTCTGTTTTCCTGTCTGGGTTCCAACTAAGCATTCTGATATGTTCAACAGAAACACCCTGAGGTACTTAACTACTAATACTTTACTGTGGGTGTCAAGACATGTGAAATTTATTGTCCCCATTCTTCACATTGTACCATCCAGTCTCAAAATATTTGTTGTTGTTATATTTGGGCATACAGTTTTCACAAGATACCATAAAAACATCAACATATTCTTCAGCTTCAACCCATAAAATAGCTGTATTCCAATGACTTCATACCATTTTTCACTCCTCTCATGGAGAGCTTCATCTTGACCCACTCCTCAATGGTGCAAATCACTAACTTTTTTTGTTCTTAGCAATGCTTAACTACTATTTCCATTCAGTTGTTTACTTAACTTGCTGTATGTGATATAATTTCTAAATAAGGACAAACTCACTTGTTTTATTTTCCTGTTGGTCTGCTGCTGTTGTAAACAGTTCACAGTATGTAAAACTGTGAAGATGAAAGGGGTCTAGGAAGAAAGAGATATGAGTTCTAACTTTAGGAGTCTCACCACACGATATTGCTGTACTAATTCCCTTTTCTAAAGGGAAGATTAAGATGCCCTTTCTTCCTCCCTTCTTCTGTCTAGCCTGCTCTAAAGGTAAACTCTTTGGGTACTAGACATCATTATATACATATACCTGATCTAGTTGAAGATGTCCCTGCTCATTGAAAGGGGTGTGGACCAGGTGACCTTTAAAGGTCCCTTCCAACCCAAACTATTCTGTGATATGTTTAGAGAGCACCTCTTACCGCTCATTACTCTCAGCTAGAGCCAGCTTACTTGTGCAATAGCAGTAAGGTAACAAGAAGTCGCCTGACATCTTCCAAATGTTGTTTTTCTGAGTTGCACAAAGAAACAGGTCTAGATTAATCAAGTTTAGTGAGTTATGTTTATGTCTACATCCCCAAATAGCCCTTCCCCATGCTTTTTTTTCTTTTTTCCTTTTTTTTTTTTTTTTTTTATTTTTTGGACCATCAGAGACATACACAACACAAAACATCTATTTATTTTCAGTACATAACAGCACACAGCCTGAGATAAGGCTAGCTAGATCCAATTTGTGAGCTAGAGATTTCTACAGTTGTGCATAATCTCTTCTCACAACTCTTCCTAGCCCTCAGTTAAGAAATGTCCAATAATTTGTTATGAACCAGCCTAATCCACAACAGGACTGAAGACAAGCATGACAGCAATAGGTCACCCAGTACTCCTCAGTGATAGAGATACAAAGATACAACAGTCAAGCAATCTGTTCTAAAAGGAATCTTTAAGACAATAGGGGTTTTTTTGTTTGTTTGTTCTGTTTTTCTGGGTGTTTTGTCTATTAGGAAAAAAAAAAAAAAAAAACAAACATAGAATTGTACTCCAGAAAATGAGATCTAAGTTTCCCTTTTTGTTACTGTTAAATGCCATAGGTAGCAAACACATTCCTTTAAATTAAGAAAAACAACAATAAAAGGAAGAAACAACTAATCTGTGTAATAGGATACAGACACGTGATTAGCTAAAGAACCAACATGCATTTGGAAATTATGTTCTTTTTCACATTTGTTCCTTGCTTATAACAATACCAAAATATTCTTCATGTAAATATTAACCTACACAAATATAAGATTTATATTTCTAAAATAACTAAGTAAAAGTTCTCCACATCCTCGAATTATCCACAAGATGGCAGTGCTTCCATCATGCAGAATAATCTGACCAAACCGATTATCAGGACAACCTGCCTTTCCCTGACTACACATACAGCTGTCAAAACATGGTATTTCACTCATATCCAGACAAAACCCTCACCATTCAGCAACTGGCTGAGAAGTATTTAACATGCTGTAATAATGAATTTTACAGGCTAACAACTGACAGCCAGATTGGAGAAGGTCATTTAGGGTTCACTCTTCTGTGAATGTACTGGCCTCCAAATCTTCTAAAAAAAAAAAAAAAAAAAAAAAAAATTATAGGCTTCATCTCTGGTGCAAAAAGTAATGTAAGGGCTGCTAAATTGGTCAGTTTATCCCCTCCGTCCAGCTGGGTAGCTATCCAAGACCCACCCAACAGCTTAGTTCAGACTGGTGACAAATGGTAACAATCAAATGCCATCCTATGTATTCCTATGCAGCAAAATGAAGGCACGATTGTGCATGTGTTACAAGGTATGCAGTAGTTTGATATAGCTATTGCAATGAACACAAAACAGCATATGCTGTCAACTATAGTATAAAGTCCTCACACATCCTTAGTTTTCATTCACCTTGCTGTTGTTGCTCATGCTAACAATATTAAACTTATACAGAACACCCGCATGGCCTACAGTTGTATTTTCATTTAGCTGCACAGATTTTCACTGTCCAGATTAAATCATACTTTATCTGAAAAGCAAGGAACTATCATTGTTTTAGACAAAGGAACAAAACATGGAGAATATTTCTGCTACTGTGAAACTACCAGCAGATCTGCTTCTCTTTCATTACCTATCTTTATATCTTCAGTCTAATGCAAAGTTGGGGCCCCCATTTCTTTTCCCCAATTTAAAAATCTTCCCTTGGTGGGGGGTGGGGGGCGGAATGAAGTATCAATCAAGTAAAAACAACATTATGACTCTTTATCTGCAAAATTTTCCACATAAGAAATACTTTACAAAATAAATAGCAATCCTCTGGTTTAATCCACAGCATATTCTTGCAATAGATGTTCCAAGGCCAAACAATATTGACCTACAATTTCAGAGGTTACTAAGTCTCTGAGAACTTCTGGCTGTACAGTAAATGAGCAGCAGAGTGGCAAAAGTTCTAGCATGTCCACAGGACAGTTGTTTTCCTGCTATTCAAAACAAAATAAAAATGTCAGTGGGCAACACAAGTGTCCAATTTTTTTAAAAAAAGAAATAAAAAATTCAAACTAGAAGTATTTTCATAGTATGATAACAGCAGACTCTCATGACTAATTTGCCAGTAAAGGATCAGACAACAGAACAGAAAACCAGATGGAATATCTTTTGAAATACGCAGGTTTGCACACCAATCAAGTACATGTCATCCCAGCTGGTGTAAACCCAGCTCGCATTGGACCATAAGCTGGTATATTAGTGGCTGAAACACTGAAATAGGACAGTTACTGCACTTGGATTTGGACTTTGAATGAACTAGTATCCTTATACTCTTCTCTACCTGTGCATGTCTTGCTAAATTTGAATTCCTCTTATATAAGAATAGAATTATAAACTAGCACAATTTAAACTACTTTGACATACATCTTTGTTAAACAGATTAATAGCCTAATTCCCTGTTATCTGCTCTGGCTAACCACTAGTTTCCAGGTGTTACAGTTTTCTGTTCTATAAAGTAGTACGCGTGCTGAAACTAAATAAATATATGTATGTATATAAACACTTTCATTTTTTTATAAAAATCTGAAAGAGTTGTCATATTTCCTAACAGCTCTCTACTAGAAGAGAGTAGAAGTTCCTAGAAAGGTTTTTTCATAGATTTTGCTGACCTTTAAAATTCACCACTAACTTGTACAAAATAGTCTAGACATGTGACTTTTAGACCACTGAGGGAAAGAAGAGACATAGAATACCTGTGTGTATATAACACAAAAATTTAGTAGCAATGAATGTTTTTTGTTTTCCCTATGATTTTTTTTGTTTTCCCTGTACTCCATCCATTTGATATTTTCTGTGTATGGCAGGAGAGGAACATGGCAGTGACTAAAGAACTCTCCAGTTTGGGGGAAAAAAAAAAATAAAAATCAAACATCTAATGGTAAGGAGAAAACTCTCTCCAGGACACTTTATTGCAACTCTTGTGCTTGTTGGTTGTATTTTGGTTCCTGTTCTGCAAACACATGCAACAGTTTTTGAAGTCAATGAATTACCATTTGGATGCACACCCTTTCAAGATAAGAACTTTGGACTGTAACCTCTATGAGTTTAGGAATAAGTCCTTTCAGTACATGTGGCACTTAGCCCATTGTCATTATGGAAAGAACAAATAAAAAAGCGATAAAACTGAGTACTTCAGGCACAGTTTCCTTCTCCTTACTTCTACAGAACCAAGGGTTATATTGCATTTAACATCTCCCATCTCTAAGATCTGAGGAAGTTCATCATGAAAATAGGATTCAGACTCCTTAAGTTCTCCAAGAAGGCTTGATTTAGAATTAATCCCTAGCATCTGACTTTTCTACAAGAAAAAAAGAATCTGAATTATTACTTCCATTCCAAACTCAGGCCTCAGCAAATACACTGAAAACTCTGGAACAGCCTAAGGCTACTTTGTGCCTATAGCCATACTTGTTCTTTTGTCAGCAGCTAGCTTCTCACGATCTCCTGTGCCCTTCAGCTAGAAGTATGACTGATAGTTATTCCTAATTGATTCACAAATGACCTTGAAATTATTTAGCTTAAGGTTTTGCCTTCTCAAGAATAATAGTTGACTGTACTTGATGATTGCTATGCAATTAACTTTAATTCCTCCACTTACTCTCATGATTTCTTTATTTATTGATAAATCAGATTCTTTTCCTCCTCACAGACCTGTCAGGGTGAGTGATCCTAAAGAAAACAGTAAAATAAGAAGTCATGAGGTAGCAGTAGTCTCAATCTAAGTCATCTGTAGAGAAGAAGTGATATTCACAATGTTACTGCCAATAATTAGGCCCCAAAGTAGCACTTTATTATTTTATTAAGGCCAAAAGTTCAATTTGGCAAAGTTCCAGCACAAGCTTCGACCATGCTGGCTGTAGTAGTTGAGAGACATCATTCTGCTGCTAATGTAAATGGTTTTGCTGGCAGCAAGCAGTCAAATGTATAGATTTCTTGTCAAAGATACAAAGAGTACTGAAACATGCAAGCTAAAGTATGACTGATATAGAAAGAGCATGTGAAGATTAAAGGAACATTTCACAAAACTGTATCTGACTTCCTTTTAAAAATTAGAGCAAGATTCTTATCAAATGAAAGCTAAATGACTGTTTTCTCTTTTCTGTACAGGAGCTGACCCCATTGACTGAACTTCATTTTGTATTGTGCCTACAAACAGACAAAATAATTTTGCTAAAGTTAACTAAAACCTTTGCTTGTAGTTAGGAACAAAACAGCAGCATGCCATTCTCCAGTAAATCTGACAACACACACAAAAATATTCACACCATAGTTACTAGAGCAGTCACACAAACCTAGAAGGCCAGGATTGGGTTTGGTCCCTCAGCTCCAAAACAACATTTACCTTTAGATGCAAGAATTCTGTAACAAAAGTTGCTAGAGCTCTAAGCTGAAACCAGTCTCCAGTGATGTGCACAGAGCATATATTAGCACAAAAAGGGTGAAATCACTCTAAGGGGATACAACTCAGCCTCCCTCTGTAGCTGGCTAGGTGACAGCCCATTAAATAATGCTATAAAATTTTCATCAGCAATTTCTGCAACCCTTCTTGATCATCACTGTATTGGTACAGTACAAAACAAGAAAAAGCTCTGACACTTTATAAAGTCTATTACTGGGAACAGCACCATGACCCACGACTTTGTAGCAACAAGGGTAAGGCCTATATGCAGGCTTCCAAAGCAAGATATGCACCCACAGACGTGACCATGTTCACCCTAGACATAGCGACACACACCAGCAATAATAGCTTGCTTTCTCTCTGCAAAGAATTACAAGAATATAGCTTACATTCAGCCATTACTCATTCAGAAAGAGGCTCCCTGCACCATTTTTTCATTAAATACTGCACCTGGTAGTCTTTAGGTGAAGAAGGTGAAAGGCTATATTTGGCTTTCTTGCAGCTTAGAGAAAACTTCTGATAAACAGTTCATTCCCCTCTTTCTTTCCTTCTGTTGTTTCCAAGTGGTGAGTCTCCACCTTGGAATACAATTAATCCGTAAATACATGACTTCACACTTTTACTTCTACATTTCATCATGCTTCTCTAGTCTTCAGGGTATTTCTGTAAAGCATCATCATTCTCTGCTGCATTAATTATGCTTTTCAAAATCCTCAGGAGAGTTACAAGATTCCTCCAGAAAGTAAACCTAAGAAGTAAAATCCCTATTTGTACTAGGTATTAAAATTCATAGCTTCAATAAAAGTTGGGAGGTTTTTTTACGCATAATGTTTTTCTTATAGGCAATTCCTTGCTATGCCTCTATCTCCCACAAGCAACAATCACCTATTTTACTCTGTATCACAAGGCTAGTAAAATTGCTACATTTTCTCTTGCCAATATGCCACTCTGATCTCAAATTTGATTAACATAACTACTTAATTAATTTTGTTTAGACTGAAAATGTCTCCAAATGGTACTAAGTATATTGGTTCTTTTTTGGATGGGAAAGAGGCTTGTGTGCTTAAATGTTTGTCCTTTTTCTACCAGCTGCATTAACTGCTCTGATGCCGGGTGTTACCTCACCTTTTCTTGCAGCTTGGTGACATTATCAAAAGATGTCAGTTGTACACTCTCCCTTTTTTTTACAAAAAATCGTTCCTTGGATGAAAATGCCCCTGAAGCCAGTGAAGTCAATTGTGACACTGGAAGAAAGCAACTGGGAAAACTATTACTTGTTTCATTCTCTGCAGTTCTATTGCTTGCTGCTTCATAGGCCTAAAATGTTGATGCTCCTGGCATATAGCTACACTGTACAATGGCATTGTTCTCAAAGCTAGCTAAATATGCTATCTTATCTTCCTGCCCTATCCCATTTTTGAGGTGAGGGTTAATATTCAGCCAAGATCATTCCCCAGATCAAATTTGCACTGATACTTGTACCAGCACAAACAAGGGCAGTATCTGCAGCTGGGTGAGAAAAAACATCTAGGAACAAGAGTCTAGATGAGAGAATTCTATGTAGTTGGCTTTGTTTCAGTAACCACCATTTTATAAAATTACATTTTTAAAAAATTCCTTGAGCAGTTCATTTGTTTCAAAATACATATTGTTTCATTGTTGTTTTCATCTCTAGTTTCCATATTTCATCAGGTATGGGTGATCAGTGAAATGTAGACCTCTTTGCTGAAGTAGCTGTCTCAGAAAGCACAATTCATTTTTTCATTTCTAAGTATATTGGTAATTCACTACAACAAATAACTGTTGGCAGTGATCTTTGAAAGACTTATTTGAATCTTCTCCTTATTAATTATTTAATCTCTGAAATGACATAATTCTTCAGGGTTTTTTTTTTTAAGATCCTACATTTTTTCCTATTTTTGAGACACTGTGACTAATCATACTTTTAAGACATCAGATTAAAAGATCCATTTAATCCTGGATCATGGATTGTTCAACCAGACTTACAACAACTATCCAGACTGCTATTTCTATTGAAAATACAGAATTTTGATGTCTTGCATTGAAACAGCAACGGATGGAATTAAAATTATTAATAATTATACAAAAATGATGATAGGATTAACAGCAAAAAGGTAATACATATGTTTTAAAACCCCCAATGACTTCTTTCTAAATGGGCTAGAAAAAAAAAATTAGTAAATCTTTGTCTGTAAATCATGTCTTTTTTTCTTTTCAAATTATCCATTTTTTTGTTTTTTACAGATAAAATTCTGCTGAGGTCCTAATCTTAGAATATATAACATGTGGTTAATTCATATTAAATATATCAAGCAGTCTTGTTGACTCCCATATGCAAAATGTCTTTAATATATTTTTTTTAATTATAGACACTGAATTGTTAGATTGGTAAGTGCAATAAAATAACTTACCAGTAGAAATTAAACTCTCATACATATATATACATATCATATATAACCTGATAATAGACAAACGCTGTACTCTTCTATAAGAATAATAATTTATTTCTGTTTTTATCCAGTTACAGTGGTATTGGATAGTTGGAATTCCTCTGATACACTTGGTTTGCCATAAGCAAAGCCTAAACGAGTCAAAAGTAGCCATCATAAGCAGTTGGCAAAACCAAAATTTACAAATATCTTGTAATGTAGATTCATTAATGAAGAAGTATTATTTGTAGGTCTTCTAATACCTCCTCCTTTTTAGGTTTTCAGTTGTGTATCCTTCAAGCTTTGATTTGGAAACTTCCCTTTCAAAGCAATGCTGAATCACACCTGGAGAATTTGATGAGAAAGGGAACCTGAAGACCTTTATATAATGCACCAGTAAAGGCACTGGGAGTTAGGCATTTATTTATATCACAGACATGCATACTCAATTCACTTAATGTGGTAGTCTCTGTTCAAATTTAAATGGGTGAGAATCATGACCTCATGTCATTGAACAATCAATGATAACTAGGAACTAATTTTTACTGGAGTGCAAAAAGACTGAGATCCCAGTTGGCTTCAGTAGGAGCCTATTGGGAGGGTATCCTAGCTCTTCCAAGATGTTCACTATATCACAAAAACTAGGTTTATGTGAAGTATTTACTTCTTTTGAGAATATTTTACACTTCATTCACGCTGCTCTGGATGGAAGTAGCATCTCACTCTTCTCATCTATTCCCACACCAGGGACAGCAAAATGGGACAAAAGTGATTCTATTGAATAACAGCAAAGTGCTAGAGAAGTTCTGCAGGAAGATGCTAATCTGGCAGAAAAAAATGACTGGATATTAAGAAAAACATTCCTTTGAACAAACCAGTGGCTGATATGAAATCTCACCCATGAAGAGCTTTAAAACCAGGACCTTGCTGGGAATGGTTTTGCTATATTTGAGTCTTCCTTGGTACAGCAAATTGAACTGTGAGGATCTTTCCATCTCTACCTTTTTGTGTTTCAGATTCAATATTGGTTTTATAAGGCTTTTTTTCATATGTTTTTTACTACTTTCAGAACTCTTAAATGGATGTTCAGAAATAATACTCTTAAAGATAAATTTAAGGACAAAGGAATCCTTTGGGAAGTGTACCAAGTTGTTTACAAGTAACTGAACCTCTGTATAGCATTTTCATCTAGTCTATTGAAATGGATGAATAATTCTGAGGTCTTCTGAATACACATTTACAATGGCTTATCAGAGATACTGGATTCAGACAGTTCACTATGATAGGATTATGATATGATAGGATATCAAAACTATGACACATTGGGACATACTAAGATAATTATAATACTAATGTGTTTCTTTGTATGTTTTGTTTCTGTATAGTTGTCTATATTCACTTTTGCCATTTTAAAAGCAATACTATATTCTACATGGGATTCATGGAGAAATTGTTGAGTGGATGAAAAGAATAGAGTTGAAGAGAAGGTTATTTGTTCCCATCTGACTATTCAAGCAAGTTGCTTAAACTTTTGGTTTCCCATTTTATGTATCTATGAAGTAGGGCACAGCATCTCACAGGGATGCTAAGCTGTTTTATTGTATGAATATTTTAAAAGCATTTTAACATTCTTCATTGAAAACAAATCACTACAAATAACTGTTTCATTGTTTAAATACTCAAACTTGATATCTTTGGTGCTAGCAGTAAACATTTTGTTATTGAATCATTCAAAGAATGTTTTTCCCCTAATAAATCTTGAGCCAGCAGACTCCAAGTTTATGGTGTTTTTTTTTCTTCTTTAGCAACATTAAATATTATCATTTTCAAGGTGAAATCAACAAGCTAAATGCAAAGGTCAGATACCTAACTGTTCTTCGAAAACTATGCACAACAAGTTGTAGGAACATGTTTGAGGTATCACCAGGAATTTCCGTGGCAGTTACACGTGCAGGTCTAATCACAATCTCTCTGTAAATGCCTCTTAATATAGAAGTAGTTTAGTTTTACAGGCCAGAAGGCAATTTCATATTTATATGCTCTATAAAACACTGTAGCTGTATAGACTTCAAAAACTCTCTGTAGTGGGGATTTCCTTTGAGGAGAAGAGAGAATTTTCCTGGTCAAAGGTGTGAGAATACCCTTTTAGTTTTACTTTTCCATAGGTGTTGTATAAAATTCCTTTCCCCCCATCCCATCTCTAGCTAGAGAGTTCAGAAGTCAGAGCAAGTCCTGCACGTGACATATTCTACCACCCAGCAAAACCAACTTGAAAACAATAAAATGTCTGCCCTGACACTGAACTCTCCAACCTTAATTCAGTCATAGACACAGTTAATATATTAAATTCATATATATATTTTACATGTTAGTCTGCATGAGTCCTCTACGTATAGTTGAGCACTGTACTGTGGATAGTAGGCAATAGTTAACAGCTGGGAGGATGTAGAAGGTGTGTACAAGGGGGAGATTAAGCTTCCATGAGCTTTTGTGGTCTGCTTCTGTTAGTCCAAATAACCTTCAGCTGAGGTTTAAACTAAGTAATTTGACTTGTTCTGCAAAAAGTAGACATGCCCATGCAATGTGGTACCATTTGGAAAAAATATAGCCTGACAGCTGAGACCAATCCACTTTGGAGCAAAGTTACACAGGTAAGTTTGAACTTCACCTGTGTAACTTTGCCTGTAAACAGGACTAGAAACTACATATCAAAACCAGTCTAGAAAGTTGTTCCCTACTGTTTTATGGCTTCTAGGTCCTGGTTTCTAGGCAAGACCTGCATGTCTAAACTTAGTAGGTGTATTCATACCCCAACTATAACAAAACTCCTACCTCATTCAGTTCTTTCTGTTGATTTTACCACCAGACGAGATAATCCAACTCCATGGTTTATCATTTCCTTTTGCCTGTGGATGTTTCCAGGCATCACAGAAGTTGGCACTTCAAGAAAGAGTGAAATTCACTGATGTTTTCCATGTATTGTCTTTAGGAATATTGTAGCTAGGTGTTTAATCTACTTTGTAATAAATCCAGCAATAATGGTGAGATAGTGCTTAACTTTATTGGTATTTCAAAATATAAAAAGTGAAAAAATAATAAATCCATAGAAAGCGTAGCGAATAATACTTTCAAAAACTGCTGAAACACAAAACCAAACACAGATAAATCTTCTCAGCCAAATCTCTTCCCTTTCCCAGTATGTACAAATAGACAGAAAACATATCTCCTACCTTTGTAGAATGTCTTTACTGAACAGAGTTCTGTCTGAAGACTGAAAAGGACTTCCATAAACCTATCTTCTCCTGTATGTGTCTTTCAGTTACTAATTTAATTTTCACTTAGAGAAGCTCCACCTGCAGCAGTTACACGTGCAACGCAGAGGATCAGCCTGAGTGCCACCTCCTGACAGCAACTGAGAAAGCAGTGTGGAGAAGGATGGGCGAAGGTTCTTATGGGCCCAGGACAAAAGAGCAGAAACTGTCACCACCTGTAATGATGTAACACAATTAGAATCTCTCAAAGCAAGAGACCTGAAAATAAGTGAAAATCTGTACCTAGTTGTAAATGCCTTTAACATTTTTTATGTACTCATTATGTCAAGAAAAGAAAATATATTCTGTAGTAGTTGAAAATGTTGGAAAAAAGTTGACGTTGCATCCATTTCAATGCATCTGTCAGCCATTTCTACCCAAAGTGAATTTCACTTGAGCAACCTAGGGAGCATTGAGAAGCTACCTGGGGAAGCCATGAACCATAGGCTAAAAAACATTTAGGAGGTTAAGGCTGCAGGAATGGGAGTTGGTCTTATTTGGTTCCTCAGAGAGGGTGGGAAGCTCGGTGGCGGTGGCGGCATTCACAAATGAAAAAGGGAAATGACAGGGATGCATAGTTTTCTGTCCCTAGGGATGTGTTTTAGGGAGAAGGCCATATAGAAAGGAGCCCTAGAGGCATTTTCAGCATTTTAACCTAGTAACTGGGGCAAAGTAAGGCCGGGAGAGGGCTGGCAGACAGCTCCACTGGTACGCCTGAGGCGGCAGTGGTTCGATGGACAGGCCCTGTCAGAGGCGCCGCTGCCCCTGCGGGAAAACTGCTTCCCCAAAATCATTCTCCGTTCCTAGAAGAAGCCCTTTCCCTTCTCGCTTCACCACCTGAGCCCCGCCGAGGAGCCGGCCGTGCCGCCAGCGCAGCTCTCCTCCTCCTCCTCCCGCCGCCGCTGGGGACAGCGGCGCCCCCGCGCCCGCCTCGAGCCGAGATGGCGCCGGCGCCGCCCCCGCCCCTCCTCCGCCCGCCCTCACGGCGGCCGCGCCGCCCGCCCGGCTCTAGGGCCCGGGAGCAGCCCCGCCCGCCTCACGCCGGCACCGCGGGCGGCCGGGCCGCAGCTCGCTCCTCCCGCCGGAGCCGCTGCGGTTGTTTCCTTTCTCAGGCGGGCGCTAGCAGCGCCCTTGTCCGCCGGGGAGCCGGGAGGCCGCGCCGCTCCCCACGCTGACCGGTGCCCCCGCGCTGGGACCGGAGCCGGCCGGGAGCTGGTGGAACAGGCGCTCCGTCCCCACCCCCTCTCTCCGGCGGAGTCAGCAGGGAAGAGGCTGAGGAGGGGAGCTGCGCGCAACGGCGTCCTCCGCATTGTGCGAGCCTGCATGGGCACGGCGCGGGGGCGCGGCCGTGGGCTTCCCCCGAGCCTCCCGCCCGGCGCTGCCGTTAGCCGCCGCGTTAAGGCGTGAGGGATGCTTTTGTGCGCGACTGCGGGCGGAGCAGCGGGTAACGGCGGGGCTAGCGGCGGCTGCGGGCTGCGCTTGCGGAGCAGGTCGGGCGCCGCGGTCACTCGCAGCCCTCCCGGCGACGGAGGCCGGGAGCGATGCTGAATTAGGTGACCGGAGCCCTTGCGAGCGCCGGGGCAGGCTTAGCAGCCCGTAGCCGGCCTGAGTCCCAGCGGAGCTGGGAGGGCGGGCAGGCAGCTCCCCATGGCGAGCAACCGGAGCATCGAGCTGGAGCACTTCGAGGAGCGGGACAAGAGGCAGCAGCGCGCCGGGCCGCGCCGCGGCGGCACCGGCTCTGGCGGCGGCGGCTGCGGCGCCGGGCCGCGGGGCAACGGGCTGATCCCCAGCCCGGCGCACAGCGCCCACTGCAGCCTCTACCGGACGCGGACCCTGCAGGCGCTCAGCTCGGAGAAGAAAGCCCGGAAAGCCCGCTTCTACCGCAACGGGGACAGGTACTTCAAGGGCTTGGTGTATGCCATCTCCACCGACCGCTTCCGCTCCTTCGACGCCCTCCTCGTCGAGCTCACCCGCTCCCTGTCGGACAACGTGAACCTGCCGCAGGGTGTCCGCACCATCTACACCATTGATGGCAGCAAGAAGCTCACCAGCCTGGATGAGCTGGTGGAAGGTGAGGGGCCTCCAGTGGGCCGGGGGCAAGCAGGGCGCAGGCTGTGGGCGGTTCTGCCCTGGCATGTTGAGCTCTGGTAAGAGGTGGCGACGGGGCGTGCTGGTGGGCTGCAGGCACTCCCTGGGGTCGGCTTTCCTCTCGCTACCCTGATCAAAGCTGAGAGAGGCTGCCTTGCTGAAAACTGGCAGCCATGGAGCCCCTGAGGGCCAGTGGGCCAGGGTTGCCTGCTGCTGTGAGGTGCAACAGGCCTCATTTTCCCAGTGTGGACCGTCCACTTCTCCCATCACCCGGACGAGTCCTGTCTGTGTGTGTGTGGGTTGACTCTAATGGTAGTTAAGCAGCAGGTACTCTTTTCATCTACAAGAACCATAGTAAAGTTCTTGGCTACCTTTCAGTCATCACCATTCGTAAGAGAGGGACATGCCGTGACTTAGTTCTCTAATGGTTATTACACTGCCATCGATGCCTCATAGAAGGTTAAGCTTTCTGAGAGAAAGCCCCTGTGCTGTGAAAAGGGATGTTTATACCCTACCATTTATTAAAACAAACTGGTGTAAAGTCCTTTTTTTCAAATGTGATCAGAGTCCATAGATGGAATTACCTACCTTGTCTGACTTCCAAAAGCATTTTATAGAATAAAATGCTTTTCAGAATTGTCCCTAAGTAGCTTTTGACAATGGGACTTAGCTGTTAAGGTTGTGTAGACCTTGCAAATCTGAGCAAAGCAGTGCTTGACTACTTCTCAAATTGGGGCCAGAAGTACTTTTTCCTGAATGAAACATATGCCTCTTGTTTGTAGGGAATGATAATTACCAGAACAAGTAGACTTCCCCCATGTTCTCTTACAATGTCTTAAAATACAGTTTAAACTCAGCATTACATGAATCAGCCTTTCACATTTATTGGTGATGTTGTGCATACTGTGAGGTTCATAATCAATTTGCACTTGATGCTTCTCCTCAGGTATCTTAATACATCAGCCACTGCAGTCTTCTACCCACTGACTCTATATGCCAGGAGTAGCTGATTTGCATTAATGTAGTAGTATGATTTGTAGGTCTTCTAATGACTCTTCCTTTTTAGGCTTTCAGCTGTGTATCCTTTAAGCTTTGATTTGGAAACTTCTCTTTCAAAGCAATGCTGAATCACACCTGGAGAACTTGATGACAGAGGAAACCTGAAGACTTTTATATAATCCACCAGTAAAGGCACTGGGAGTTAGGGACCAGCCACTCCAGAACATGCAAGAGGAAGGGACAGGCTACAGCATTTGCTGTACAAAGAGGGTCTCATTCAAAAAAGATATGCATGAAAGTGAACATAGTAACATAGTGCCTGAGGACTTTCCTCATCATGTGATCTACCATAAGGCTATTCCACAGTCAAAACAGAGGGAATGTGAAATGATTGCAGAGTGAAATGCTGACTCTGTGGTAATAAAATAAATGTGAAGTCAACCAAAAACTTTTCCATGATTCTGTGATTAATTTAGAGACAGCTAAAAAAAAAACTGAGATGCTGGAGTGGGGACGATAGAGAAAGGAGATGAAGCAAAAATTGGATAAACTAATGATAACTTGGGATGACTTTTGAAATGTTGCAGAAGGAATGATCTTAAGCTTTTACGGCTTAAACAAAACAAAGACAAGATGACTTGCTGGACAACATTATAAATGCAGTGTGTACTCTCACAACTCTATTTAAGTTAATAACTGAAAGCAAAAACCTACTTCCTATCCTTTTAAATACCCATTGAAAGAGTGACCTTTGTCATTGCTCTTCACTGGAAGAATAAAGCAAAACAAATGTCACAACTGAAAGGCCATTTCCATGCTTTCTCAGTAAAATAAAAGGGGGAAAAAAGAGTCCCAATTACTTAGTCATCTATCCATGACCAATACAACTCTCGGGAATCTTAAGAAAATCCTGTAGCATCATAATTGGATTAGTATGTTCTCCAGTTAGCATGCCAAAAACTTTATCAGTGTAAGTCTAATCACCATACAGAGAAAGGAAGGCATATACAGGGCAAGAAGAAAGCAAACAAGTAGTGAATCCATCATTCCTTGAAATTATCTGAGCTCTTTGCCAGCTGTTTTGTTCTGGAGATGCTGGATGTGGATCTGATTTGTTTTTGTTTTATTTCTTGTGGTTCTAGCGCAGCAAGCTTGAATTTCTGCTCTAGAATAAATACTTGAACATTGGTGATATCCTAAAGCTTGAACTGCAGTAGCACCACAAGTAGTTTTGAATGGTATTTTGTTGTACTGCTTTTTAATTTTCAGAAAGGAAAATAAAATTAAAGTGCTATTGTGCATGCCAGCTACAGGCTGAACACAAGACCAAACATGGCTACTTGTAATATGGCATATGTAATTTGCACATCATCAGTGTTGTTGAACTGGTACATGGAATCGCAGCAGTTCGGGTTCAGTGGTGGCAGCTCTGTAGAGTGAGCAGAAAGCGAGCGCTCAGCCACCCTTGCCAAGCCAGCAAGATCTGCATTAAATCCCCCTCAACTCAAGCTCATGTGTGTAGTTCTTGGACATTGACGTGCCCCAGTGCAGGCAAACTCTTTAAGGCCTATTTGCCATTTATCAGGTTAATATCTGTCTGGGGTATAAAAGCTGGCAGTATCAAATTCTGTATTGTAATAGCCCAAACTAGCTGAATTGACTCACTGATGAATGCTTTTTTGGGTTTGGCTGTATCTGGCAATCTGTTTTACTGTTTATCATTTTAAGAGGAAAATAGCTAATGCACAGGTGTACTGTAGGTTTCAAATATTACTGTTACAGGTAGAGTCAGTTAAAAATTTGACCAGATCAGGTTTATTAGTCAAAAATCGACAAACTCCATTTTAAACATATTGTTTTTCTTAACTGGATATGACAGACAAAAAAGCATGGTCTGGTGGACCAGCCTTAGGCAAATATCATTTATATTCCCAGCCCCTGTAGATTAGGGAACATTATGACTCATGAGTTTGACAGTTTTCATTGCTTTCTCAGAATGGGAGGAGTGGAGAATTTCATTATCTGCTCCTGATCTTTTTTGAACAGACAGATCCAGAGAGGGGATGGGGGTTGGGAATATTATGACTTTCTTATAGTTTCCTTTCTTTCAACTTTACTATCAGACTTTACACTACTTTTTACTTTTGAATAGGAGATTCCATGTGTAATTTTATATTTTCCCTTCATTAGCAATAATGGAATAATAGTTTCATTTTTGTTCTCTACCAAAGTTAATTAACTGTTTCTCTAAATCCTTCAGTTTTCTTTAAAAATGTAAGCTTCCTAAAATGTGATACTTGTTATGGTAATAGTAAGAACTGTGCAGTTCTTTAGTGCTGAGGTTTGTGTTTTACACTGGTATCAGTCATGTTCTGTCTCGCTATCCTGTGTTTTCATTGTCTTGGTAGTGAAAGACATGGACAATCCTGATAGTTAAGGTCTGCTACAAAGTTGGGAGACATTGTTGGATTTTGGGAGAGGAAACCAAGTGTAGACTCTATTCCTGGTGAGAAAAGTTACATTGATTTGGCACTTGATAGGGATTTTTTCTAGTTCCCTAGGTTGAAAGCATTGCTAAGAGTCTTTGTTCTTTCAATTACAATGCTTAATTAATACAGTCCTTTATAAAATGTCAGTTGTTTTGCCTGCATGGTTTTGCAGACAATCAATAGATACCTGTAGGGAAGTCTTTGGGCAGGAGGGGGGAAGGTTCTGAGCAGGGCAGTCCTTATGCATGGCTAGGACATGTAGCACAGGACAATATCTGCTTTAAAGAAATGGGCTCTGCCACACTAATACAGTGTAAAAGAATGTTTTTGAAACAACATATTGAGCAATCCAAGTATTTTCTACCTTAGATCCTTCTTATTGTTACTGCATATTACATTTTAATCCTGTTTAAATACCTGTGATTCTAGTCGATGCACACTTATATTAGGTCAAGAATATCTTTTCTCTTTTCGGGGCAAGCAGATGGTAACACCAAGTAGGCAGTTTGTATTTTTGCTTCTTCCAAAAGGTATAATTACCATCCTGTGCTAAAGCCAAAAGCTGTAATGCTTTTTAAAGAGGCAAATGTAGCAGGTTTAACAAAGAAGGGTAAAAATGAAGGATAAAAGAAGGATTAAAAACCATTAAAAGCATATGCTTCCACATATATGTTCAAATCACTGTAGTTACACAGTCCTGGAGCAATGGGGTGTGGATGTGAAATACAGATGTAATTGCTAGTTAAATTCTCATCCAAGCAAAATAAAATAGTTCTACCACTGTGCATCTCCTAGTTTCAGGGACGGGTGAAATGTAGTTTACCTGAAGAGAGTTACTTACTTCCTGTGAAGGAGGCATGTGGTATTAGGTGGGTTTGATACCAGGTGGCCTTAACTGTTTTCTGAAAGCTTTTACTCTTGCCTGAGCAGGGAGTTGGACCAGATGACCTCCAGAGGTCCTTTCCAACCTCAGCTGTTCTATGATTCTGTGAAAGCTTGTAGGAAGCTGTCATCTGAACCTCCTGACTAAACTCAAATGAGAACTAGGAGCAATTAGTCATCTGCTAAAATCCTGGTTGTCATCCCAGGTTTTAAAAAGTGCATGGGCAACTTAAATGCTGTAGATGAGGAAAGATTGTGACTTACATAGGGTTATTGGAAGTGATGTGAAAGTGAAGGAATCATAAGAAACTGATGAAGAAGGAAGTTCTGTGAAAGAAAGGAAGGAGAGACCTAAATAACCTAATCCTTCATAAAAGGGGTTGTTTTATTTTTAGATCAGTCCTTTTATACATGCTGTAAATATACTGTTCTGGAAATCTGCTTGGCTTTGTGTTACAGAACACAAAAAAGGTACTCTACTGCGATTCCTAAAGTTAGAAGGTTAGTAGCCCTAATAACTACTGCCCTATACTGAAAAAGCAGCTTTTGGCACCCTTGAAACTAACGAGTTCCACCAAAAGAAGCTGAGGAACATGAGTTGGATAGATGAAATGTACCTAGAAACCTGTCCTGTCCTATATGCTTCACAGGGGAACACACATTTAAAAAATACAGAGACTAACAGTTTTCTTTCTGTAGGGATGTTTTTACCTGTTCTTTCTCTGTTAAGCAGTGTGTCACTTAAAAACATGATGCTTTATGTGACTCTCAGGAGATAGTAGCTAGTGCTTGTTAACACCTTGCAAAAAGCAAGCCAGAAAATCCTGTTCAGAGACTTTTGTTTCAAATACCCTGACTCAGGATTTTTGAGTGTTGTGCACTTAATTTATTCCTTACATTACCCACTGCAGGGTGTATCCACAGTTTGTTTTTTAACCTAATGCTAAGGAAAATGAAATATCTACAAGTCTTTCTTTAGTAGTCTCTGTTTTTAAGGACAAAAAGTCTGAATGTTTCTAGGCTATTTGTTAAATGCCTAGCAGTGGGCTTTAACTCACAAAACTTGTGCTGTGAAGAACCCCAAGTTGTCAGGCAGCTGTGTTTCCTCAAACCTGGACATAGTTGCAAGTGATGTACACTTGTGATACAAAAGAACAAGTTACATGCTGCTTTTACTATCAGTACCTAAAATTGCATGGCTGAATTTTGGAGAGTTCACACACCCGCTCGTCTCTTTATCCATGCATTTATATCTTGAAAGGTGAACTAGGCACATTTCCTGTGAGTAACAGTGTTGAAGAAACAGATAGCAAAAGAAAACCTTCGTAGATGAGTTTTTAAGTAAGCAAAACAGTATTTAGGCAACTGATCGTCTATGGCTATTTATTAGTCAGATTGACCAATGTAGTCGTTTTCTCTTTTATCCATTCTCTGTGTTCATCATCTGTATTTTACTGTTGTGAGGGAATGGCAAGTATTATCTTTAGATTATTAGCTCTCTGAAACTGGAATCCTTCTACAGTGTGCTTAAACTGTATACACACTGCACACACACAGGTCTTGCTTCATGGATAGTGTTTCTGGTTATTAATGAAGTACAGGTAAATTATTTAGAAGCAGGTAGTGTTTCCTTGTTAACAGGCAATATTTCGTGTTTCATGTCTTCTAGTGTTTTTCTAATGTTAATAAGACATAGAGAATCAGAAGTAAACTTACTCCATTTGTTGATTATATTGTGACCCAAAATATCAGCAGATGTTACTCCTTTTAAGTGAGCATATGCCCCATTTGAGGAATTTCTGGTGGTAGTAGGATTTCTTCGTGGAAGATTTGACACTTTTAGATTGCTCTGGGTACTGTCATGAAGCGTTGGATGGATGGCACATATGCTCTGTTGGAATTATAATGCCAAGTTATAAGGAGGTTTCATACTTCTGCCAAAACTGCTCTGCAGTCTGGTTAAGCTTTCTGCTGTAGAATAGTTTGGCTGGGTTCAGAGTCCCAGCTGTAACCCACGTCTGTAATTCTTGCTTTTTTTTTTTTCATTAGAAAAAAAAAAGAAGCAAGTATTTCTTAATAGATCTTTCTTCTTCATTAGTCTATAGTTTATTTCTTTACCTGCAAATCTCAATGTAATTAGTGACTAACTTCACGATCTGTAAAAACTAGGGAGCAGATTCATGTTAATGCTAATGTTGTAAGCTAAAGACAAGGTAGTTGTTTCCAGTAATGTAACTGCTGTGCCTGTGTGCCAGTTAAGGCTAGTAGGCATTAGCTTTAAAATCTTTCAAGACTATAAATGGAAAGTGGGCCTTCAAACCATAAAATTGACCTAAGACAGCAATGTAAATATTTGAAGTATTGTTTATGCCTATTTGTGGAGTTGCGTCAACTTTCTAAGGCTGGTAGATGTACAAATGACCAAAAAAAAAAATGCTATAGCCTGATCAAAATGCCACTGAAGTCTCAGAAAAGATTTTCTTAGTAATTGAGATGATATGTTTCTAGGTTAGACACATGAAAAATCTCATTCAAGGCAGTTTGTGAAACAGCCAAACTTATTTATGTATGTGATTTTAACTGTAACATTATCTGTTACTTTGTTAACTGTGTTTGAAATTAATTTGGCTGGTTTAAACCATGCAAAAAATAAAGTGCTGTTAGTTTTTACAAATATTTGTTTCCTTGGAGAGTGTGGAGATTATCAGAAGTGTGTATTTATATGTGAATTAATCCCACACAGATTTAAAATCAGGTCATATGTTAAAGCTGTGAGCAAATATTATATATAACATTACACTTTGAGGTTTTTACCTACAAAATATAATGTAAAAGAGAGAGAATACAAATAATTACAAATGACTTGATGTTTCTTCCAAACAGACAATCATAAATGCATTTTCTACTTTGGAAGATGGCTAAAATAACAATTTAAACAATAGCACAGTGTTCAAAAATTAATGCCTGCTCATCAAGGTGTGGTGTTTTCTTAGGCATGCTTTTTGAATACACCATTCTGTAGGAAAGTTTCCTGTAGTGAACTTCGTAGGTATGATTTAGCTTACCCCTGCCATTTTTTTTCTTCCTTAAATATTTTCTTCTGTTGAATAATCAATCATATGCCCCTGTTAAATCAAACAAATCAATGTTTAACTCATTCCTAGAAAATCATTCTTTATGCAGAAAGCAGCAATTGGTTTCCTAATTATATTCTGTTTCTAGTGGATTTTTAGGTATTTTGCAAGGTTCTCAATAGAACTTAGAAACTATGGGTGAAGTTCTGGCTGTGGTAAAATCATTAGAAGTTTTAGTAGTAATTTCAATGGAGGAAAAACTTCATCCTTTATCTTTTAAGTCATGAACAAAGCAAGTCACGCAAGTACATGTGTTTTCTCACTTACAGTCCTTGCTCTAATCCTGCCATATGTGCCTACCTTGCAGGTGTAGTAGTAAAATCTGGTTTCTGTGTAAAACCTGTGTTATTAAGCTTAGTTTGTATGACTGGTATAAGAAAGCAGGCATGGAATTTAAAACACTTACTAAACAATCTGTAATATACAGTTCTCAAGTAATTAGTCATTCCTGTATCTGCCAATTATAGGAAATTTTGCAGTTTTGCCAGATACTTTTTTTTTTTTAATTTTATTTTTTTAAAAGCTAAAATAGTTTGTGCTTCAACTTAAGGTTTGGCTAAATGCAGTTGAAAGAAGTTGAAATTTTTTCTTTTAAGGTATTACGTTGTTTTAAGTTGAAAGCACTTCCTATTTTTTTTTAACTGAAAAAGAAAACTAAGGCCTCTGCTTAAAGGAAATTATAAGAATAAATCTGTAGTAAATGGGTATTGCAACCTATTCAGATAATCAAGAAATTATTTTATTCATGCATCAAGCAAGGGAAGTAGAAAGCAAAGAGTTTTAAACTGCTATTTTAAAGAAATAAAGATCCTTTTGGATTAATACGGACTGAAAATTTTATAACAAGACAATTTCTGCTGTCCTAAAGGGTGTTGTAGTACAGCTCTGACAGATAGTACATCGTATTCTATGATAGTATAAAGAAGATATTCTGTTATGATACGTGTCCATAGAAGACAAAGCTAGCATACCATATTGAGACTCTTCTATGGTAAATCCTCTAGCAAAGGGACCTTTTGTTCTCTACCTGTACTTCTTTATGTAAAGCAATTATTTACTCCAAGTTGGAGAGCCTGTTTCTGAACAGCCTTAATATTGACGGTTGTGTTGTTTTGGTGTGTGGGGTTTTTTTTTGGTTTTTATCTTTGTTAATTTAAGCTTCAGCCCTAAGGTTTAACTTTGAATTGTCTTGTGTGCGTTTGTTGGTATTTTTAATGACCTAGGAAGTGCATTCTTTTGGGGTTTGAAAGGATAATTCCAAACATGCTCAGTGATGGTGAGTTTTGAGGTACCTTGTAGTGCTGATTGCTAGAATTTATTTAATTCTTTTGCACACAGCTGGACAGGCTGTACTGAAGAGGTTACTCTGAAGTGATAGGTGACTTCATATACTGAAGTTTATGTAAAATCTTTGAGGTGCTTGGGACACTTAGTGTGTTTAGAAAGATATTCTCATGCATAGGATGCTGTCAGGTTTATTTATATAAAAAATATTATCAGGGGATGTTTAAATACTACCAACATCTTATGCAGTTCAATAAACTTCAAAGGAAGTGGTCAGGGACTTTCCAAAGTTGAATGCCTAATATTATGCACCCAGAATAATAATGACTAAATTACCTTCTGTTCATTTTTTTGTAGGAGGAAATAATAAATAGCATTCTTAACCAACACACACAAAAAAACAAAGCCACTTGCTAGGTGCATCCACAAAAAGTTTAGCATGTAATCATGGAAAAAAATTGTCCTAGGGGCATGTCCTGGTTTTGGCTGGGATAGAGTTAATTTTCTTCATAGTAGCTAGTAAGGGGCTATGTTTTGGATTTGTGCTGAGAACAGTGTTGATAACACAGGGATGTTTTAGTTACTGCTGAGCAGTGCTTACACACAGTCATGGCCTTTTCTGCTTCTCACACCCCCACACCAGTGAGTAGGCTGGGGGTGCACAAGAAGTTGAGAGAGGACACAGCTGGGACAGCTGACCCCAACTGACCAAAGGGATATTCTACACCATATGATGTTATGCTCAGCATATAAAGCTGGGGGAAGGAGGAGGGAAGGAAGGGGAGGATGTTTGAAGTGATGGCGTTTGTCTTCCCAAGTAACCATTAATGTGTGATGGGGCCCTGCTTGCCTGGAGATGGCTGAACACCTGCCTGCCGATGGGAAGTAGTGAATGAATTCCTTGTTTTGCTTTGCTTGCGTGCATGGCTTTTGCTTTACCTATTAAACTGTCTTTATCTCAACCCACGAGTTTTCTCACTTACCCTTCTGATTTTCTCTCCCCCATCCCACTGGGGGCAGTGAGCAAGCAGCTTAGCTGCTAGCTGGGGTTAAACCATGCCAATGTTCTACGTCACACAGTAAGCTAGTTGTAGAGCGACGAAAAACAAAATGATCAGCAGTTGTAATGTTAGTAAGTCTATTGGTATGAATTAGAACTACCAGCTTCTTTGAGATGCTTCTTACTTGGCAGCACTGTGTTTAGAGATACACAGCTTCATGGCTTATTAGAAACTGTTCAGAAAATAAGAATAGTCCTTAAATCTAGTATTAGAGGATGTAGAGAGGGAAGCCTTTGCTTTCTGTTGCAGCTGAGCTGCTGTAACAAAACTCGAATATCTCATGCTATTTCACAATAACAGGATAGATGAGTAAAAGGTCTCTGAAAACAGCTGTAGAAAGAGAACTGTCGACCTATTTAGAATAATAGGATAATTTAGTTTGGAAGGGACCTGAGGTTATCTCATCCAATGTCTTGCTCAAAGCAGGTTTGCTTGGAGACTTGTTGCAACTTAATGTGTAGTTCTGGGGTAGTGTAAGCTTCTAGGCCACCACAGTTCTTCCTAAACTGTGTGGGTTTTGTTTTCCCCTTACCTGTAGATTAGTGCTAGTGTGCATGTAGCTGTGTGGAAAACCCATTCAAGGAGTTCATGGGCTGAAAACAGCTCATTTATCTTTGCTCATTTTGGGGGGAAAGAGGAGGAGTCTGGTTTGTCTCTATTAGTGCACAAAACAGAAACCACTTGGTCTATGAATATGGGGAGGAATGATGGGGATGAGTGAAGAGGAAGAATACAGGCAAGGCAGCAGCATCCATAAAACCTCACACCAAATTGTTTCTTTGTAGCTCAGTGGAGTACAGTCCCAGTGATGTTTGTGGAGGCAGAACCGGCTGCCAAACTTTCCCAAACAAAATCATTGTTAACTTGACTTAATTACAATCTGTTTTCTTTCAAATACAGCAAGTAAACTTTCAAGAAGGTCTAAATACAAGATAAATTAGAAAGCAGTGTAATTGGTATGGGAAAAGGAACACAGAAAAAGTCTTTTGGATCACAGTAATTCTTCAGGGGTTTGAAAGTAATTTACTATCTTGTTTTTAGAATAAGCTGTACAACTTCTAAGCTAAATCAGCTCTCCAAACTAGAGTTCAGAAAATAAAAGTATTGTTTAAAAGTTTTCTAGTGCATATCTAAACATAGGTATACATTCTGTAAATTTTACAATACTGTCCAATAGATGTATGTGTACCTTTACTCCTCTTGCTGTGTGTATAGGAGGTGAGTTTGGTTTGTTCCACCAGTGACCTTGAGTGTGTAGCTTTAATTTTAGAGCAGGCTAAGCTTTTTAAGATATAGGTAGCTCTTCTGCTTAGAGAAATGGTGTGTTCCATCAGTTTGGAATGCTTCCCTTTCTTCCTTCTGGCAATACTCTGCCTCTTTGAGAAAGTCTTTGGGTGTCATCTTGTGAGACCCCAAGGATGTGGGTTACAGAAATAACCCAGAGTTAAAGATGTCCTTTTTCATGGTCTTCATCTTGAATATTGCTGTCAGACATTAAGAGAGTTGTGGTAAACAACAAACAGCAGTTTGAAGAGAAAATTGTCCTCTTCTAAAAAAAGTTAGTCTCCAGCTTTGCATTATGTCAAGGAATGGAGAAAAGTAGTAAATTCCTTAGGTCTGCATCATGGCTGGTGCCACTTTAATTTGATGTAATGGTGTGTATTACTAGCCTGTGATAACATCTTTTGTCCTCTGACCTCCCTTTCATGACTTCAGGAGATATCAGCAGTGCAGGCTTTGAATTAGGAAAGAAATCAAAATGGGGAAGTGTAGATGTCCTTTCATATTCCTGTATTCTCAAAGTCTCATTTGTGGCCTCAACAGATGTTTGCTGGTCTAAAAAATGTTGAAGTAAATACACTTCAACAGTGTATCCTTGGTAGAAAGGCAATAACTCCTGGTAAATTAATGTGTTCTTCAGGGCAAGGATCTTGAGATGCTTGAATTTTATTCTGTTAAAACTTGCTCCTTTTAAAATAATTCATTATTAAATATAGGTATGCGTATACATATCTTGAAGTATATACTTGAGTAATATATAGGAAAGGACCTGGATATTTGCTGTAGGAGAATGGTCTTAATGACATGTATTGTGAGCTCAAGTAATTTAAGCACTTGCAAAATGACTCCGCAGTCAGAACTTATTTCCCATTTCTTTTGGATCATATCTTCAACCCCCTCATTACTCTTCACTGTTTGGGTGTTTTCTTCTGTTTTTTTTTTAATTTCTTAACCAGAGGTCTTTTGAAACCTGTTGAAAGCACTCTATGAGAGTATTGTTTGGGTGGAAAGCTCTGATAATTTACAGTCCTACATTTAAAATGGCCTGCAGTTGAAATACAGGAAAACCACTCCTGAAAAAATTGTTTGGTATTTTTTTTTTTTAAATTGACAAAAAATAGCTGCAAAACCCCTTAAATTATGAAAATGTCATCTTCTTTTCAGGTGAAAGTTATGTATGTGCATCCAATGAACCGTATCGCAAAGTTGATTACACCAAGAATGTCAATCCAAACTGGTGTGTGAACATAAGGACTGGGTCCACTCGAACCTTGACATCTTTGACATCCACAAAGAGTGAAGTGAAGGAGAGTAAAGATTTCATTAAACCCAAATTAGTGACTGTTATTCGGAGTGGAGTAAAACCGCGGAAAGCTGTGAGAATTCTGCTGAATAAGAAGACTGCTCACTCCTTCGAACAGGTCTTGACTGACATCACAGAAGCCATTAAGTTAGATTCGGGTGTAGTCAAGAGACTTTGTACACTGGATGGAAAGCAGGTAGGAGAATAAATTGCTGTGACCATCTAATAATTCTGAGTTAATCTAAGCTTCTTTGTTTTCATAACTTGAATTCTTGTTACTGTATATGCTTCAACCTGCTTCTGAATGACAGTTAATAAATGGAAACTTTTAAAATTTGTATTAAAATATTACTATCTACAAAAAATTAAAATTGTATATAATGCAAAAGAAGTTGGCCTCTTTACATTCTAAGTATTAAAAAAAAAACCCACCCTTTTTCATATACTAACTCTATTGCATTGCTAAAAAAGTGTTGATTGAGTAATACAGTTTATTTGAAACATTTGAAAGCAAACTTGTTAAAATACATATGTGTTTTCAGAAGCAGAGTCATGTTTTCAGACTACTACATAGTGCTGAGTGGTGTAAGAAAAGTATTGCTGCCTCCTTCCATTTTGCTTCCACAGATTGCTATTTAAGTAGCAAAAGGACTGAAATATCTTTCTGGAGGTAGTAACTGACATGATCTAAGGTCAAGAATTTTATCTGAAATGAGTATTTCAGGGTGGGGTGGTGGTCATATCTTTGCAACTTGCGTTTGCTTTTAATTTTACCACTGCAAAAACATGCTGCCAGGATTAATGATGTGGTCGGTCCTTTACTCTCACTCAGAAATACAAAGGAGTGGCCCGCAGAATGTTCTGCTGGACCAGGTAAAAGTCTCAAGAATACATTTGCTGTTGATCCGTCAGGTTAATGACTCAGCCCTTCATGGAACAGGACTTTGATATTTGATACTTTTATATGACACTGATGTGGAACTTTGACAGTATTGTGACATTAATAATACAGAGCAACATAGGCTGCAAAGTACAATCATAGAATGCTTTGGGTTGGAAGGGACCCTTAAAGGTCATCTAGCCCAATCCCCCTGCAGGGAGCAGGGACAGCTTTAACCAGACCAGGTTGCTCAGAGCCCCATCCAACCTGACCTTCAATGTTTCTAGGGATGGGACCTCCACTACCTCTCTGGGCAACCTGTTCCAGCGCTTCACCACCTTCATTGTAAAAAAATTCTTCCTTATATCCAGTCTAAATCTACCCTCCTTTAGCTTAAAACCAGGCCTTGCTAAAAAGATTGTCCCCGTCTTTCCTATAGGCCCCCTTTAAGTACTGAAAGGCCGCAATAAGGTCTCCCTGCAGCCTTCTCTTCTGCAGGCTCAACAATCCCAACTCCCTCAGCCTGTCCTCATAGGAGAGGTGCTCCAGCCCTCGGATCATTTTGGTGGCCCTCTTCTGGACCCGCTCCAGCAGGTCCATGTCCTTCTTTTGCTGAGGGCTCCAGAGCTGGATGCAGTACTGCATGTGAGGTCTCACCAGAGCGGAGTAGAGGGGTAGAATCACCTCCCTTGACCTGCTGGCCACACTTCTTTTGATGCAGCCCGGGGTATGGTTGGCTTTCTGGGCTGCGAGTGCACATTGTTGGCTCATGCCCAGCTTTTCATCCACCAGTACCCCCAAGTCCTTCTCTGCAGGGCTGCTCTCAATCCCTTCATCCCCCAGCCTGTATTGATATTGGGGGTTGCTCCATCCCAGGTGCAGGACCTTGCACTTGGCCTTGTTGAACCTCATGAGGTTCACACAGGCCCAACTTGCCAGCTTGTCTAGGTCCCTCTGGAAGACATCTCGTCCTCCTGGTGTGTCAATGGCACCACTCAGCTTGGTGTCATCTGCAAACTTGCTGAGGGTGCACTCAATCCCACTGTCTATGTCATTGATCAAGATATTAAACAGCACTGGTCCGAGTATGGACCCCTGAGGGACCCCACTTGTCACCGGTCTGCATGTGGACATTGAGCTGTTGACCACTACCATTGAGCTGTTGACCACTGTTGGATGCGACCATCCAACCAATTCCTTATGCACTGAACAGTCCACCCATCTAATCCGTATCCCCCCCATTTAGAGAAGGATGTTGTGGGGGATTGTGTCAAACACTTTACAGAAGTCCAAATAGATGACATCCGTTGCTTTTCCCTTGTCCACTGATGCAGTTACTCCTTCATAGAAAGCCACTAGGTTAGTTAGGCAGTGCTTGCCCTTGGTGAATCCATGCTGGCTGTCTTGAATCACTTCCCTGTCCTTCATGTGGTTTAGCATAGCTTCTAGGAGGATCTGTTCCATGATCTTCCCAGGCACAGAGGTGAGGCTGACAGGTCGGTAGTTCCCAGGGTCCTCCTTTCTTCCCTGTTTAAAAATGGGCACAATGTTTCCCTTCTTCCAGTCACCAGGGACTTCACCTGACTGCCATGATCACATAGATCACATTCAGTATCAGGTACCTGGACTATTGTATTGTTGACTAAATATTAGGATCCTTGCTCATTCAACAGGTATTTTTGCACACCTGCATGCCTATATATTTGCATAAACTACTTGTAAAAGTTTCAATTGTGTTCAAACAGCTGTGGGAATTTTTGCTGTCAAGCTTTTTGTAATGGTTGTAATCCTATAGACTACTTAAAAAGCATCTTTTTGTGTTGAAAGTTGCTAGCAAATACATTGCAGAACAAGTGCGCTTACTCGGATTGTCTCGATATGAGGTCGGTCTCTGTGGTTATGTTCTGTGTGCTGTGGATACACTTTTTATAATTAAGTACTTGAAAAGAACTTCTGTTCTTTGGTATTAAATATAGCAAGGCAAATGCATCACTGAGACTCTTGATTTTTGGTATTTGGTTGCACTATAGTGTATTCTGGTTCTTCTAATAGGTTTGGTTTTTAATGAGATCTGTTAATGAGATTTGTTAAGAGAGAATCCTTCCTAGGAACATCTGAAATGTGATTTAGTCATGTTTAATTTAATACATAATAAAATAGCTTTGAGGATATTTATTATACAGTAATTAGTGTCTTCTGCCCATGAAGTCTTCTGTCACTTTCTTGGATAAGATGATTTTAATCTTCTCAAGCAAGTAGGTAGAAAGAGTCAGGAAAGGAAACTGCAAAAACTAGGATTCGTGGTTCAGATTCACCTCTTCTGTTGCATTGTTAATACAGTAGAAACTCATTGCTCTGCATTGATGTGAAAGATGCAGTAGTGCATCAGGGATCAATAAAACTAATTAACATTAAATCTCACATATGTTGCTTGCAAATTACTGTTGCCCATGGTGGATGATGGGTGTCTTCAGTCCACAGTGAGGATGACCAATCATTGGTAACGCTCCAAAATAAGTATAAGATTTCTAATTGCTGCAGTACTTCCTCGTGCCCTTCTATGGTAAAGACAATAATCAAACTTGGGCGGCAGATGTAGATGTAGGTGTTCTCAAGCAGGATTGGTAAATCCCTAGTTCTCACTACAGCCTGCAAATAGCTGCTCCATACAACTGCCTCTCTGTGTGAACTGTTTCAGCAGTAGTAGTGCATAAATGTACAGACCTCCCTTCCATTTGGAAGAAAGGCCTTTTGATTTTCCATAGACTTTGGGAAGGAGCTTTTGCTTGTACAACCTTAGTGTAATTGTGTTTTAAGTGGTCTTGGGATACAGTGCCCCAGATAGAAGACCTATGGCTTTAAACACCCTGATAATAAAAGCCTCCTTCTGGTTATCTAGGAGGACAGAGACTTGTGGGTGGTTTTTTTCGTTTGTTTCTTTTTCTCCAAAGTGAAGGGCTAACCTCAGTTTTAGGCAATAGGGATCTTTTTTCTTTGTTTGTTCATTGCTGGTATATGTAGAGGTTGGTACACAAGGGCTTTGTGGGGTTTGGCAAATAAAGAGTTGCTTTGCTGCCAATTACCAATTGGTGGAAATTTCTGAGCCTGTTTTCTCTAATGTCGTAATTGCTTATTCTTCTAAATCTGCTAGGGAGGCAGATCTTTTATGTTCGTTGTAGTGTTGGCACAGCTTGAAAAGCAACCATTAAAAAAAAAAAAAAGTCATTTTGTAAATGGCTGTGTTCCTATAAATGTAGCTCTTGTGTTTCTCAGGGTTTTGGCTTTTTTCTTTTCCCTGCTCCTTCACATTTTTATCTCTGAGGAAATAATTTTTTTTTTTTTTTTTTTTTCCAGGTTTTGTGAGCTAATAGGTTTGGGTTGTATTTTCTGTTTAATACAGAATTGATGCTGAAATTCGGGTGTTTAAAACATGCATGTATAAAATTTGTATCCTTTTATTAGGGTATGTGTTGTTCTGTTAACTTATGGGGCAATTTTGTTTTCCAATAGAACTATTTAACATGCGTGTAGTAAGAAATGATCATTAAACCAGTGATCTATGAAGAAATCTTTAATTTTGAGCAGTACAAAAGAAAGAATGTCCTTCAAATAGTTTTTTACTCTTCTGACTTCATTAATCTTGACTGTAGCAACATCTTGATGATAATGGTAACACAGAGAATAACATCCATGTTGGGTATTTTCCTCGATTATTGTGTGTGAAAATAGACAATTATCTAGCTTTTAATTGTAAGATTTTATAACATTTACAAGGTTACCTTTTATGTTCATTTTCAATATGGATGCTGTAACTTAGAATATTAGTGCTTTGTAGGCTCAAGTACACATTTTTTTCTTTTAACTACACTGATGCAAGGCTGACTTTTCACTTTTAAGCTGTTGAGTAACCAACTTTTTTTACATCCCAAGACTTTTTTGATGGTTTCTATATGAGGAAAAATATTCCTGTAAAAGTAACTAGGCTTTAGCTCTGCAGTGCAGGCTTCTGCTATTCCAGTCTTTGTGCTTCTGACATTGAGGTTTGTCTAATATATTTGCTTGACCAAAGTGTTTTACTTTCTTGGCTGCATTTTTCCTTTCTGTTCTTTGCTGGAATCTGTCACTATCCTACTGTGAAGCAAGGACAGTCAGACTGAAACTTCTCCAGTTGGGAAGTTAACCCTTCATTATCTTGGAAGAGAATGGAGGGTTTCTGTCTTGCTAAACAAGCTTCAAGCTTCAGTCATTGCAAAGTGTAGGGTAGCAACTTAATGGTAAGTTACCTGCACTAATTGTTTAAAAGAATATAATGTGTGTGGGGTGTGTGGGGAAATTTCCTGTGAGAAACTTAGAAAAAGCCATACAGAACTCTGAAGCATGTATTATTTGACACACAAAAGAAAATTAAATCTTCACTCCAGGAAGATAGTAACTTTTTAAGCTTGTGTTATGTTGCAACTTCATGGATTAATGTCCATAAAAAGATTGAAAAGGTGGATGAGCCACTTTTTCTATACTCCATTCCCAAAATAGTGAGAACAAACCACAGATAAGCCTTATTTTAAAGGTCTTTTTTGATGGGCCACAGGTATGTTAGTGGCTATCTCTGAAACCAAAAGCTCCCTAATTTTCTGTTAAAGTTTTTCATAAGGTGCTCATTAAAAGTAAATGGGTAACTGAAGAAAACAGGTATTGCATTTGGAAGTATTCATCAGACTCATCATGCTGTTCTCTCAATAATTTTTTTATATTCCAGTGGCAGATTTGAAAATTCTTAGTAGAGATGATAGCTTCTGTAAACTGAATTTTTATTTGCTTTGTAGTGGAAATACTAAGGAGACCAACTGGAGCTATTAACATACCCATCATAGAGAGCAGAAACCAAAACAAGGGATGAGCAGGAGAGATCTCATTTATTAGTACAATCGATATTCCCCATATTCTTGTTTCAGTTCTTTTGACACATAGGCTTCTGTCATTCAGATCTGAAAATCTCCATTAATACAGTGTTTTTACTAGAATCTTCATCTCTGTGAGAGCTGACTATTTAGTACTGAGACAATTTTTGGAACATATGAATTCTGGTTTTCTCAGTTTTCCAGTTTTGTATGTGAAGTCATACTTGGATGAGATTTTTTTTTTTTTTAAATAATTTTATTGCAGTTAACTGAGTAGTTTTAGCAAATATTTACCTTTAGTTCAATTCTCTCCTACCTAATGACAGTGGAAAGGCTACTTGGTTTTCAACTGTATCTTATTCATCCTTATTCATCAGCAGTACACTTTTTTTTTAAGGGACCAGGCACTAGGAGTTAGGGGTACTTTTTTTTTTTTTCCCCAAAGTGTCATTTAATTGTTGTTGTATCACTGTCTGATACCTCATTGCAGGCTGAGAAACAACTGTAATAGAAACTTGCTTCCATGTTAGCAGGCATTATGTGTAGCTGAAAGCTACTAAAACCAGAAGTCTTAGGTCTCAGACTCCAACCTAGTATAGGCACTTTCACAAATATATTGGAAATAGCACAGATTTGAATTTCTGCTACAGGCAATTTTGCAAGAACATAGAAAGCTCCATCTTTTGTGCAGTTCTATTTCTGCTGAAATTTAAAACAGCATTTTAAGCTGAAATGTTGCAAGTAGGAGGAGGAAAACCCCTTAAGCCCTTGCATTCCTTACAACTCCTAAAAAGGCTTACATATATTGTTATAGAGGAATGTCAGTGGCAGCTGAAAAGGGAGATCCCACAGAAGTTTGGTATTTGTGGGCAAGGAGTCTTTCCTTGCCTAGCTTCAAGACTTTGCACAGTAATGATAGTCCCTGCATTCTTCTTAAAGACTGAGGGTCAGAAGAGGTAGTCAACTTTAAGAAAGCAATTTAATATTTGCCAAACAAACTGCAACAGACCACTTGGTGATTTGACACTATGGATGTGATTGACAATACAACTACTAAAAGAGTAGATATGTTGGATAAAAAGGCTTTTCAGCATTCATGGCTGATGTCCACAAAAAAAAAAAAAAAAAAGTATGTTAATCTGCTTATTATGTGGCAAATCACACAAGTGATAATTATGTCTACTCTGGCGTGGCGGGGGCAATCACTGCAGTGATATTGGTTTATAAGACTTAAATATCAGCAGTGTGTGCAATGTTGTGTGAGAGAATGGGAACAGGGCCATAACCTCTGAGACCTCTTAATGCAGCAGTGGATAGCACTGCCACATAAGAGTGGACTATCAACTTGAAAGAGGCATATATAGTGTTGTTTTGGGGTTTTGTTGTTGTTTTGTTTTTTCTTTTTTAGCTGACACGAGTCCACAAAGTAATACTGTGTGAGAAACAGTAAAACATATTGATGAAGATGCAACCAGAAGCACTATTTAGATTGTCTTTGAAAGGGAGAGAATAGAACTTCCAAGAGACAGACCTTCAAAAGAATAGGAACTAAGTAGCCTGGGTAAATCAGAAAAGATACACACTTACAAGAAAAGCTCGTACTAGATGTCAAGAGCAATGTTTCTCATGCACTGGATGGATAGGAGATACAACCAATGTGGAAGAGCTAAAGAGTAATTTCCAAGGCATAGGAAAGCCCTGAAAAAGAGTTGAGAGGAGTCCTGGAAGAGTCTAATTGTCCTACAGCTGATGTTTGTTGGATGAAACGAGTGTCCCTAAGGTTGAGCTAAATAAATTTCACTCTGAGACTTATAGGGGAAAAAAATTGAGGAAACAATACTGTGAATCACTTACTGATGGTTGGCTGGATCCTTTTCCCCTTTTATGAGTAAATATGTAGCAGTGGAACACCTCTGTTACCTGGAAGTTGAAAAGTTCCACATTATTTGGCACAGTCACCTTAATGTGTGTTATAGACTAGAAGGGTTCTGACATAGCACCTGTCTGTTCAGGGAGCTTGCTGGTTTGGGTTGAACTCAGGACACAAAATGCTTCAACAGAGTGTATGATGTGGGTTTTTTGGGGGAGGGTTGGTTTTATTGCTGGTGATGGTTTAACTTGACTGCGGATAGATATGAGGGGAAGAAAACAATAGTGTCTACTTCCTTGTGGCTCAAGTAAGCTTTTTGACACTGTCTTTTCCTGTCAGTCAGCTAGGGAAGCATGGTCTAGAAAAAATGCACTACTTAACGAGATGCACATTTGGAATACTGTTGTTCTGAATGATTATTGATGATTCACTGCCAAACTGGAATTTTATACTGAGTAGGGGCCAATGAATGTGTGTTTGTACTAGTCACTGTAAATGACTTGGAAGATGGAATGGAGGATATGCTTAATAAATACAAAACCCACACCAAACAGATGAGCTACACAAAACCTGGACAACAGAAAGTTAGAATAATCTTGACAAACTGCAGAAATAGCTTAGGATAAGGCAGGTTGAGTAATCTTAGACTCACTGGTTATTAACAATGCAGATAAGGAAATGGCAAGTAGTTCTGGTTGAAGTGGTAAAGGATCACAGCTGAAGATGAATTTATGGTGTCAGTGGCTGTGCATAGGAGAGGAAAGCCAACATTCATACAGAAGGTACGGTCAATCATCTTGTTTCTGATGTATTGTCATGTGGCCATTCTGCTCTGTCTCACTCAATGCAATGATAGCAGCAAGAGACAGCTTTATTACGGAAAATCCAGAGAACGGTAAAAAGAATTAAGAAAACATGTTCTATGAAGAAAGACTGAAGGAAATGGGATCACTTAGACTAGAGAAAGATCATCAACAAGTTTCAGGGGGATGAGCAAAAAAGCTATCAGAAAAAAAAAAGGAAATTACTTCTGTGTCTTTTCTGTGCATAGGAAAAGAAATAATAGGCTTTAAAGTTAATCTGATCCAGTGGTTATTCAGAACTCAATGGTAAATAAGATTAATGAAGTGGTGATTTTTGTTGGAGCAGATAAATGGGGTCTAACAGTCTTGGAGATTTCTGAAAACTTTTTTTGTTTTTAAGTGCCATAAGTAAAGGCTATCTACTACTTTGGAAGAGCTGTCGAGCTACTAGAGATAAAATAACAGAAGTCTTGAATGCCAGTTAACATTAAGATATGCATGTATACACACCTGCATCCCACTGAGAATTCATAACAGCAGGGTTTACAGTTAGAGTAAGTTTTATCCCAATGCTAGCAAGCCTCTTCTAATATTTGATTGGAAATGTGATTTAGGGGAAGTTGGGCTTGTGCTAGAGGCTAGAATTGTTTCAGAGAATGACTGTGAAGAGATGTCTGTCTAGTCATTGTGGGATACAAATCTTGCAAGTCTAAGGAAAACAAAAGAATTAAAGTGGCCCTAATCTTGAGGAAGCCTGTAGGACAGGAAATGGATTCATCCATGGACACCGCTATGTGGTATTTTTGTTCAGACTTTCAGTTGGTATGCTCGGAACTGGAAGCTGTGGTTATTTATTGCTAGAAGAAAGGAGGAAATAGTGTACTCAAGCAGAGGAGATAATTTTGGCCTCCATCCATGGACACAGAAATATTCCCATCCGTAGTTATTTATGGAAGGAAGTGTTATCTAAAACTAACCTGAAAGTAACTGTGCCCTGTCATAGATGCAGGGGTCTGAAAAACGCTCTAAATATGAAAATACAGAGATCTTTTTCCAGCTACAAATCTTGTCATGGAACACTTTCCAAAGCATTTTCATGACAACCAGTGGTACAAAGACCACAGGCAGACAATGTGTGGTTTAGGATTTACCCTAGGAAGTATTTACAATTTTTATCATAGTTGTCAGATGATTATATTACCAGTCCAATTACATTTTGAGGAAAAAAGAAAATGCAAAACAGTGAGGATTTTGTTTAAAAGTGACAAAATAATGATGCTTAAGGTGCTACAGAAAAAGTATTAAAAAAGAAACAGAACTTTGAATATCTAGTGAGTCACCTCAGAAGTGTGTCTTAAACTGGCAGTGAACAATAATGCTGAGGAAGTTCTTCAGCTTTGTCGCATATGCAAAAAATAAAGGTCATGCCATGTGAAATGGCCATGGTCTAGCACTGGAAAACTTGGGTCTCTGGAACAAAGGTCTTTAGAATTTGTTGGCGGGGGGTGGGGACAGAGGACCCCCTGTATATTATTCTTACTTTCTGGAGATCAATAACCCAAAATATAGTACAGATAAAATGGACAACATACATCTTCCTGCTCCCCACAAGGACACATAATTCTAGCCCTGGGGATGTGGTGTAGCATTACTGATAATGTAATGGCTGGGGTCCACTGGGTGTGAATTTAATCTTTTTCAGTAAGGTAAGGTTTAGGTATGTAATTAGTAATACCCACTGCCATCAAACTAACAGGTTGGTGAAGTGGGGTGCTAAAATAATAGAGTGTTTATCAAAACAAATGCAAAATCAGACCCTGATTTAAAGACAGCACTTTTAAATTAGAGCATGGCAACTGAAAAAAATTGCTGATATTTTAGCTAAAAGCAAGCATGTGTGTCCTGTTAAAAGTGACATCCAACTTGCTGGAGCCTTTGTGGATCTATAGAGAGGATAAATCCTACTGGGTTTTCAATTTTTGTCTGTGCACACCAAGAGCTGACAGCACTTAATAAAAATGACATGCTGCACAGTGTGGGAAACAATCACTGCAATAATAGTGGTGTCACCAGTGGTAACATTGTATCTTTATTGATGTATGATTACAATAATTTTAGTGCTGTGTTACAGAAATGGTGTGTGTAGCTCTTGGAATAAAAGAGCAGGATGCAGTCATTGTCTGCCATCTGCCATGCTAAAGATTGAATCACATGACTTGGAAACTAAACCTTGGGAATTTGTTGTGTCCCGCTGAGCCTGGCCATTAACAGATAATTAGTCTGGTAAAAATCTTTTGAATTCATTCTGCAGCTGTCATATGCCAGATTAGGATTTGTGTCACAGGTTCCTCATTACTTTGAGATCTTGGAATTTTTTTTTCCTGTAATTAAATTACCCTATGTTACTTCAGTAAACGGTTCTTGCATTATCACATTTAAACATGCAAACTTTTCTTTAAGAAGCCTGTTACACCTTACAGTGTAAAGCTATTTACCAACCACATATGAAAGGGTTTCAAGGCTGAATTTTATCCATTCCTGTTCATAACATAGTCTATAAGCAGTTTTAAACTTTCTAGTTTTAAGATTTGTCTTTCAGGTTTTCCGGTTGATGGATCCATTGCAGTAGCTGCTTCTTCATTGGCTGCAATCAGATTGTCAATGTCTCTTAAGTCTATTCAAGCAAAAATACTGAAATCTTAAAATATGAACCTTTATTCTAGATTTGTACCAGTTATTAAGAAAAATGGTGTTCTCTTCCATAATAAATTAATGGCAGGAAACATTAAACAGTTTGTCAGAGAGGGGAAAGGGATTATTCATCTTTAATGTTTAAAATATTGCTAGCTGATTAATTTGCAATGAACCTTTAAACACAGTAGTAGTCTGAAGACTCTGAAGGGAAAGTAATGTTGAAGTAATAGCAACACAAGCCAACTTTTAAAAGCAAATAGCTTCACAGCACTTAAGTGGAACAGTGACCCTGTTTGTGGCTTGAGGTTAGTAATATTTGCATAGGAAGGAGTGATAGTGTTTTCACTGCAGGAAGTGAAATTCAGTGTTCTTGTAGCACTTTTCTTGTTTACAAAGTCAACAATAATTTTCTTCTGTTGTGCAAATATGCAATCTATGCCATTTTCTTAAATATTTATTTTGTTCATATTTATTTGGCGTTTTATTTATTGATACGTGGCACAGGGTGTCTCTGCAATCATGGAAGCCTTTTTGAAGAAACTAAAATCTTTCAGAAGAAAGGAAAAAGAATAGAATGTAACTTGTAAACTAAATAGCAAGTTAGAATTTTGGGCTAGTAGGTTTGGCATTTCTTGGCTTTGCTGTTCTGATCTCTAACCTCCAACTCAACTAGTATTTAGTTAGGGAGTTCCAGTCTGGATAAAATTATTGGAAAATAGGCCAGTTGGTTAAGAAAAATAAAGATGGTTGAGTACCAGACAGCCAGAATCCTCTTTAAGCACTTTCTGAAGGTGCCATTTTCTTGCGTGTGGAAAACTGCAGTTTCTCTTTTAAAGAAATCAAGGTTCTGGTTCATTTAAATCTGAATAAAATTGAAAAAGAGAGATTCAAGCATGAATAAATGTGGAGTTGGATCCTACTTAAAGAGTATTTGCCTTATTCTCCCTATATTTTGCAAGGAACCCAATAATATAGACAGAATATGCCTACATGGTTGTACAGGCAGGCATCTGACACCAGCTAGCTTTGATCTGTATAACCTACAGACCTGGAGGTGGTCTATGTCTGGTCAGACTGCAGACTGATTGACATCGTATCTAGTTGCTGTCAGGTGGGTAGATATATTCTCACCCAGTCAAGTATATAATGCTTTTGGAGGTAGGAATTAGTGGTTCTATTTTGAAGAGAATCGGAATATAATGTGTGCACTTGGTGATAGTTTTCTTACTAGACTTCTCTGGGGGTAGTAGAGAGGCAATTGATTTTCCCATTCTTTCTCTTCTTATAGACCTTCCTTCCCATGTGTCAGACAGTAAGAAAAAGCTTGTAAAATTAGTATTTTTCCCTCTGACATATTTGCTTTATTACCAAGCTTCAGATTTTTGTTTCTCATTTTCCTGCAGAAATGGAGAGTGACTTTGACGAAGGGCATTTGAGCCGTAGGGGTACTACTCATATTGACACTGAGACATCATGGCTATATGACTTTTCTGGATTAGCTGTACTAATATATTTCTAATATTCTATTTCTGTATATTTCTAATCTATATATTATTTTTCTAGCATATGCTGTGCTGTAGACAAAATTATTCCAAACATTTGGTTACTAGGTTTTCTAGAACCTGGGGCAGTTTTCAGATGCATTTAGATCCAAATTCTTTTCTTCTACAATCATGTTACAACTGGGAATAGTAATCCAGCTACATTTAAAGGTAACTATTAACTAGAATCCTTCATATAATCACTTTAAGAATAGCAGAACTAAACAGCCTGTTGAGATATGGGACTGGCAGGGACAGCATGGCTGAGAGTATCCAATCATCTGTATTGGCATTGGCAATCTCATGTGCTTTACGTCCAGAATAGTTCACAAGAATGTCCACTGTGTCCTTCTCCTATACACTGCTAGTCACAAATCCATCTCCAGGACCTGTAACAAACTGAAGAGCGCTAATCTGTGAAACTTTGGGACTTTAATGTTTGTGTATTACAGAGAAAGAGTGGGAGAGATGAAAATTGTTCTTTATATCCTCAGGCCCTACACTGCCAAGTGATTTTAGATGGGCTATTCCAAAATAATTCTAGAAATTGGACACGGATTTGTTATTACCTGCAGTCCTTGAAGTCTGATGCCTGCTTAAGAACACACTTCTAGTTCAAGCGCTAATCCTCTTCTACTGAAAGGGATTTGTTCTTGCTTTTGGACTGACCTACCTAATTGGGTATGTGAGAACCTCATCATTGTCTTCTGTCACACGTTATGGAGAAGCCCATGAGAAAAGGTGCAGTCCAAGGTGCAAAGGTGTTTGTTGAGAAGTTTTTAGGATCTGAGAGGGCTTCAAATACTCTTTGAACTAGTAATTATACAGATTTGCTTTGTTTTGACACATGAATACATTTTAATTTCTTTCAGCCCACTTCATCTTTTGCACATAATTTTTTCCTATCTTCTGTTTTTCAAATATTTTACTTTAAAAAATATATTTGATACTTATATTTAAACAACTTTTTTCCTCCCATATATATGCCACTAAATATACAAAATTTAGAACAGTATTGTAGTAAGTGGGTGAATGAAGGTGTTTGATACTACTACTTATGAATTGCAGACACTTGCCTGGAATTTCCAAAGTAACTATCACAGCTTACTCATGTATTTTGGCAATAATCAGTGTGAGGTGAGTTTCTATTCCTTGAACTTCTAATTTGGAACTTTATTTACCATCACAGTAACTCCATCTTTGATATACATGTATCTTAATATATATGGGAGATATAAAATAAATGCTAATATTAGGGGTGTTCACTGGTCACAATATTGTGTAACAATTGTCTTCCCAAAAACTGCATGTGGAGAAGTGCAGATCAGATGGGTGAACTCTTTTATCTTTTTTTTTTTTTTTAAAGGAAGTTTTTCATCTTAAGACCTATGTAACAAAGTATGATTGACACTATGCATATATTAATGGAAATAAAAAAGACTTACCAAGTATCATTTTGTTTTGTGCCAACACAAATCAAAAGACATGGACAGAAAATTATCAGCAGCACTGAGACATTATGTACTCAGGAGTTTAGCACCTTTCTTAGTCTTATCTGAGGCTTTCAAGAAGTCTTTGTCCCAGTCCTTCGTAAGAAATAATATTTATATGGATTTTTTGGAGGTAAATACAAGTATAAGTTACCAAGTATGGGGGGATGGTCTGTCTGGAAATTCAGCCTGATTGCTGTTTAAGAAAAAGAAAAGCACCTTTAGTTTTAAAGCTATTAAAATATGATTAGCCAAATAGAGTCTGTAAGGCCAGATCACAACACTTAAAACCTTCAGTCTCTGATGACCGAATTTAATGAATGTAGTTTTCTAGTGAGAACAAGTAGAACAGTGATCTACTTTATAAACCCAATATTCAGTTGTATCTCTGTGTTGGGGGAAAAAAATAATTTTGAAATTGTGTTGGACATCTGAACTCTTATG